>NC_044032.1:625236479-625543122 GCF_901765095.1 Microcaecilia unicolor
GCAAGGGCCACAGGGTAGCTGGGCGGTGACTCAAAACTGACCCGCATTGGGTGTGCGTAGACGCCTACGCAGCTTAGTAAAAGGGTCCCTCAATTTTTGCAGAATACTGCAGCCAGGCTCATTTTCGGTAGAAGTTTGATAGAGTTACGCCACTTTTGAACTCTCAGCATTGGCTGTCAGCTGATTCACGTATTGTTATTAAAATTGCATGTTTGATTTTTAAGTCATTTTTCCCTTGAATTCTATATAGTGGGACTTTTGAACACACAAATCCAGTCATATTCTGAATTTGCTTGCGCAACTTAGTTAAACCAATCAGCGCCAATAATTGCCACTTAAGTAATTACTGAAACTAACTGGCATTAATTAGAATTTATGCACAGAACTGTGTAAGCATATTATATAAAGTAATGCACGTAAATTCTAAGTCGCATAGTTGAAAAGGGGGCGTGGCCATGGGTATTTCTAAAATCTGTGCACGTCGTTATAGAATACACCCGGTCTATGCCTAATTTTTTTTTTACTTTTTATTTATTCAATTTTCAAATTCATATCTCAGAAAATTCAGAGATAATCAGAAAAAAAAGAAAAAGAAAAAAAACACTCAGGTATTTTAAGAAAATAGACATTAATCCTTCGTCCACAAGTCAGGAAAACAGTCCGTGCCTAATTTAAACGTCAGCATTTACCCCAAGTTTTACTTAGCGTAACTGTCTGCAACTAAATTTAGTTGCATGGAGGGGCGCTCAGTGAATTCTATAAACCGTGTGGAAATTTAGACATTCTATAAAGTACATCTAAATTTAGGAATACTTTATAGAATATGCCTAGGCGTAATTCGTTTCAGCGCCAATTTTTTAGGCTTGATATACAGAATCTAATCCTACATGGCTTAAATTCTGAAGGTATTATTAGAATTCTAATTCTAAATATTCAAGTTACATATTGTACTTAAGATCCATAAGCTGAAGATCGGTTTTCCATCTTTAAAAAAAACAAAAACAAGCAGATAGAGCTGTCTTTTCCCTGTCAGGAAGCGAGAATTTGGAAAGGTCTCCCAAGATAAATTAGGGAATTGCCTTCCTCACTGCTTTTCCTGAAGGCTCTAAAAACTTATTTGCTCTCAAACTTGGTATCTGAATGTTTTATTATTTATTGTTTCATATGTTATTTCCCTCTATTGTTGACGTTTCTTTAGTTGTAATACTCATTTGAGGAATTTAGCAGTTCAAGATTGAAATAGAATAGAATATTCACCCAGGGCCCTGTTTCCTAAGGTGCGTTTGTGTTTTTAGCGCGAGCTAATCATGTAGGCGCCTTTAAGGATATTGTAGGCACGTACATGCATTAAAAATGTTAACGAGACTATAAAGCTGCTTAGTAAACAGGGACCCTAGTGTAGAAAAACCGACTAATTATAGAGGAACTAGTAAAAAAGCCCCGTTTCTGATGCAAATGAAACGGGGGCTAGCAATGTTTTCTTCTGTGTGCATGTGGGAGTGTGTGTGTCCCTGCCCTCTGGCCTCTCCCCTCCCCCCTCTGAGTCCTTCACTGTTACAGAGCCAGCGATTTGATTACGTGCTCTGCTGTTTTCCTTCACTGACTGCGTTACAGAGAAGGGCGGGGCAGACACTCATAGGGAAACCGGATATCTCGCCCCCTTCACACTTCCGGCTGGAGGCTTCATAGAACGTTGGTGTTGCTTTTTATATAGAGAGATATAGTTTAACAAAAAAGAGGGACATTGATCCAGTAAACTGGACTTACCCGAACCTGAGGCACACCCCGCCTGTCTAGTTTTTAAGGATATCCTCAATGAATATGCATGAGATATAGATTTGCATACAGTGCATACAAATCTATTATGCATCTCTCATCGTGGCTATTCTGAAAACTCAACCGGCTAGATGTGCCCTGAGGACTGGTTTGAAAACCACTGACTACACACTATATCAAAAAGTAATCTCCTTTTTTTTTCATACTATTAAAACTTCACGTTCTTACAAAGACAAAATTTAACAGTCACTGATAAAGACTATTCATCTATCAATCCCTTTCTGACATCTCTCCCTCCTCCCTTCTTACTAGCCCCCCAAGCCCAACACCTCTCCCTTCACACTCACTCTCTCTCCACCACCTCCCCCCCTCCGCCATAGTCTAGTATCTCTCCCTTCCTTCCTCAACACCTTTCCTTGGTGTACCTTCCTTTATTTTAAAAAGAAGTCTTTGATGGCAGCAATTTCCATATGCTACCGGCACCAGCCTCTTCTCTCTACTGCAGCCCGCCTCTGAGGCAGTGGCGTTCCTAGCCTGGATGACACCCAGGGCGGATTGCCGATGCCCCCCCCCCCCCCGGCAAAATGACCCCCCCCCCCGGGAGCACGCTGCTGGGGGTGACGCGGCGCGCGCCTGTCGGCTCCGAGTTCGCTAACTCGCTGCAGCTCCCTCTGCCCCGGAACAGGTTACTTCCTGTTCCGGGGCAGAGGGAGCTGCAGCGAGTTAGCGAACTCGGAGCCGACAGGCGCGCGCCGCGTCACCCCCCAGCAGCGTGCTCCCGGGGCAGACTGCCCCCACCACCCCCACCCCCCTTGGTACGCCACTGCTCTAAGGAAACAGGATGTTACATAAAGAGAGGCGAGCTACAGTAGAGAGAAGAGGCTGGTGCCGGTAGCAGGGCAACATATGGGAATCGCTGCCACCACTGACTTTTGGAAAAAAAGAAAGAAGACAAACTCGACTGAGGGGGGAGATATCAGGACTGTGGCCGAGGGAAGGGGAGCCAGGGGAGGGGGAAAGAGGACAGATGCCGGCCTGGGAAGGAGATGAAAGGAGGGATGCAAGCAGGTAGGCTGGCTGGTGGTGGCAAGATGCCGCTCCATGAAAAAGCACCCCTCCTCCTCAATTGACCTAATGCTAATCCCACTCCTGCACGTCTGGGTAAAGAACGGTACCGTAGTGATGGTTGTGTGGGGGAGGGGGGACAGGTGTTATGGTATTTTAATAAAATGTTGTTTCAAGGGCAAGAGGTTCAGGCTTTTCCAGATGTGTCACATATTACTCAACACAGAGAAAGTCTTCTCTTAACCTGAAAGCTCAGGTTCTTAATTTTCGGATTACCTTTTTTCTAAGGCTTCCTTGCAAGTACCTTGTATCATTTCAGGGCAATAATTTTGTCTTTCTAGATCCCTCACAGATGTAGAAGAATTGTTTCTGTTTTATTTGCCTCAAATTTTTTTAATATGTAAATTCCATTTCCTATTACAGTGTTGATGTCTATCCATGCAAGTTTTCAATACACATATATAAAAACTTTCAGTGGCCAGGAAGATTACACATGCAAGATCAATATAGCATTATAAAAGTAGGTGAGTATGTCAACTACACCAGTTGCAGCAAGTTGCCATTCAATCTCATCTCAGTCCACAAAAGCACTTTTTCCCTACACTTAGTATCTGTCGGAAAAAGTATACTGGTGGAACCTGGAAAGGATATACACAGAGATGCCACAAAGGGCTGGCAAGCAGGGAAACTGTCCAGGGTACCAAGCTGAAGGGGGAGGTGATGCAGTGTCACTCCACCTCTGCAGTCTTTGCATAAGGTAGTTGAAACCAGGGGCGTAGCTACGTGGGGACACAGGGGCATGAGCCCCCGTAGATTTGGCACTGGCCCCCCGCCAACCCCTTCGACTCCCCCTCCCGCCGCCACTGGGTGCGTTTGCTGGTGGGGGTCCCCAACCCCCGCCAGCCGAAGTCCTTTTCTCTGTCGCGGCCGCGTTGCTGATCTGCAAGGGCAGGCTTCTGTTTCTATGAGTCTGACGTCACAGAAACAGAAGCCTGCCCTTGCAGATCAGCAACGCGGCCGCGCAGGCTTCTGTTTCTGTGAGTCTGACGTCCTGCACATACATGCAGGACGTCAGACTCACAGAAACAGAAGCCTGCCCTTGCAGATCAGCAACGCGGCCATGCCGGAGAAGAGGACTTCGGGGTGGGGGATGGGACCCCCAGCCAGCAAAGGTACCTGACGGCGGCGACAGGGGAGGGTTAGCGCCGGGGGGGGGGGGGGGGGGGGCTAAAATGTGCCCCCTCACCTCAGGCTCTGGACCCTCCTCCCGCCGAAGTCTGGCTACGCCCTGGTTGAAACTTCTGCTATTTGAATCATGTGAGGATCTCTGTAGATAAAGAGCACTAAGCAATTCAAACAGCAGGCCATAACAAGGACTAATGCCCCTACAGGACTGAAGCAGAGCATTGAATGGGCAGCTCTAGTATAATGACTGGCTCACATTTGATCATGTGACACAAAATAGGAACTGCACAAAACCAACCACCTTCTTTAAAACCATTTTTAAAGCATTTTTTGGCAGTTGGCAGCTTTGGTTTGTTAAGCTACGAATGTTCGCCTATTTTCACACTGCTTACACATTTTTTGTAAATTCCATTATACGTTTGTTACTTGAAGTTAGTTTAAGAATGTGTGAAATATAGTATGGATAGAGAAAACTCCCCCATTGACTGCCCAGCACACTGCTTAGCCTCGTGACAGTCTTATATCTACATATACACATTGTTTTTTCAACTATACTCCTTCCTGGTCTCATGCACTGTATGTAATTCTTATTATAGACTACTTTGGAGCTAGCAGTTTATAAAGGTCTAAGAAAAGAACAGAACACACAGACTATATCCAATATCTCTCGCATCCAGAAATTCTCTATTTCACACAGAAAACACCCACACAAAACAATTTGTCACCAACAACTATAATTCAAGCTCTTTTAAAATTGCACACATAAAAACCTTAATTTCAAACACAAAACTACATAGGTTTCCCTCAAAGAGTCGGACAGTTTTTGCCACCATTTAACACACAGAATTGAACTCATACTTTGAATACGAATAAGAATCATTCCTGCTCATAAATACAGCCTTCACATACTTAATATTCAAATATGCACTCAATATAAATACAGTGTTTGGAGATTGTGATTTTTTTTTTTCAATAATGTAGCAGGAAATGCACACCATAATGTACTTGAGTTTATTCCAGTAGCCACACTGGTTCTCAAAAAAAGAAGAGAATGGCACACATCCTTGCAATATATCCAGCTACAAGCTATGCCAAAACATTTCACAGGACCCCACAGTCATTCACAAAGGAAAAATATTCAACATAAAGGAATCCTTTACATGC
The DNA here is from genome assembly GCF_901765095.1 of Microcaecilia unicolor. Taxonomy (NCBI): domain Eukaryota; kingdom Metazoa; phylum Chordata; class Amphibia; order Gymnophiona; family Siphonopidae; genus Microcaecilia; species Microcaecilia unicolor. The sequence goes on from NC_044032.1 coordinate 625,241,670, forward strand.
TCACCTTCCAATGTGGTATACATTAATCCGCAAACGAACCTTTTCCGGAGATGGGAAGGCGGTAGAACTAGAGGGCATGATATGAGATTGAAGGGGGACCTACTCAAGAAAAATGTCAGGAAGTATTTTTTCACGGAGAGAGTGGTGGATGCTTGGAATGCTCTCCCACGGGAGGTGGTGGAGAGGAAAACGGTAACGGAATTCAAACATGCATGGGATAAACATAAAGGAATCCTGTTCCGAGGGAATGGATCCTCAGAAGCTTAGCCGAGATTGGGTGGCAGAGCCGGTGGTGGGAGGCGGGGCAAACATAGTAACATAGTAGATGACGGCAGAAAAAGACCTGCACGGTCCATCTAGTCTGCCCAACAAGACAAACTCATATGTGCTACTTCTTGTGTATACCTTACCTTGATTTGTATCTGCCATTTTCAGGACACAGACCGTAGAAGTCTTGCCCAGCACTAGCCCCACCATCCAAACACCAGCCCCGCCTCCCAATCTCGGCTAAGCTTCTGAAGACAGACCGTAGAAGTCTTGCCCAGCACTAGCCCCATCATCCAAACACCAGCCCCGCCTCCCAATCTCGGTTAAGCTTCTGAGGATCCATTCCTTCTACACAGGATTCCTTTATGTTTATCCCACGCATGCTTGAATTCCGCTACTGTTTTCGTCTCCACCACCGCCCGCTTCTACAGTCTGTGCCAGAGCCGGTGGTTGGGAGGCAGGGATAGTGCTGGGCAGACTTATACGGTCTGTGCCCTGAAAATGACAGATACAAATCAAGGTACGGTATACACAAAAAGTAGCACATATGAGTTTATCTTGTTGGGCAGACTGGATGGACCGTGCAGGTCTTTTTCTGCCGTCATCTACTATGTTACTATGAGGGGCATAATCAAACAGTGCCGGCGAAATTGATCGCCGGCTATCTATTTTGGCGGCGCCACAACAGCTGGCCGGAACCGTATTATCGAAAAAGATGGACGGACAACTTTTGTTTCGAAAATACGGTTGGGGCCGGCCAAATGCCACAGATCGCCGGGTTTGAGATGGCCGACTGTTTTTCAGCGATAATGGAAACTGGAACCGGCCATCTCAAACCCGGCCAAATCCAAGGCATTTGGCCGTGGGAGGGGCCAGCATTCGTAGTGCACTGGTACTTCTGGATGTTTAGATCTTGCTGATCAGTTATGTTATGACTTACTTGTTCAGGAGTGCTGTATTTTGTGATACTGTTTTGAAAAATGTTCAAGAAAGACTTCATATAAATGAAAAAAGTCCTGACGTGCACTTCCTTTAATAGCCGTCTTTCTCTTGATGGCCTTCTTTCTCTCTGAAAGTGCACTTCTCTTAATGGCCGTCTTTCTCCCTGAACAGGGAAATCAAAAGTTTTTGCACACTGCTTTTTTTGTAGTAACAGTAGGATTTGAACCAGCCACTTCTGCATTACAAGACCAGTGATGTAACAACTTGGCCACAGCTCCACTTACTTGGGTGTCCCTCCATTTTGATTATACCCCTCCAGGTCTCTCTCAGCCACGCACAGACAGCTTAACGCACTGTGATTGGCTGAGAGAGACCTGAAGGGGTATAATCAAAAGGGAGGGACAGCCAAATAAGTGGAGCTGTGGCCAAGTGGTTACATCATGGCTCTTGTAATGCAGAGGTCGCTGGTTCAAATCCCACTATTACTACTAAAAAAACTGTGAGCAAAAACTGTTTTGATTTCCCTGTTTGGGGAGAAAGCCGGCCATTAAGAGAAGTGCACTTTCGAAAAGAAAGACAGCCATTAAGGGAAGTGCACGCCAGGGACGGCCATCAAGGGAAAATGAACGGTAGGGACTTTTTTCATTTGTATGAAGTCTTTCTTGAACATTTCTCAAAACAGTATCACAAAATACAGCACTCCAGAACAAGTAAGTCATAACATAACTGATCAGCAAGATCCTTTTTTTTTTTTTTTACGAGCTGGCCGACTGGATTCCCCAAATAGGAAGGAAATGTTTTAAAGTTTTTTTTTGGGTGGGAGGGGGTTGGTGACCACTGGAGGAGTATGGGGAGGTCATCCCCGATTCCTTCCGGTGGTCATCTGGTCAGTTTGGGCATCTTTTTGAGACTTGGTCGTGAAAATAAATAGACCAAGTAAAACCGGCCAAATGCTCGTCATCACCGGTTTTCTTTTTTCCATTATCAGCTGAAGCCGGCCATCTTGTAAGCACGCCCACATCCCGCCTTCACTACCCTGCCGACCCGCCCCCTTGAAGTTTAGCCGCCTCCGCGACGGAATGCCGGCGAGTGTGTCTAAAAATCGGCTTTCGATTATACCGATTTGGCCGGTTTTAGGAGATGGCTGGTCATCTCCCAATTTGTGTCGGAAGATGGCCGGCTATCACTTTTGAAAATAAGCTGGTATGTTACATTCAGTGTAAAAAAATGTGACGAAGGATGCTATATTGGAGAAACAAGCCAGATGCTAAAGACAAGATTTAAGTTACATAGATACCACATGAAAAATGCCAGTGCCAGCCAGGATTCCACTCCTGTGGGGCAGCACTTTACAAAACCAGAAAACTGTACCAGTGATTTCATAGTAAGAATCCTGAAAGGTAAAAAAACAATACAGGAACGTAAGACATTTGAAGTCAGATTGATTAAATAGACACCCACCAGACAGGACTTAAAGATCTGGGTTTTCTAGTCCATTAAAACCATAAAGTTGTATTGCTCTGTTTGTCACCCTCCTCTCACCTATCCCCCCCATCCTGTTAAGACTGTCACTGAAATGCTTTGATGTTTCACTTATATATACTGTCATCTACCAACATTTGCTTATTTCCAATCTGATGAAGAAGGGCAACCTTCGAAAGCTAATCAAGAAATGTATTAAGTTATGTCTAATAAAAAAGGTATCATCTTATTTTCTTTTCCACGTTTTATTTTGTTTTATGACCTTGTAACTCATTGAAAAAGGATATTTGTGGGAAAAGGGGGGTTTTTTGTTTGTTTTTAAGTCCTATGCAATATCTTTTACAACTTTCAGTAGCAGAGTTTTACAACCTGATGATCAATCTGTTCTGAGGATGAAGATTTAAGATATACAATGTACACAAAATCTAACAAGTAAAAAGAGTAGCACATCATTACCCCAAAAACATAACAAATTAGGGGCCCCTTTTACTAAGCTGCGTAGGCGCCTACACGCGCCAAATTGGAGTTACCGCCCGGTTACCGCGTGGCCCTTGCAGTAATTTCAATTTTGGCGCGTGTCCGCTACGCGCATCTGAAAAATATATTGTTATTTTCTGGCACAAATGGCATCTGATGCGTGTAGGTTACTACCGCCCAAATTCTTTACCACTAGGTCTATGGCTGGCGGTAATATCTCAGACCCAAAATGGACACATGGCAATTTTGATTTTGCCGCACATCCTTTTTCGGCAAGCAACAACAAAAAAGGCTTTTGCAGGCACAATGAAAAATGGATCTGTGCGCGCCCAAAACCCGCACCTACACTACCAAAAGCCATTTTTCTGCGGGCCTTTGTAAAAGGACCCCTTGATGGGATAGTGATTCGTGACGTGAAAGGTAGGAGCAAAATTTAAATAGGTAATATAAATACTATCAGATACAATACAAATTAAGATTTAAAAGGCTGACCTTTTCGTAATCTGTTTAAATCCAACGTAGAAACTGTATTACTGCGCGATGTGGGCATGCTTGGTGTCGGAATGCAGTAATTGCTGTCAGTCTCTGAGGCGGTACGAGTAATGGTGCATGCCTCTACAGGAGATCGCTCTGAAGCGTGGAGAGGTTTAGGTGGTCGAGGAGGGGAACATCTGGAATAGGTTCTAACTTTGATGACGTCTGACCCAGGGCTCCATCTGGAAAAGTTCGTGGAATCTGATAAGTACCTCCAGGAGTAGGGGGGATATCGTAACTAAGAGACAACTGCCTCATGTCTAATACAGATGGTCCAAGAGCATTGAACACATACAGTTCCCCTTCTGTATCAGTCCCAGATGGAGATGCTGTCTTTGGCAAAGGATCCTGTGAATAACTCCTTGGGAGATTATATAGGCTGGAATCCACAGATATACATCCTGCTTGAGATGACGGAGAATCATATACAAATCCATTTACTGTTTGTTTGCTAAGAGGTGGAGCAGCATTTTTGTGGGAGGGTACATTATCATTACAGTCCGTTTCAGAAGAGACAGATTTTGCTGAGTCAGCATGAGATCTAAAAAGAAAAAAAAAAGTATCAGTGTTCATTTTTGATGTGGTTTTACATCCTATGGATCGCAATACACTAGTCTAATATAATAATTTGCTCCTCCAACATTCCATTGTGTCTCACTGGGATCGTAACCACCTGTTGACATCACTCCTCCAACGTTCCAATGTGTGTCACTGGGATTGCAACCACCTGCTGACGTCACTCCTCCAACGTTCTCCGTCCCCCTTCCCTCCCAGTTCCATGGTACCCTGGAACTGGGAGGGGGGACCCTGGAAATGGGAGGGAGGGAGTGGGGCCTGGAACTCGGAGGGAGGTGGAGGGGGCAGGGGAGAGATGCTGCACATGGATGGATGGATGGATGGAGGGGGCAGGGCACAGAGGATGTTGCATGCATATGGATGAATGCAGGGGAGAGAGCATAATGCAGGGGAGGGAGGGGACCCTGAAACTCGGAGGGAGGCAGGGAGGGGACGACCCTGGAACTCTGAGGGAGGGGACGACCCTGGAACTCGGAGGGAGGGGGACAACAACCCTGGGAGGGAGGGGGGGACGACCCTGGAACTCAAAGGGCAGGAGGGAGGGGGACCCCTGGCACACACACTCATGCTCACACACACACACACTCTCTCTCTCAGACACACTCACACCCAGTCTCACTCTCTGTCACACACACACACTCACTCTCTCTCCCACACAGTCACTCTCACACACACTCTCTCAAACATACACACTCCGAGGAAAACCTTGCTAGCGCCCGTTTCATTTGTGTCAGAGACGGGCCTTTTTTTACTAGTTGAATATAAAGAACTGCATACAGGGTCAAATTTAGATATCAAACCCATCTATTTTTCTCACCTTCCCCATTGCCTCTTCCTCAAGCTTCTTTTTTCCCCCATCGCTCCATGTCCATGTTCTCTCTCTTCCCAGACCACCATTAGTTGTAAGGTTGCCACATTACCACACATAACTGGACACCATCTCCCTTCAACCTCCAAATCAATCTAATCTATGATCCCTTGCTCACTCTGGCTTCAAGTCCCCAATTCACACACTAATAAAATGTACAAAATTATTTCAGCTGGTCTCACATACATGCTTTATCACAGCTTCTCTGTCACATACTAGAAGTAAGCTGCTGTTTTAAAATATCAATACTTCTTATATTTTTGTGTCATTTCCCCTCCAAAAAGGCATAAAGAACAAAAGGTTGATGACATTGATGTTTTAGTGTACAATAAAATGTTTTGAGCATGAACTATGCCCCCCTCCCCCAATAAACCCAGAACAAGGTTTTTTTTTCAAACACACATCACAAACAAAATTTATGCTATAACATTATCTGTACCGATCTTTATGAGGTCTTTTCCTTCATTTTCTTTTCATACTTATGAGAGTTTTCCTGTGTTCCTTAACCCATTAATGCCCAATGTTCCCATATGTGGGAACAAATATGGGAACACTGGGCACTAATGGGTTAAAGTTCACCATTTTTCTTTTTCAGATTTAACCTATTTATAGTATGGTGAAATTGATCTGACTTGTTTTTTTTGTTCTGATTGATCTTTGCCATTTTTAGAGCATAGACTGTAGAAGTCTGCCCAGCACTGGCCTTGTTCTAAAATTACTGAAGCTGTTGTCAGAGCCCCTGAAAAACTCCCCTCCGGTCCATCCAAACCTATTCAGCCTTGATCAGGGCACAGATCATTGAAGTCTGCCCAGTACAGGCTTTCCTACCTAATCTCTGCTAAGCTTCTTTGGATCCGAGGAGGATTGTGACATTTCTAGACGTACATGGGCATGCGGGACCCGAGGCAGCATGGCTTCACTACTGGCAGGTCGTGTCAGACGAATCTGTCTTCTTCAACTGGGTGACCAAACAGTTGGATGTGGGAGGGGTGCTTGATGTGGTATACTTGGATTTCAGCAAAGCCTTTGACACGGTTCCGCACAGGCGACTGATAAATAAATTGAGTGCCCTTGGTGTGGGACCTAGAGTAACTGATCAATTTTTTTACCCAATCAGTTACTCTAGGTCCCACACCAAGGGCACTCAATTTATGAATGGTAGGTTGAATGGTAGGAGACAGAAGGTGGTGGTAAATGAAGCTTGCTCTGAAGAAAAGGGAGTTGCCAGTGGAGTACCGCAGGGATTGGTCCTAGGGCCGGCTCTTTTTAACGTCTTTGTGAGCGATATTGCGGAAGGGCTTTCTGGTAAGGTTTGTCTCTTTGCGGATGATACTAAACTCTGCAACAGGGTGGACACCCTGGAGGGTGTGAATGACATGAGGAAGGACCTAGTGAAGCTAGAGGAATGGACCGATATTTGGCAACTAAGGTTTAATCCCCAAAAAATGCAGGGTCATGCACTTGGGTCGCAAACCTCTAAGGGAACGGTACAGTATAGGGGGTGTAGTGCTTCAGTGTGTGAAGGAAGAGTGGGACTTGGGGGTGATTGAAAGCTTTAAGGTCATCAGACACAAACAGGTAGAAAAAGCGACGGCCAAAGCCAGAAGGATTTTTGGGTGCATAAAGAGAGGCATGACCAGCAGGAAAAAGGAGGTGATAGTGCCGTTGTATAAGTCTCTGGTGAGGCCTTATTTGGAGTACTGTGGAGACCACACCTACGGAAAGATATAAACAGGATGGAGTCGGTCCAGAGGCGGCTACGAAATTAGTAAGCGGTCTTGAATGCAAAAATTATAGGGATAGGTTTATGAACCAAAACATGTATACGCTGGAGAGAGGAGGGAGAGAGGAGACATGATAGAAACATTTAAATATCTCAAAGGCATTTATGTACAGGAAGAAAGCTTTTTTCAAAGGATGGAGAGCTCTGGAATGAGGGGGCATACGACAAAGTTGAGAGGAAACAGGCTTAGGAGCAACCCGAGGACGTATTATTTCACAGAAAGGGTGGTGGAGGCGTGGAATGGCCTCCCGGTGGAGGTGGTGGAGTCAAGGACTGTGTCAGAATTTAAAAAGGCATGGGATAAGCATGTGGGATCGCTTAGGACAGGAAGAATTAGGGGTTACAGAGGATGGGCAGACTGGATGGGCCATATGGCCTTATCTGCCGTCATGTTTCTATGTTTCTTCTAAACAGGATTCCTTTGTTTGTCCCACGCATTTTTTAATTCCGTTACAGTTTCATCTCTACCACCTCCCGCGGGAGGGCATTCCAGGTATCTACTACCCTCTCAGTGAAAAAATACTTCTGTTACCACAGAACACTACATTGTTATTCACAAGGTGTCTTTGCATCAAAGATGGAGGTCAACTTTATCTGAATTGAGCGTTGCCCAGTTGCACCAATGATACCACCTTGAGATAAGTACATTTGTTTACATAATTTTTTGGACTTTTGCATTTTTTTCTTGGAAGTATTAAGTTGTAGTGCACAGGACTTTGAAATTCAGCAGGTGACTGAATTTGTTTAAGCATCTGTGGAGGTTTTTTTTAAATTGTTTTATGAAAATTTTTTTTTTTTTTGGGGGGGGGGGTGGGGGGGGGGGAGGGATACCTGTATGCCTATGTTGAAATGTGTTGATGTGACTGGGAGAACAGTTGATAGTTGACATTGTTATATTGCAATATGTGATGGATGTAAAGGGAATGAGTACACAATAACAAGGTGTAGGAGGATGGGGTGGGGAGAGGGAGGGGAACTTACAGTTAAAGTTTGAGGACACTTTAGTCAAAGGTTGCTTAAGAAGACAGAGATTTGTATTAAGTACACATGTTATTGATCTTTACATGTATTAAACTGTGCCATCAATAAAAAGTTAAACAAATTGTTTTATGATTTTGTTTTTTAATTTTTAAATTTTTTTTTTAATTTGTAGTGGCTGCATTATCTTCCTCTTGGACTGAAGGAGGCGGTAGGGGGTGTGGTGCAATGATGGTTATATATTAAGTGCAAAGATTGGGTATTATACCATTTGATGTGAGGTACTTCACTCTGAGCACCATTATTCACATAGTAACATAGTAGATGACATCAGAAAAAGACCTGCACGGTCCTATCCAGTCCTGCCCAACAAGATAAACTCACATGTGCCATTTTTTGTGCATACCTTACCTTGATTTGTACCTGTCTTTTTCAGGGCACAGACCGTATAATCTGCCCAGCACTATCCCCCACCCCCCCAACCACCCGCTTGGCCTCCCAACCACTGGCTCTGGCACAGACCGTATAAGTCTGCCCAGCACTATCCCCGTTTAAACATTTTTTTTAGTATATAATTTCGCACTCATTTATATCATATTGAGCACTTTTAGAATTGATAGTTATTGATCTGAGTACCTGAACATAAATTTGTACCTTGGAATTGGTTAGTTTATTAAATTTTAACTACCAGACCCTTGACCATTCTTCCAACTTTTGAGATCCCTTCTCATGTTTCTACTCCTTCCAGGGTAATCCACTCTATTGGCTATCTTTGTGTCAGCTCCAAAAAGGCAAACTTTTCCTTCTAAGCCTTCAGCAATGTCTTGCACAATATATTAAGTAGAATTGGCACCATCAGCGGCCCGAGGCACTCCTCACCTTCCTTTCCTCCGAGGAGATCCATTTACCACCACCCCTCTGCCACCTGTCCGGTAACAGTTTCCAATCCAGTTCACCACTTTGGGTCCTAAGTTCAGCCCTCTCAGCTTATTCACGAGTCTTCTATGGGGGACCGTATCAAAGGCTTAAACATAATAAGTAAATACCTTGACAATGGTGGGGGGATGGGACTGAGGTTGTTACAGTAGTGTAGGTAAGTGGGTAAAGGAGAAGAGAAAGAGGAGGGAGAATGGGGAAGGATTAGTGGTATTTCAGGATATGACCTATAGGGAGGTTGAAGGTTTTGTTCCAATTCTTAAACCCTGCCTTCTCAGGGTTGGACCCAGTTCCTATAAGCGTATTTAAACACACTTTTGATGTGATGATAGAGTGGATTTTGGTAAATGCATCTCTTACAGAGGCCTGCTTCCGTGTTAAAGGAGGTGGTTAAGACCCCGATTCTGGAGAAGTTAGGAGCATATAGATCAATTTGCGCTAATTCAGGGTAGGGCCCAAATTATGTTTATGTTTAAACTAGCTTGTTTCCTTAGGATAATGGTCTTCTGGATGGTGGAAAGAAGGACAAAATATTGCTCTACCAATAGTGCTCATGAATATGAGGAAATGCCAATATTAAAACTGGACTTAGCACATTTGACATAATTATAGGACACCTTATTCCCATTTCTGAGACTCCTATAGCAGACTTGAAAAGGAGCTATCCTGAATGTTTTAAGGGACTGATTACTTATTGTTATGAGTTATACTACTACTGCCTTAGTGTCTTAAATGCGGTGAACAAGGCTCAGACTCCTATTAGGCAGGAACTAGCCCATCCCTCAGAGCCTGATGACTGAGACCTGGTAAAGCAGATCATCTGCACCTTCCCTGCTTCAGCCTTGTAATGGATAGCTCCTTCCAAGTGCTGCTCAGCACACCAATTGCATTAAAGCTCAAGGGAAGGAAAGCTTGGATTCATGCTTCCCATACCTCAAGATGGCTCAGCCTGCAGTCATGGACTTCTTTAGGCCTGCACTTCCTCAGTAGCCTATTTCTTCTGAAAACTGAAGCTGCTATATCTAACTCCATAGACGTTAGTATAAATATGTCTGGAGCAAAGCCTCACAATTTAAACCTAGGGGATTTAATGAAGAAAAATATTTCTAGATTAAAAAAAAAAAAAACTATATTTATAGACTTTCTAAGAACTACAGTGAGAGAAAGGAGGCATTTACCCTTGACTGTGACATTCCACCACAGCACGAATGTCATCTAATAACACAGGGAGATATGCTGGGGATAATATATTTCTCTATTCCTATGGCTCTGGACTCTCAGATCTCTAGGGCCAAGGAATCTTTACCCCAACGCAGTGGAGCCCTCTAGAAGATTAATGCTCCCCTTGTTACTAATGAAACACGTTATTGATGATCTAACATGTCACAGACCTATTGGGCCACCAGAGATTGGAGATTAGGCCAAGCGAAGGGGCCTCAGGGGTGCCTCCAATTCGAGCTTATGGCCCTTCAATTCAATGGTGTCACCCTGTGAGAGAGACTTTTTTCCCTCCTTCAGCTTTGGAAAAAAAATAACTAGAGCTCTTGAGCTGTGGTTATTTTTCAGTGAAAATAGGCCCATGAAAAACGTTTGGATCATAAAATATATTGGAAATGAGATCATCTTTGACAAGTGTGTTCTTATTTTCATGAACATCAAATTCGGATCCCAACCCAGGCTTTTATTATATGTCAACTAGATTACTGTAGTGTGCTTTATGCTGGCCTTTCAGTGACAGCACAACAGAGGCTTCAACTAATGCAAAAGTCTGAAGCCTGATTAATATGTAAAACAAACAAATTTAATAGGATAACTCAATTTCAGTAGTCTGCATTGCTTTTCTCTTTTTTTTTGGTTTATATTCTATCCAGTGTGTTTTTTCTAGCAAAAAAGGTGCCAGTACTCAAATGCTAGGTCACCCTTCAGGGGTGGGGCGATCAGTGTGGGACCCACCCCACAATAGACAGGTCCCCTGAAACCAGTCACAGTATCTATGACAAGGCGGAATTGGTGTGTAGAGCCTGAGCTCTGTCATTAAAACCCTGGGTTCCATGGGTCAATTTTAGCAGACAATGGAAAAGGTGCCGGTACTCAGTACCCCCAAGTACCCCCTCAAAAAAGCCCTGATTCTATCAAGCTTCTCACTATGGAATCCATCTGCTCCAAACCACAGAACCTGACTTTCCTATGACACACAAACTTACTTAAGTGTCCACTAGCCCCCTGTACCTGACCCTTTTGTATGCTTTTAGCTTTCTCTTTTTCTAAGCCTGATCATTTTCATTCCTTTTGCTTCTGAACCTTATACCTTCCTAATACAAGCCCCTGTTGCTCGAAATCAGAGAGAAACAGTAAAAGCCAAGGAGAAATAGGCATGGAGTTTAGAGGTGAGGCAGGAATAGTTTTTCAGTCTTCAAGAAATTTCAACATTTATTTTATTTTGTTACATTTGTACCCCGTGCTTTCCCGCTCATGGCAGGCTCAATGCGGCTTACGTGGGGCAATGGAGGGTTAAGTGACTTACCCAGAGTCACAAGGAGCTGCCTGTGCCTGAAGTGGGAATTGAACTCAGTTCCTCAGGACCAAAGCCACCACTCTAACCACTAGGCCACTCCTCCACTGTTGCTACTATTTGAGATTCTACATGGAATGTTGCTATTCCAACATTCCATGTAGAGGTCGGCCCTTGCAGATCACCAATGTGGCCGCACAGGCTTCTGCTTCTGTGAGTCTGACATCCTGCACGTACGTGCAGGACGTCAGACTCAGAGAAACAGAAGCCTGCGCAGCCTTCTACATGGAATGTTGCTAGTGGAATAGCAACATTCCATGTAGAATCTCCAATAGTATCTATTTTATTTTTGTTACATTTGTACCCTGCGCTTTCCCACTCATGGCAGGCTCAATGCGGCTTACATGGGCAAGGGAGGGTTAAGTGACTTGCCCAGAGTCACAAGGAGCTGCCTGTGCCTGAAGTGGAATCAAACTCAGTTCCCCAGGACCAAAGTCCACCACCCTAACCACTTGGCCACTCCTCCACTCATGGCAGGTCGAGCAATTCCTGCTTTTTCCTTGTTCCCTTCCTGAAGTGGCTCCACTATGTGGCTGTCAGGCTTGCTGGGGATGTAACTCCTGACTGAAGCTAAAGGATCTACACAGTCTAAACATAAGCCAGTGAATACTTTTCCTCTGGGCACCGATGTACCCCCTTGAAAGAGCATATTTCTTATTCTGCTATCCACAGAATCTCTATTCACAGCTTTTATCTTATGCAGCTCCTTTGGCTTCAGTTGTAAATCTAACTTCTATTCCCAGTGACCCAAGTTTAAACCCCCAGTGAGCTTCACACCGCCAGGGTAAAACAAGGTAGGTTTTCTCTCTCTCTCTCATTTTTTTTTTTAAACTTAGAACTCCTTTACAAAGCCGCACTAGCGATTCCTGTGCTGCAAATGCAACAAATCCCATTCAATTCCTATGAGCTTTAAACAGCATTTGCCGCACCGGAATTGCTAGCGCAACTTTGTAAAAGGAGACCTTAAATTTTACAAATTAACGAGTTATTAACCCGCTTAACATCCAGAGCAAATTGGGTATTAATAAATAACATGCAATTTGTCAAAATAAGTAACTTTACAGAAAATAACCATTGCACTATAGGCTGTCTGTCTTTACCCAGTAATCATAAAGAAGTATAAACAGATATCAAACAGAAATTATATAAATTTGCTCAATCCCCATAATCTAAGAAAATACAGAAATGTATCACAACTACATAAAATACTGGTGAATTAATCAGCAAGGTTTTCCTTGCTCCACAGACTACAAAGGTGCCAAAAACAAATGGCCTTCTGGGTCATTCTAGACCCATGCTCATTCACTTCACCTAGAGAGAATGAACTACCGTGTTTCCCCGAAAATAGGGCATCCCCATAAAATAAGACCTACCGAGGTTTTTGGTGCCCTTGGAAAATATAAGGCCTCCCCCGAAAGTAAGGCCTAGCAAAGTTTTTCTTTTAACCGGTAAGTAGGGTCGCCCCCCCCCCCCCCCACCCGAGATCGCCGGGCCCCCCTCCGTCGCTCCAAAACTAACCCCCCCTCCGTCGCTCCGAAACTAACCTGAACTTAAGTCTCCTTTCACTTTCCTTCCAGTTCACAGCAAGCAGCAGGGCAGGCCACTCCTTCCTTCCATGTCCCGCCCTTCGCCTGACGTAAAGTAACGTCAGGCGAGGGTGGGGCATGGAAGGAAGGAGAGGCCTGCCCTGCTGCTCCTGCGAACTGGAAGGAAAGTGAAAGGAGGCTTAAGTTCAGGTTAGTTTCGGAGCGACGGAGGGGGGTGGGATCCAGCGACTTCGGGTGGGAGCGCCATCTCGGGTGGTGGGGGGGGCGACCTCGGGTGGGGGTTACCGGTAGTTGCAGGAGCGACGGAGGGAAGGTGGGCGGGCCAACCGTGTTTCCCCGAAATACTAAGTCCGCCCCTGAAAATAAGACCTAGCGCCTTTTTGGGCGCAAAAATTAATATAAGACAGTGTCTTATATTCGGGGAAACACGGTAAGTATTTACTCATTCGTAGCGTTTAGCACTGGCCTTAGTTGATACAGCCAGAGTTGCCATCTAAGCATCACTTGACATGTAAACACATATGCAACCCTTTAAGTTTTGTCTTTTATACCATTAATTTTCTAATTAGAGATCCTCTGTGTTTATTCCACACCTTTTTGAATTCCGCCACAGTTTATTTTTTCTCCATCAACCACCCTCTCCATGAAAGAATTTTCTGACCTTACTTTCCTTTCCTTCACCCTTTCCGTCCATATGCAGTAGCTCTTTTCTCTCTCTTCCCCTCTATGTGCCACATTTCCCTACATCAATGTGCAGTATCTCCCTTCTCTGTCCTTCCCCTTCGTCCAGGTGCAACATCTCCTTCCTCTCCTCTTTCCTTCCATTCATGTGCAGCATTTCCTCCCTCTTTTCTTCCCCCTCCACTCCATTATGTCCAGCATTAACACCACTTCCATCCCCCATTTCCAGCATCTCTCCATCTCTTTTCACTTCCTGTTAGAACTCCCCATATCTGTTATCTTGTATTCCATCCCCTCCCCTCTCTATCCATCACCTCTTCCTGGCTCCCCCAACCCAACCATCATCTCTCAATGCTCCCCTTTGTTCCCTTTCCCCTCAGTCCAGCATTGCCCTTACTTTGCTTTTTTTCTTGCCGCCAGACACCACCGCAAAGAGGATCTTGCAGCCTGTGCCTGCGCTCAGAGTCTAGCAGTCTCGTCCCCAATGTAAATTTCTTGTGTTGGAAAGGGTAGGACGGGTAGGACTGGTAGAACTTAAAAGACAGCACAGGACCTTATAGCCCGTAATCAACATACCTTTCTGCCTCAAAATGCAGCCCTATAAAAGGTGCTGGGAGGTCTCTGGAGTACATTGGGGAGCAATGAGGGTGTATCTGAAGATCTTGGGAAGGGGGGCTACCATCGGCTTGCAGGCCTTACAATAACCACTATTGGCATAACGAGTCTCAAATATCAGGGCCAAAATTTGGACCGGAACAGATAAAATTAAGTGTTAGTCCTATAGGAGTACAGATTGCTTGACAGCACAGAAAAGAACAGTTTCATACTTTGTCTTGTTTACTAAGACCAATCAAAATCTTGATCCACTTGGACACAGAGCACAGTAGCTTGTAGCGCTATAGAAATGCTAAATAGTAGTAGTAACAATTAAATGTCTAATAATTAGTAAAAGAAAACTGCATTTTATCTCTTGTTTGATTAGAACAGAGTTTACCTAGTAGGTTCAGGCTTCTTGCTTTGGCAGTTGACTAGCAACAGATAATCTTGAGGATCTTCCTGGATGGGTGAAGAATCCAGATGTTGTACGTTAATTGGTTGATAAGGCGGAGGTAGGGAGCCAAGGGAAGATGGTGCAGTATTGATAGCTAAGGGTAACTCAATGGGTGCTTGTAAAGAGCAACTGGGTGGTTTCAAAGAATCTGCCAAAACACAAATATTAAGACTTACTGCTTTGTTACATCATTCTTTACTTTTTAAATAAAATATAAGGTGCAACAAAAATCATACAATAATAGAATTTTTCCACTAAAAATGCACATTAGGCAGAAGAATAAGGCAAATGTTAGAACAAATTTAATTCCATATAAGATTACTTATTTTAAACATTTAAAACAAGTTTTGAACTCAAGTGGAGGCTTAAAATTTAAATAAGCAAATTTAATATACATATACTGTTGGTGGAGATCAACCAACATTTGCTACGTGGCCACTTATGAGACACCATCATATTCGTCAATATAAGGGAAATTGGGGGTGCTGCCAGGTACTTGTGACCTGGTTTGGCCACTGTTGGAAACAGGATACTGGGTTAGATGGACTATTGGTCTGGCCCAGTATGGCTACTCATGTTTTTGTTTAGGCACCAGACTTCTTAAAACACAGTGGTCTTCCAGAGGACCTCACTGTCCATGCTGCCAATGGAAATTCCAATTACAAAGCACTGAGGCACTTAGGCTACTATGCCAGGGAGAATTCTGCACAAAAATGTTTAAACTTCTGCACAAATTTAAAATATTGTATACTTTATTTGTAATTTTTTTGAGCATATTTCCCCACAATAAAGCCTGACATCACCCCACCAGCCTTTTCCCTGCTCAGGCTCAACCTTCCCCAGCAATACTGAGAATAACAGACACTGAAGCCGAAGCCACTGACAATCCCAAACTTGCACACCACGAATCGAAGGTATGCCACACCCTAGCATAAGCTATCGAGGTGGATCTTTTCCGAGCCTACAGCATCGTAGCGATAACAGTGTCCGGATACCCTTTTCTTCTCAACCTCGCCCTTTCAAGGGCCAGGCCATAAGACCAAAGGGGGAGGGTTCCTCCATCGTGACTGGCCCCTGCAGCAGGAGACTGTCCTGCGCCAGTAGCAGAAAAGGACGATCGAACAGAAGCCGGATCACATCTGCGTACCAGGGTCGTCTGGGCCAATCCGGGGCCACTAGGATCACTTGACTGGGATGACTGGCAAAGTGAGTCAGTAACCTACCCACCATTGGCCACGGGGGAAAGGCATAGAGAAGGCCCCTGGGCCAAGGTTGAAGAAGGGCATCGATACCTTCTGAGCCCAGCTCTCATCACCTCTGAAAAAACGGGGAACCTTCACATTGAATGCGGTGGCCATCAAGTCCATCTCTGGCATCCCCCAACGGGCAGTTATCTGATCGAAGGCCAGAGGGGACGGCTCCAACTGGTGGCAACTGAGAAAGTCCGCTTGCACTTTCTGTGACCCTGCTATACGAGCCGCTGTCAAGAAAAAGAGATGAGTCTCTGCCCAACGGCAGATCAGAGCCACCTGGTGCCCCCCTGACGGTTTACGTAGGCGACCGCCGTCGCATTGTCCGAAAACACTCAAACTGGGCAACCGCGGAGAAGAGACAGAAACTCCCAAAGGGCCAGACAAATCGCCCGCAACTCCAAGCAGTTGATGGACCATGATGCCTCCGTCGAAGTCCAAACGCCCTGGGCCATCTGTTAGAGGCAATGAGCCCCCCAGCCAGACAGTGATACATCTGTGGTCACTGTCTTCTAGTCCGGATTACCAGAGGAATGCCCGACACCAGATTCTTCTGAATGAACCACCAGAGCATGATTATGTGAAGATGGGCCGAACATGGAACCCGAACCTCATAATACTCCAAGAGCGGAGACCAACGGCTCAGAAGGTGAACCGGGAGGTGGCGCATGGGAGCTCTGGCCCACTTTACCACGTCGAAGGTGGAGGACATGGAACCCAGAACTTATACATAGTCCCAAGCCCGCAGGTTCGGAGTTTGAAACAGCGCTCAAGACTGAGCCTGTAACCGCTGTGCTTGAGCTGAAGGAAGAGAAACTATCCCTGTTCGAGTTCGAAGCACACCCCCAAGTATTCCAGCGTTAGGCTGCACTTTGGGAAGTTGATCACCCAACCAAGCGACTGAAGCAACCTGACAGCTTTGTCGGTTGCCCGCCAACTCTGCTCGAAAGAAGACGCCCGCACAAGCCAGTCATCTAGATAAGGATGGACCTGAATCCCTTCCTTCCTGAGATAGGCCCCCACTACTACCAGACCCTTGGAAAAGGTCCGAGGTGCTGTGGTTAGGCCGAAGGGCATCACCTTGAATTGAAAATGACGACCGAGCACTGCAAAGCGAAGAAAGCGCCTGTGGGGAGGCCAGATTGGAATGTGTAAATAGGCGTCAAAAACTCCCCTGGCTGTACTGCTGCGATCACAGATCGGAGGGTTTCCATGCGGAAAATCTGAACCCGTAAGGACCTGTTGACGCACTTGAGATCTAAGATGGGTTGCCAAGAACCACCCTTTTTTGGCACCACAAAATAAATGGAGTATCGACTGCATCCTCTTTCTGCTGGGGGTACGGGCTAGACGGCACCCAGCTGTTGTAAGTTGAGGAGGGTGTGTTGAACGGTCTGCATCTTGGCAGGACATTTGCAAGGAGATTCCAGAAAAGAGCCTACTATCGGACGAGCCAATTCTAACTTGTAGCCATCTCTGATAACCTCCAAGACCCATTCGTCGAATGTTACCCTGGTCCACTCCACCAGGAATAGGGACAGTCTGCCCCCAATTATCGGCTGGATATGGACCAGGGCCCCATCACTGGGCGGACCTGGCTGCGGGCTGGTTTCTGTTACCGGAAAGCAAGGCCCACCTATCACCACGAAAGGGCTGAGGCCTCTGAGAAGACCTTGCTGTAAAAGAGGCCCCACGACCTGGACGGTAACGCCGTGTATCCCTAAACTTAGGTCTAGGTCCTGCCAGTCGTACAAACTTGGACCTGTCCTCCAGGAGGCACTGACCCTTAGAGTCACTGAGGTCCTTCATAATCTGTTCTAGGTCTGTCCCAAACAAAAGCTTTCCCCTAAAATGAAGCCTTGCTAAATGTGACTTAGAGGCCATGTCTGCAGCCAATGCTGCAACCACAGACAGCAACGCGCTGTGACCGCTAGGGAAACCTCCTTCGCCGAAGCCCTCAAAAGATCCGCAAGGAAGGCTAATCCGGACTCTAAGGCCGGCAAAACAGCCACGAGATCTTCCAGAGAGGAGGCTTTCTGTACCCAAGATAAGCATGCCCGCACCGCATAGGACCCACAAACTGAGGCCTGCAGGGAAAGGGCCGCTACTTCAAAGGACATCTTAAAGCAAGTCTCCAACTTATGATCCTGAGGGTCCTTGAGCGCCGTGCCGCCCTCCACAGGGACAGTGGTTTTCTTAGTGACCGCTGTGATTAAGGAAGCCACCATAGGGACCTTCAGCAAGTCTAAGTCAGGAGCAGGTAGCGCGTAAAGACGCGACATAACTCTAAGCAACCTTAAGCCCACCGTCTGGCGTAACCCACTGCGCCAAAATAAGGATCTTTATGGCCTCATGCACATGAAAGGAACGAGGTGGGCATTTAGTGCCAGACATAATAGAGGGCACCGGACCTGTTCCCCCTGACAATTCAGGGGGGAAATGGTCAAAACCTCAAAAGCCCTAACAATCAGGGAGGGAAGCTCTTCCCTGCGAAAAAGGCAGGCAGCCGTTGTATCATCCCCCTCCTCAGAGGGCAGGGTAACCTCATCTGCCAAATCCAAAGATTCTGAGGGAGAGCCTGGAGACAAAACCAGGTCATCTGTGTCAGATAGCTCCTTGGGATTCAAATCTCCACCCGGGGACGTTTTGGCAGGAAAGACTGAGAGGCTGCAGCAACCGAAGTTTGCTGAGGAAGAGACGGGGCTGCCTGAAGAGAAACGCCCGACTTCTTCAAAAGAAAGGCATTGTGCATTAATAAAACAAAATCCGTGGAAAAAGGAACTGCAAGGGACTCCCCTGCTCCCTATACATCACTTCCTTCCATCGGAGCCTGTGCCACAGAAGCGCGCTGCACCTCTTGTCTATCAACCGCCACGTGCGGAGCAGGACACGCCTGAGAGGAAAAAATGGTAACCACCATATGCGGAGCGGGACACGCCTGAGAGGAAAAAATGGCGCCTGCCAACGCGCACTGAACTAACTGCCCCGAGGAAACCGCCGAAACTATCCCCTGTGCTTCCAACTCACCGGACGCCTGAGGGGAATCCTCGTCGTGCTCAACAACCGCTGTGGACTGACAGCGGCAGGACTCACACTCCCCCGATGCTGCTCTCCAGCCCCCACACCAGGAGCAGCGCTTAGCCGCCTCAGAAGGCACTGACATGCTCCACAAACACCTGCCCCAAAACTGACTCGGCAGAACGTCCAGTTCCTCCATATGATTAAACAAAACCAAAGTCTCTTACCTTTTTTTTTTTTTTTTTTTTAAGTCAGGAGAGAAAGGAAACACCCGATCAGGCCAACAGCCCCGGGTGACGGAGAAAAGGTAGGAGGAGACCGGGAGGGACCTGGCACCACCAGGTGTACACCACAAGCTGCAAACAACCACTCAACCCCTGTCTGTGCTAAACTAGGCCCAAAGGACACCAGTAGCCAGAACAAACCAGAGCTGCACAGAGATGTCCGTCCACCTGCTAGACAGAGAGAATACTGAGGTTCAGCTGGCTGCACAGGTTCACATATAGCAAACCTTGGAGGTTCTCTCTATCTCCACCTGCTAGTAGAGGGACACAACCCACAAGTCTCTGGATTGATCTGTGGGACGCCATGGGATTTGTGTTTGCTTCTCAAACTGCAAATAATTTATGATTTGCTTATGAAAATACCCTGTATTGACAAATTTCCTTGTAGTCCTCTTAATTGGTAAAACTTACCATAAATTATGTGCCTGGGAATGAGTGGGAAAGATAACTAAACTACGCCAAAACAATTCAAGATCCTCATATGAATCTAATGCTTACCCTTTAATATTCTAGGGCTTTAACAACTAATTTTAAACTAAGGCAAAATTGGAGGAGCAGCCTAAGGGTTAGTGCAAAGGGCCAAGAACCTGAAGAACTGAGTTTGACTCCTATCGCAGCCGCTTGCGATATTGGATAAGTCAAGTGACCCTCCATTGCCCCAGGTATGAAACTTAAATTGTGAACCCACCAGGGATAGAAAAAGTACCTACATATAATATGTAAACCACTTTAGTTGTATTCCAGAAAAATATGGCTGTAGAGTCAGTACAGCAAACCTTCAACTCCAACTCCTACTGATATTAGGATTTAAAGTTTTTGTCCTGGATCTAAAGTACTGATAAATATAACTTGGAGTGGAGGAGTGGCCTAGTGGTTAGGGTGGTGGACTTTGGTCCTGGGGAACTGAGGAACTGAGTTCGATTCCCACTTCAGGCACAGGCAGCTCCTTGTGACTCTGGGCAAGTCACTTAACCCTCCATTGCCCCATGTAAGCCGCATTGAGCCTGCCATGAGTGGGAAAGCGCAGGGTACAAATGTAACTAAAATAAAATAGATACTATTGGAGATTCTACATGGAATGTTGCTACTACTGGAGATTCTAGATGGAATGTTCCTACTATTGGAGATTCTACATGGAATGTTGCTATTACATTCCATTTAGAAGGCTGCGCAGGCTTCTGTTTCTGTGAGTCTGACGTCCTGCACGTCAGACTCACAGAATCAGAAGCCTGCGCGGCCACATTGGTGATCTGCAAGGGCCGACTTCTACATGGAATGTTGCTAGTGGAATAGCAACATTCCATGTAGAATCTCAAATAGTAGCAACAGTGGAGGAGGAGTGGCCTAGTGGTTTAGGGTGGTGGACTTTGGTCCTGAGGAACTGAGTTTGATTCCCACTTCAGGCACAGGCAGATCCTTGTGACTCTGGGCAAGTCACTTAACCCTCCATTGCCCCATGTAAGCCGCATTGAGCCTGCCATGAGTGGGAAAGCGCGGGGTACAAATGTAACAAAAATAAAAAAATTATATGTACCAGTACTTCATATATATAATATTTTTTGTCCTGGATTTAAGTATAAAATGATAAATTTACCATATAATGTTTTATTTTAAAGCTGGACATGGAGTCAGTACATTTTTACCGACTGACCCACAGCCCTGCCTAGAAAGGCGGTATATACCCTTAACCATAACACACCCCCTCCTTTTTATATTAGGCTCTTTAAACAAGTTAATAACAAAATCTTAATATGATTTAAAGTAAAATTAATCACTATACCCACAAAATTCTCTTCTACCCAAGTTTGAACAACGAATCTCCCACACCTACCCATGAACTTCCTCTGCTCTCAGTGATTTGTCAGATGGAAGGAGAAAAAAAATGCTTTGCTGTGTATGTTCAAACTCAAATATATCAATTTAACTCATCCCACTTCCTATCTAGCACGTGACAATTTTATTCTTCTCATTTTTAGAGGTCAAGCTTGGTTTTGTGATTCTCCTCAACACCTGGGAGAATCCTTGTTTGGAACAGTGTCACAAACTGCACCACATGGAATGTAGTACAGCTCAGGAATGGGACTGAACTGGTCCAAACAGTATATGTTGTAATGAGAGATATGATATCCAGTGCATAAAAAACATATTATATGGCAATCTTGCTACCATAATTGCTTTCAAGTTTTCATGTGATTAGGTGAAAGAAGTTCTGTTCTATCCTAATTCGTTCTATTCACAATCTCTACTGCTCCCACCCACGCTTAATATTCTGGTTCATTCTTCGATTGTAACACAAATTGATTACTGTAACTCTCCACCCCCAAATCACTAATGTTGAAACATATACCAGGAAATGTAGATGGAAAGTGATGACCACAAGTGCTCGCAGTCTAAGCAAAGAAGTTCATGACCTTCAAGCCCTGATGTTGGAGGCACACTTAGATGTTGGTGCAATCACGGAGACGTGGCTCAATGGTTCCCCATGAATGGTTTTCTGTACAAGGATCACATCTGTGGAATGTTCTTCCTCAGCTCCTAAGATTATAATCCTCCCTATTTAAATTTAAGACTGACCTCAAACATCTTTTTGAAGATGCCAATCATTAACTATCCTTCTGCCCATCCGGGAGGGCTATTTGCTATGGAGTATCCCTGTTTTCCTCCATTCCCCTTTTACTATCGCAATTCTACTTCTCCCCCATTACCTTTTTTGTATCCTGTCTTATTGTTCACTGTTTTTCCCCATCTCTCCTCCCCCCTCTTTCATTTTTAGATTTTAAGCCACCCTGACGTCTCCAAATGGTGGGTTACTAAATACTAAAAAAATAATAAACTTGGATTATATATATATATACACACACACACAAACACACATATATATGTATACACACACACTCTTAGAACACTTTGGGGCTCATTTTCAAAGCACTTAGCCTTACAAAGTTCCATAGTAACCTATGGAACTTTGTAAGACTAAGTGCTTTGAAAATACACCTCTTTGTAATATAGCCATAAACAGTACCTTTTCAACATTTTATTACATTTCAGATATAAAGATAAGCTTACCTTCATCAGTAGGATTAAACCCACAATATCACAAATACATCGAACCCACTTATTCATTTCCTCTTCACTGTCTGCCACAAGGTAGAAAACTCTATCAATGGTCTTGATGTCAAAAATATAGCTGTTTTCAAACTCTTTTTTGTTAAATGTCAATCCAGCATCAACTCGTTCACACAAGTTTAAGTCAATAATGCGAATTGGTTTCCTTGTGTGGTCATTTTTGTAGTACTCCAGCACATCTGGGTCTCCTGTTAGACGTCCACTGCGAAGCACAAACCATCTCTTCTTCCATGCCTAAAGAAAACAAAAATATTGCAGTAAATGTTTTTAAAAAGCAAGTAGACAGTCCCTGCTCAAAGAGCTTACAATCTAATAGACAAGTGAACGGTCGGTCCGATAGGGGCAGTCTGGATTCACTGAACGGTAAGGGTTAGGTGCCGAACGCAGCACTGAAGAGGTGGGCTTTAAGCAAAGACTTGAAGACGGGCAGGGAGGGGGCTTGGCGTAAGGGCTCAGGAAGGTTGTTCCAAGCATAGGGTGGGGCGAGGCAGAATGAGCGGAGCCTGGAGTTGGCGGTGGTGAAGGGTACTGAGAGGAGGGATTTATCCTGTGAACGGAGGTTACGGGCGGGAACGTAAGGGGAGATGAGGGTAGAAAGATAGTGAGGGGCAGCAGACTGAGTGCATATGTAGGTAAGAAGGAGAAGCTTGAATTGAATGCGGTATCTGATCGGAAGCCAGTGAAGTGACTTGAGGAGAGGGGTGATATGAGTAGTAGTTACTTAGAGAGATAACTGTCTCCTGGAGGTAAAATTAGCTAATTGCTTTTTGCTTGATCAGTGCAACGAAAGTATTATACTACTAGAGATCTTCTTTCTAAACTGTTTGTGTAGGTCAAAGATATATATAGTATTCAAATTTCAAGCTATCATCACAATGTAAATACTTGAGCACATTCTCACTACAATTTAAATACTTAAACATGTAATATTATTATTATTTATTGCATTTGTACCCCACATTATCCCACCTTTTTGCAGGCTCAATGTGGCTTACAGGGTGTTAATATGATATAGTCATTACATAATCTTAGATACAGTCGATAATAAGCTGAAGGTAGATGAGGATTTAGATGGAAAGGTGTTAGGTAAGGTCGTGTGAGAGGTGTTTTAAAGCACTTGGGTGGTATAAGGAGTGATTTGTTTCATTAAGGATGACTTTTGTAGGCTTTGTTGAAGAGATGTGTCTTCAAAGATTTGCGAAAGCTGGTTAAGTTGTCTGTGGTTTTCAGGGTCATGGGTAGTGCGTTCCATATCTGTGTGTTTTGTACGCAAAGGTAGTAGCATATGCCTGTTTGTATTTAATTCCTTTACAGCTGGGGAAGTTCAAATGGAGGAACTTGTGGGCTAATCTTCTGGCGTTTCTGGGCGGTAAGTCTACTAGGTTTAGAATGTATAGTGGGGCATCTGCGTGAATGATTTTGTGTACGGTCGTGCAGATCTTGAACTCAATTCGTTCCTTGAGCGGGAGCCAGTGCAGTTTCTCTCTTAGGGGCTTCCCACTTTCGTATTCGGTTTTTCCAAAAATGAGTCGGGCTGCGGTGTTCTGGGCTGTTTGGAGTTTTTTAATGGTCTGTTCTTTACAGCCTGCGTACAGAGCGTTGCAGTAGTCCAGGTGACTTATCACTAGTGACTGTACTAGGGTGCGGAAGATATTTCTTGGGAAAAAAGGTTTTATTCTTTTGAGTTTCCTCATCGAGTAGAACATAGATAGTTCATCCAGAAAATTCCTTCTCAGCAGTGAACAATAAAACATTCATTGAAGACAGACATATTAAAAATATCAATTTCAATAGTACAAACAAAATTAAATTCATTATCTAAAACTCAACCTGAATTACCCCCCCCTCCCCGGTCAATCTTGCTATTTGTTCTTTTGTTGACTCAGTGATTCACAGTGCGGTAAACAGGTTCGCCAATTTGAATATATTTAATTTAGAGCCTGTAAACTGTTTTGACTTGCTTGACAGGAAAAGACAGTATAGCAAGTCCTCTAATATAAAACCTCTCTGAAAAAAAAGCAAAAGAAATGGAAAAGGGTCACTAGTGGAGTGTCCCGTGGGCCCGTTTTGGAATCTGTACTGTTTAACATATTCATAAATAATTTGGAGATAGAAGTAATGAAGGAGGTGATCACACTGCCAATGACACAAAATTGTTCAAAGTCATTAATACAAGGGAAGATCGTGAGGGTTTGCAGAAGAATTTTGTGAGACTAAGCATCTAAATGGCAGACAAAAATTTAACACTAACAAGTGCAAAGTGATGCTCAAAGGGAAACATAATTCCAATACAGGTACAAAATGCTCAGGTCCGTCTTAGGAGTCATCATCCAAGAAAAACATATTAGAGTCACTGTGGACAATATAATGAAATTTTCATTCCAGTGTGCCAAGGCTGCTAAAAAGCTAAAAAAAAATATTAAGAATTATTTGAAAAGGGATGAAAAACAAAACAGGAATATCATAATTCCTGTGTATAGCTCCCTGGTGCAACCACACCTTGAGCACTATGTGCAGTTCTGATCACCCCGTCTCAAAAAGGATATGGTGGAACTAGAAAAGATTCAGAGAAGAATGGCAAAAATGATCAAGGGGATAGAATACCTTTTATGATGGACGGCTAACACATAAGGACTTTTCAGCTTGGAGATAACAACTGAGGAGATATCAGGAAATTTAGACTTGTTTATGATGGATCACTGGCTGTTACTTTCCTTTCCTTGAGTCCTGCCAAACCAGTACAGACAAGTTGGATGTGTCTCCCTGCCAGCAGACAGAGCCATAGAAAAACTGTTCAAAGCGGAACCCACTTCCCTCATAGGGAGGCTGGTGCTGCATTCAGCTCCTCAGTGTCTTTCCTAATTTTTTCAATTTTCTCTTTAAAAAAACATGGCTAATTCTTATGCCTTCAGACTATTTTCACATAGCTAACCAATCCACAGAGCAAGAAACATCAAATATGACTTTCTATAAAAGGGAAAGGGAAATGGGACTTGATATACCACTTTTCTGAGGTTTTTGCAACTACATTCAAAGCGGTTTACATATATTCGGGTACTTATTTTGTACCAGGGGCAATGGAGGGTTAAGTGACTTGCCCAGAGTCACAAGGAGCTGCAGTGGGAATCGAACTCAGTTCCCCAGGACCAAAGTCCACTGCACTAACCACTAGGCTACTCCTCCAGGAAATGTATACAAAAAATGTTCAACGTGTGCTCATATATTTTCAAGGGACACTCACAGACCAGAATGGTCTAAACTGTAGTCCCAATCATTGCACAGTATTTTTCATTGTTTTATCAAAAGGACTTCACCAAACATCCACCAAATGTGATTAAACTTTTATAAAGGTCAAAAGCACTTAGCTTTATAATCCTTCCGGGTTCCGACATGGACCATGTTTTTTTTGCATTGAAGCTGTTTTAAGGAATCCACTTAACAAAAGGCTCTGGCTGTGTTCTCTCTCTTAGTTGGTTTTAGAAGGCCATGCCTACTTCCTGGTTGCCTGATGTTCTGTGCAAGTATGTGAAGCAAAAGTACTTGTAAGGTATTATCCCTTCATTACCAGCCATTTTAAAGCTAGTTTTATATAATTTGATTTATGGAGTGTTTTAATAGTAGAACTACTCTGAATACTCTTTATTATGCTCTTATTTTCAGAGACTGACACAGCCAGATCCATTTGCTAAACGGGTTCCTTGAAATAGCTCCATTGCGAAATACTGTCCATGTCAGGATCCAGGAGGATTATAAAAGCTAAGGGGTATGTTTACTAAGGCATGTTAGCGTTTTTAACGCACCTATAAAGAGTAAGGCACATTAAACGATAATGAGCCAATACATTCTTATAGGCACGTTGGCATTTAACACGCATTAAAAATGCTAACGAGCCTATAGCGTGCATTTGTAAACATAGGCATAAGTGCTTCTGACCTTTATAAAAGTTTAATCACATTTGGTGGATGTTTGGTGAAGTCATTTTGATAAACAGTGAAAAACAGTGTGCAATGATTAAAACATTTTATAACTTTTGTAAAAAATTTCCTTTATTTCTAGAAAGTCACATTTCATGTTTTTGCTCTGTGGATTGGTTAGCTATGTGAGTTCACTTAATTTTCCCAGAGACACTTTCTACATAGAATACCTCTCATTTTTCATGTTGGTAGTCAGACTATATTCAGCACTGGAAAGAGTTAATTTTTAAAAAAAATATTTATATCTTACCAAACTTGGAATTAAGTCATTAATTATCTCCTCTCTAGTACAAACCAAAACTTTTTAAAAATTCCCCCCCCCCCCCCCCCCCCCCCCCCAGTTTTGGCCGAAACACTACTGAAATTATCTAAGAACTTTCGGCGAGGGCCAAGGCACACTGGAAATTGTCAGAGTTGCAGTCAGGAACCCTCTGCTAAACCCATAGGAGATTACCACCTCCCAGGAACTACAAGCACAGGCTGACAACTGGGAGAGCCATTTTAACAGACTTCTCAACAAGTCTGGCACGTTTAAGGTTCCCAAGTCAATGCAGATGTAGTTAAATATCCCTGAGACAGGAACTTTGCGAGAATGTGTTTAAAAAAAAATCATGATTACCAGTTTTTTATGCTTACCCAAACTGAGCAGCAGTGAGATATTTCCCATTCAGCATTTAGTTATAAAGCTGATTAAGGAGAAGCATGATATAGATCAGTGTTTCCCACTGTTCCCCTTGGAATAGGAGAGCCCGAAAACCTGAGCCTGGAAACATCTGTGTCTCCTCCGTTGTGTAACCCAGTTTCCTGCCTGGCAGAGTCAAAGGGCTTGACCGTGTCTGACCTGGATGCGGAGGCACTGCTAGGAATTCAAAAAAGGTGGTCTGCCATTGGGGTTCCATCACTGGTGGAACTCCTCCTGGTTGAGGCAACTTTACACCTGTTGCCCTCAGTGGGGTAACTTTGGAAGGTGTGTGGTAGACGCTAGAGAGAGCAGACATCTCTTTAACCAAGACTTCAACTGACTTGTCCATGCTTATGAGTAAGATCAATATTTTATCTAAAAATGTGAAGACTTTCAAGTCAGATTTTGAGAGACAAATTCAACAGGTTACAAAGGATGTTAAATCTGCGCAAGATCTAATACCTTCTTTGGTTAAGGATAATATTCTGATCCACAAAAAGATGGAAAATTTTGAGAATTATAATCGTCGTTTAAATGTGCATTTTCCATTTGTTGAATTTCTCTAAGTTTGTGGATATGACTCCAGTTGATGCTTTTTAAGAAGTATTTGATTGACATTTTGCTTTATTCCTCTGAACATATTCCCCCGGTTAATAGGGTTTATAATTTGCCTAATTCTCCAAATAAAACGGTTTATGAAACTACCGTGAGCAAAGAAGCTCGAGATGAGCAAAAAGAACTTTCAGCTAAGAACGTTGAATGAGAAAAGAAAAATATAGATTTGGACTTACATAATCTGATCTGCCTTTTTAGAAACCTCTATGGCTAAAGTGATAGAGAGAGCAACCTTGTTGGTTATGTTTATTTTTGAGCAAGATTTAAGTGCTATGATAAGGTTGTAAGGAAATCTAGTGACTTATTTTATGAGCAGAAAGTCTGGATTTATTTAGATGCATCTAAAGTAACACAAGAAAGAAGGAAAGCTTTTCTTTCTTTGTGACAGTGAGTTAAAAGATTTGTGAGCTTTAATTTTTATTAAACTACCCTTGTAAATGTGTTATTAAGCGCTGCGTACGACTGGTAGCGCTATAGAAATGATTTGTAGTAGGTATAAAGCATGTCTTCTTTGTACCTAAACAGTTAAAATCATTCTTGGACTTGAAGAGTATTTCCATTGTTCCAGATAGTGGTGCTAAGGCTACAGAATAATACTAAAGTAGCAGGGTTTATCATACTAGTGCCTTTCCTCAGTTTTCCTTTCAATTTCTCTCTATATAGGTTTTGAATAGTCTGACCGCCATTGTTTTCTTCGTGATCTAATGTAAGAGTTAAATGGTTTCTTGTTCTTTCATACAAAATATATTTCCTCGATTCTTCTAAATATTATTTATTGATGTTCTGGATTTCCTAAAACAAGTGGGTTTACTTGTGTTAACTGTTTGCTTAAAATTATAAAGATTTTTTAAAAATCATATAAATGGCTCATCCAAGTCATCGTAGAACATAGAACAGAGTGGAGAAGTAGACTAATGGTTAGTGCAGCGGGCTTTGAGCCTGGCAACCTGGCTCCGATTCCCACTGAAACTCCTTGTGATCTTGGGCAAGTCACTTAACCCTCCATTGCCCCAGGTACAAAAACTTAGATTGTGAGCCCTCTGGGGACAGAGAAAGTACCTGAATATAATTGTGTACATCTAGTGTACACCAGAGCCGGTGGTGGGTGGCAGGGATAGTGCTGGGCAGACTTATACGGTCTGTGTCAGAGCTGGTGGTTGGGAGGCGGGGTTGGTGGTTGGGAGGCGGGGATAGTGCTGGGCAGACTTATACGGTCTGTGCCAGAGTTGGTGGTTGGGAGGCGGGGATAGGGCTGGCCAGACTTATACGGTCTGTGCACTGAAGAGGACAGTACAAATAAAAAAAAAAGTAGCACATATGAATTTATCTTCTTGGGCAGACTGGATGGACCGTGCAGGTCTTTTTCTGCCGTCATCTACTATGTTACTATGTTACTAGTAGCACTTTAGAAATGGTTAGTAGTTGAAGAACACCAACAAATTTATGTATTTACTGTACATTTATACCCCACGTTTTTCCCACAGTTTTGCAGGCTCAAAGTGGCTTACAATGCACTGAAAGGCTATCGCCAGATCAGAGGTGGTACATTACAAGTGAATTGGTTAGAATAGAAGGAACAGGGAAAGAAGAAAATAGGGAAAGGATAAGAGAGTCCAAAACGGTCTGTAGATATATGTTGGCAGGAAGAACTTCAGGCCATACGTGAAATCCTTGGAGTTGGCTGAACCTCGATTGGCTAGAAGAGATGTAAAATTGACCAGACACATCAAGACAACCTTGCATGATGGAAATGGAGTTGAAATCCGCTCCTAACCGTCCACTCCTGCTCCCAGGGCAACTGGCGCAGCGACCCACACACTCTCAGACATCTTCAACGGTAAACAGCAGAAGAAAAACAGTGGCAGCCAGCAAACAGTCAAATGTGGCTGGTTTCACGGGTGGAATCGGCAGGACAGCACTCTCCAAGAGGACCCAACGAAGCTGCCACATCGTCCAACGGCCAGCAACCGACCAAGCGGCAGGCCGACGTCAGCGGGAAGCCTGCAGCGCTGAAGAAGCCAGCGACCCGGAGGAACAGACAGATGGCCGCAGTCGGCAGGTCAAACGAGCCCCCTGCAACGTGCCGGGTCCCGCTGGGTGATCCAGAACCAGTCCGCTCCCACCCGCAGCCGCCACCACGCCCCCGAAATGATGAAAGAGGCAGGTGCAAAAAAAAAAAATGGAATTATAAAATTGCAGAAAAACTTTAGCCTGGAAAAACTACAAGGAAAAAGCAGCAACTGACACACAAGAACAATGAAACTACTTGAAAAAGTTTACTGCAAGGGGAGCATGCCTTTCTGGCTCCACAGAAAGCAAAGAAGTTGAGTAGCCACAGGTGGTGGTGGAGCACAGGAACCACTGTGTGTGTGTGCAACCCAACCCAAAGCTCTTACAATAAAAACAATGGTAGGGGAATGCTTTCCCGAGCACAGGCGCCACTGAATGATATAACTTGTCCATGGAGACTTCCCACCTTGCTTGTCCTCTGAGCAAGAGAAGAGAGGTGACAACCCATGAAAAAAAAAAAAAGCAAAGAGAGTTGAGTGTTATCTCGCCTGGGAACCCAGTGGAAAACTGTCTTCCAGACACCATGGAGAAACGGAACTGCAGTAGCACCACACAAAGATATGGGAAGGGAACCCACTCACATAATTTGTTCACTGCTCTGCAAAGCTCTAAGCTTTGACAGTTTTGTTACCTATTTTTCCATCCAGGGCTCTACTGAGGAAGTCACCCATACAAGAGGGCTACATATGCTTTTTGCCCTCAAAGAATACAACAATTCCTGTTCTGACAAATTTTCAAAGTGCTGATTATTGAACAGAATTAGATAGGACATTATACTAATTCAATTCAATGTCTACCAAAAACATGCACTTTACTGATTTATGAATTAAACATCTAATTAGAACAAGCTTGTTAACTGCTTTCCCCATGTAAAAAAATTCTTAACATTAAATACTTAAAATACTGATGTTTATTATGCCAACAACCGCTATTAAGTTTTTGTAGCATAAGTGTGGATGTTTGTTTCAGTGGTATAATGAGTCACTCTTATTGAAGCTGGCATGGATTAAACTCAAAAACAAAAGCAATTACATAAACTACACATTTTAATACTGCAGATACAAAGGTTCCCTGGATTACAGTACAAAGCACAATTTAGTAGTGGAATAAAGCTTGATGCTAGACAAGAGAACTGACATCAGCATCCTTACTAATCATGGCACAAAAGCTCCTCTATGTGTTGTCAAAGTGCAGAATGAGCCCACATAAATCACTCTTTGTTATCTGAAAATACACCAGATTCCAAAAGCTTGTTCTATATTTAACCTTGGAGCATTAGTAGCTACACAGTAATCAGGCACATTGCCTCACAGAGCCTTAGAGAATATGACAGTCGCACTGTTTATATAACAATGAATCTTGCTCCCTTTAGATTACTTTGCATGGAAAAAATTTAGGAATAAGGAAACTTTCATTTCAACCCAAATTTCACCAGGATGTACTTTGCTACAACAGATATTTAATGACCCGTAGTGAAGTGTACTTCCAGGTCATCAGGCTTTGGATGTTCCCTGAGAACTATTTTGTCTTCCTCGGCATAGACATCACATGACCAATACAGCCAGTAGGGCCCCCACCCCGGTGGGACAGCACTTCACAGAACCAGGACACTGTACCAGTGATTTCACAGTGAGAATCCTGAAAGGTAACTTTAAAACCATACAAGAACGTAAGACCTTTGAAGTCAGAATGATTGAATATTTTAACACCCAACAGAAAGGACTTAACAAGGATCTGGGGTTCCTAACCCATTATAAACCATAAAGCTGTATGTCTCTGTTGATCACCCCACCCCTCACCTATCCACACCCATCCTGTTAGAATATCAATGATATGCTTTGATGTCCCCATGCATACCTCCGACCCACCCCCATCCTCCCACCCTGTCAGACTGTCATAGTAATGCTTGAATGTTTTCACTTATATACACTGTCAGCTAGCACATTTGCTTATTTCCGATCTGACGAAGAAGGGCAACCTTCGAAAGCTAATCAAGAAATGTATTAAGTTATGTCCAATAAAAAAGGGATCATCTTATTTTCTTTTCCATGTTTTATTTTGTTTGATTTCTATAGATTCTACATGGAATGTTGCTATTCCACTAGCAACATTCCATGTAGAAGTCGGCCCTTGTAGATCACCAATGTGGCCGCGCAGGCTTCTGCTTCTGTGAGTCTGACGTCCTGCACGTACGTGCAGGACGTCAGACTCACAGAAACAGAAGCCTGCGCATCCTTCTACATGGAATGTTGCTAGTGGAATAGCAACATTCCATGTAGAATCTCCAGTAGTAGCAACATTCCATGTAGAATCTCCAATGGTATCTATTTTACTGTCATAGTAATGCTTGAATGTTTTCACTTATATACACTGTCAGCTAGCACATTTGCTTATTTCCGATCTGACGAAGAAGGGCAACCTTCGAAAGCTAATCAAGAAATGTATTAAGTTATGTCCAATAAAAAAGGGATCATCTTATTTTCTTTTCCACGTTTTATTTTGTTTGATTTCTATTGATTGTCTTCCTCGGCAAAAGGTTATAAAAGTGATGCACGTCCCCAGAGCAACTCACTGACAGATCACAACACAGCCGGTCAAGATCACCACCTCCTTCTGGAGGCGCACTTAGCCAGCCAGCTCAGTTTTCAGGATATCCATAAAGAAATGCTCAGGACCCGGCTAAGGCACAGGAAACTAGGCAAATGCCCTAGAATCCAAAGGTTTAGGTGTGTGTGTGTGGGGGGGGGGGGGGGTAGGAAAGCTGTCAGATACGCTCAGGAGGATAGGATTGCCAACTGTCTGGATTTGTCAGGATTCTACAAACTTGTAAAATTTGTAAAACTGTTCTGAAGCTAGAAGAATGGCTACAGTGTTTAGGCATGTTTGAGTTTAGCCCTCTATTGTGCTCCAGTGCAGACACTGTGGTAGATGAAGCCAGTCGGAAGGCTGCTGTAGTCACAGGAAGGAGAAGCAGAGTGGGGTAGTCCTTATGCAGTGCAAGTGCTGTGGGGAAAACTAAGCCCTGCATCCAGCCTTAGAGAAAGCCAGTGGAACTAATGCGTGTCCTGGGAAATAGAGGATGTTCAGAACATAAGATGCGGGTAGGAACGCAAGAGGTCTGGGCATTGGAGCCGACTCTTAAAGAGACGCTTACCTTTTTTTTTTTGTTAGGAGAGAAAGGAAACACCCCATCAGGCCAACAGCCCCGGGCGATGGAGGAAAGGTAGGAGGAGACTGCTTGAGCACCCCCAATATTGAGAAAATTCCTTGTATGTATCCAGGGAGGGGTTATTTCCATTGGGCTTAGCACCCCCAATAATTTTGAAAAGTTGGCTCCTATGGGTTTGGGGAAAGTGTGAGTGGGCTTGTACAGGCTTGGGGGGGGGGGGGGGGGACTAACTGGTATCAAATGTAAGAATTTTACATGATGGTGGGAAGAGCTGTTTGAGGAGGCAGTGACTCAGCACATGTTGACTATTAAGTTACCTAGGCAAATTCTTTCAAAATTGTCCTAACACTACCTCCACTCTGTATCTTTTCAGAAACACCAAAGGAAGCAAAGTATTTTCTTTTGCTTCTTCCATTTGTGAAGTTTATTTATTTTTTCACATGTAAAACTGTAAATATAAAACTTCATGGGGGGTCACGTGATGCGTGAGCGATAGCGGTCAAGTTTCGCTAGAGCTGCTCGGAGCCCCGTCCGAAATCGACCTTTTTGCCGAGAACAAGGAACAAGAGACCTCTAATTTTCAGTGCACGCTGCTTATATATGGACAAGTATCTTACCCGAGCGGCGATGGCACAAAGAAAAAAAAGATGAGAAACAGCGGATCGGCAAATCCAATATGGCGGCTGTAATCCCGGCAGCCTCGCCACCCCCTTTGAATGCAGATCTCATCATCCCAGACCTCACGGATGCGGTGGTACGTGCTCTCGACCCCAAATTTGCCCAGCTTTCAGAGCAGATTGCTGGTATAACGGCACTGACCTCGGAGCTGACACGCCGCACTGGGGAGTTGGAGGCGAGGGTTGCGGAAGTGGACGACGGCCAGCAAGCACACACGGGAGAGCTCGAACAGCTCTCACGGCTGGTGCAGGATTGTGCACAGAAGGTGGAAGACCTTGAAAATCGATCGCGCCGGGACAACCTAAGGTTCGTAGGCTTTTCAGAAGCTTTACCGGACGCGCAACTGAAAAAGACATTGGAGACATGGTTGCTTGCCACCCTTCCTGAAGTGGGGGAAGGCCACGCAATTTCATTAGAGCGGGCGCATCAAGTGGGCCCAAAGTCGGCGAGGGACACAAGACCAAGAGTGGTGCTAGCTAAATTTCATTGATACTCGCAGAAAGCCACCATCTTGAGGTCCTACAAAAACAACAGAGAGACCCCAAAGTATGATGGCTCACTAGTGCAAATTTTTCAGGATTACTCGGTGGCGCTGGCGGCGCAACGCCGGGCCTTCTCCACGGTCTGCTCCCAGCTGGTGGATAAGCAACACCGCTTCACCTTACAGTACCCGGCTACATTGAAGGTCCTCGTGAACGGCAAGTGGGAATCCTTCGTGCAACCGGAGTTGGCCCAGGACTGGTTGAATCAACAAGATACTTGAACAGTAGATGCATAAGTAGAGACCTGTTATCTTGTGCCAGGAAATGTTCTGTTTGACAGATGGTTACTAACTTTGTTTTCACAACTACTGGTGAGCATCTATAGTTGAAGGCTACAGTGCAGCTAAGAGGATAATTATAAAGCTTGGAGATGGTGCCCAGAGTTCCAAAAGGCAGCGGATACACAGACTTGAGTACCACAGCAGGGAAACTCTTTGTCCAGAGGAGAACGGAGGGCCGGGCATCAACATCAACATCGTTGCAGTTCTTGAACATTGGGAACTGACCATTTGAGATTTGGCAGAGCTGAGGATGGGGCTCCTTAGCGTCTCAGACCCCTTCTGACCACCCCTGAATGTGCAGTGGTGGTGAGTGTGGGGAGAAGGAAATAGGGAAGGGATGGGGTGAGGAGGAGAGTGTTGGGGGGTCAATGCGGGCAGTGTGATGGTTGGAGTACATGGCGGGAATGGGGAGTGACTGCGGGTCAGAATGAGTATGTGACGAACAAACTCGAGAATGGAGACTGGAGAGATTGCCCCAGGTTGAGGCTGGGCAGCTGGGCCTATGTAATGAATATGACACTACTGTACAGAGCGGTGAAATGGGATAAGCTATGACCCCACCCATACAGTTAGTAACTTGGAATGTAGCGGGGATAACTTCCCCAATCAAACGTTCAAAAATTCTCTCCTTTCTGAAATAGGCTGCCACTACGACAATGACCTTGGAAAAGGTCCAAGGCGCTGTGGCTAGGCCGAAGGGCATCGCTTTGAATTGAAAATGACGACTGAGCACTGCAAGGCGAAGAAAACGCCTGTGAGGAGGCCACATTGGAAGGTGTAAATAGGCCTCCGAGATCGAGAGACGTCAAAAACTCCCCTGGCTGTACCGCTGCGATCACCGAGCGGAGGGTTTCCATGTGGAAATGCCGAACCCGTAAGGACCTGTTGACGCACTTGAAATCTAGGACGGGCTGTACGGCACCCAGTCGTTGTAAGTTGAGGAGGGTGTGACGAACCGTCCGCACCTTGGCGGGAGATTTGCAAGGAGATTCCAAAAAAAGAGTCTACTATTGGACGAGCCAATTTTAACTTGCAGCCGTCTCTGATAGCCTCCAAGACCCATCCGTCGGATGTTACCCTGGTCCACTCCACCAGGAATAGGGACAGTCTGCCCCCAATAACCGATTGGAGATAGACCAGGGCCCCATCACTGGGTGGATCTGGCTGCGGGCTGGTTTCTGGAAGTCCCATCTGTCACCGTGAAAGGGCTGAGGTCTCTGAGAGGACCCTGCTCTCTGAAAAGAGGCCCCGCGACCTGGACGGTAATGCCGTGTATCCCTAAACTTAGGTCTAGGTCCCACCGGTCATACAAACTTGGACCTGTCCTCCGGAAGGCGCTGGACCTTAGAGTCACCGAGGTCCTTCACAATCTGTTCTAGGTCTGTCCCAAACAAAATCTTTCCCCTAAAAGGAAGCCTTGCTAAACATGACTTAGAAGCCACGTCTGCAGCCCAGTGCCGCAACCACAGCCAGCGATGCATCTCCTGTCAACCACCACATGCGGAGCGGGTCACGCCTGAGAGGAGAAAATGGCACCCGCTGACATGTGCTGCACTAACTGCCCCGAGGAAACCGCCGAGACTATCCCCTGTGCTTCCAACTCTCCGGACGCCTGAGGGGAACCCCCGCTACGGGCTGATGGCAGTAGGACTCACACTACCCCGATGCTGCTCTCCGGACCTCACACTGGGAACAGCACTTAGCCACCTCAAAAGGCACTGAACTGCTCCACAAACGCCTGCCCCAAAATTGACTCGGCAGTCCGTCTAGTTCCTCCATATGATTAAACAAAAACCAAGGCTCTTAAAGAGACAATTACCTTTTTTTTGTCAGGAGAGAAAGGAAACACCCCATCAGGCCAACAGCCCCGGGCGATGGAGGAAAGGTAGGAGGAGACTGGGAGGGACCTGGCACTACCAGGTGTACACCACAAGCTGCAAACAGCCACTCAACACCTGTCTGTGCTAAACTAGGCCCAAAGGACACCAGTAGCCAGATCAAACCAGAGCCGCACAGAGATGTCCGTCCACCTGCTAGAGAGAATACTGAGATTTACTTGGCTGCACAGGTCCACATATAGCAAACCTCAGGTTCTCTCTATCTCCACCTGCTGGTAGAGGGACACAACCCACAAGTCTCTGGATTTATCTGTGGGACTCTATGGAAATACAAGTTTACCTAGGGCTCGATATGCCTGCATGAACAAACAAGCACCGGCAAAGGGCACCACACATCTGTCACAGACCTGCCTAAAACAATTACAAAATTGATGAACTAAAAGAATCACCTCCCTGTAATAATACAACTCACAAACTGATTCCAACCTATAATGCCTGTTAAAGCAAAAAAAAACCTCAGTGGCTCTCATGGTTCTGTAACAAGGAGACCATGGCAGAACCTTACATTCAAAACACCATCACTGGTCAAAAACCTTTCATCTATTTTCTAAATAAATTGTGCAATATTTATTTATTGCATTTGAATTCCACGTTTTCCCACCTCTTTGCAGGCTCAATGTGGCTTACAATACATCATGGATACTGGAAATAGGAAGGGGATATACATTTGGTTTTACAGAAGGATTTTGGTTTGCATGGTCATGAAATATAAGATAGTGGTATTGCAGAACACGTTAACATACATTAGGAATACAAGATAGTAGTACAGCAGAAAACATTATAAGACATTAGGCGCGTTACGACGTTTCTGGACATATTTGGAGATTTTTACATGCTTTGATCTTTGTGGTATATCTTTTCAAAGAGATGAGTCTTTAGTAGTTTACGGAAGTTAGCCAGTTCGTTGGTCG
Source organism: Microcaecilia unicolor (assembly GCF_901765095.1). NCBI lineage: Eukaryota > Metazoa > Chordata > Amphibia > Gymnophiona > Siphonopidae > Microcaecilia > Microcaecilia unicolor. The sequence goes on from NC_044032.1 coordinate 625,278,862, forward strand.
CTTTCAAATTGTGTGGTAGCGCATTCCAGAGTTGCGTGCTCAGATAGGAGAAGGTAGAGGTGTGCATTAGTTTGTATTTCAGACCTTTGCAGTTGAGAAAATGAAGATTAAGGAATGTTCGAAAAGATTTTTTTGCATTCCTGGGTGGCAGGTCTATTAGGTCTGACATGTAGGCTGGGGCATCTCCATGGATAATTTTATGGACTAGGGTGCATACTTTGAACGTGATTCATTCTTTGAGTGGGCGCCAGTGTAGTTTCTCTCGTAGGGGTGTCGCACTTTCATATTTTGGTTTTCCGAATATTAGTCTGGCTGACGTGTTCTGGGCTGTTTGGAGTTTTTTTTGAGTATTTATTCTTTACAGCCGGCGTAGAGTGAGTTGCAGTAGTCCAGATGACTGAGTACCAGTGATTGTACCAAATTACGGAAGACGGTCCTTGGAAAGAATGGTCTTACTCTTTTTAATTTCCACATTGAGTGAAACATCTTTTTGGTTATGTTTTTCGTATGATTCTCAAAGGTGCCGATCAATGGTGACTCCTAGAATTTTTAGGGAGTCCGAGATTGGTAGATTTAGTTTTGGTGTATTGATGGTGGTAAATTTGTCCATGTTGTGTTCTCATTCTTTTATTATATAAGTAAAACATACTTTCAATAAATCTATCTTATATCAACCTGTTCATCAACAAATATTTTAAACGTGCCTTATCAAACTTCATCACTTATCTTAAGAATTACTGCTCTCAAGCTCTATGGAGCTGTCCATACTAAGATCGCCATTTTGTAAAGGAGGAATGTAATGCTGTCGCTAGCTTGCAGTGATAAATACTGCAGTTTAGGAACCACACAGCTTAACCAGTGGGTTTCAGCTCTCTAGTCCAGTATTAGAAAGTGGACGGGCTTGCTCCTCAAGCGTAGATGCTACATAAGGCTTCCAGAACTGAACATAGTATTCTAGGTGAGGAGTCATCATTGACCAGTACAGAGGCATCATCACCTCTCTTATTCTGTTAATTATACTTGTCCCTGTATGTTACAGCATCCCTCCGATTCCAGCCACTGCCTTATCACAGTTTCTCTACTTTGTACAGTATTGGTGATATTGGTGTCACCATCTTCATACCTTTCCAAAACAATATCACAAATATACAGGACAAAATTTTTAAAAGGACTGGACTTCATGGAAGAATGAAAACAGAGACAAAACCAAATTACTAGTACTATTCAGCCCACACAATCTCACATCCTACCAAAAATTCAAGATCAACATACTATATCGAAACACAACTTAAAATACTAGGAATCATTCTTGACATCTACTGGACAATCAAATATCGACAGTAACATCAAAATGTTTCAGAACAATATGGAAACTGAGAAGAATAAGAGTATTTCCCTAGACAATCTTTCCGGATACTGGACCAATCAACGATACTATCACAACTAGACTACTGCAATGCAGCATACGTAGGGTACAAGGAAAACAAACTAAAATTGCTGCAAACAGTCCAAAACACGACAGGAAGACTGATTTTTCAAGAAATCGAAATACAAGAGAGAAACCCCACTGCTTGAAACACTACACTGGCTACCAGTCAAGGCAAGATGCTATTTGGAATGGCACCCGAATATATGCTTAACTTGATTGATCTATTCTCAAAAAATGCCAGCCCAGAAAACAGAAACTACATACTCCTACATCTACCCAACTGCAAAAACACTATCTACAAAACTATCTACACAGCAGGATTTAACTACATGGGTTCCAAATGGTGGAACTTGATACCAAAAACCATAAGAAGCATCACAAATCTCCAATTCAGAAAAGAAATGAAAACCTACCTCTTCAAAAAATTCTACAGGTAATCACAAAGATATTGTCACCTTCCTTTCAAATCTACCTCTTCAAAATAAATACAACCAAAACTCTACAATTGAACACTAAAGCTGCCACAACCTTTTCCTCTTCAAATCTCTCTCTTCAAAAACTCTGTGAATAACCACACAAACTGTAGATGCCCTCTCCACATTGCACAACACTATTGTAACTCCACCAAAATGTAAATTGTAAGCCACTTTGAACTGAAACTTGTTTTGGGATAGTTGTGGAATGAATGAATGAACGAACGAACAACAAAACAACCAACCAACCAAACCCAACCCAATATTGACTGGATAAAATATGCCACATCAGAAAGCCAGGTAGATTATAAATTCCCAGAAACCTAGATGAAAAATGACTGCTTCATAGAGCAGCTACTTCAGGAACCAGCAAGAGGAAAAGGAATTTTAAATCTAGCCCTCGGTGGAATGCAAGAGTTGGTGCGAGAATGGCGTTGAAGCCACTTGGCAATAGAGATCATAACATGATCAAGTTTCAGATAATAACTGGAGCAAAACAACCAGAAAATCTATTGAGTCAGCATTTAATTTTCAAAAGGGCAACTATAATAAAATGAGAAAAATGTTTTTAAATACTTAAAAAAAGAAGGGGTAACTGCAATGGTTAGAAGTTTAAATTCGGCATGGATATTGTTTAAAAATACCATCTTGGTATTAATAATTGTTAAAAAAAATACCATCTTGGAAAGAGGGTCCAAATGAAGAAAACAGGAAGCAGTGAAAGCACTGATAAGTTAGATGCAAAACATTGATAAGGAAGGCTAACAAGTATCTGAAAAGAAACTTGCCATAGAGGCAAAAACACATAATAAAATTTTCAATTACATTAGAAACAGAAAGCCCACAAGTGAGTCAGTGGTACCATTAGATCATCAAGTAGTAAAAGACATTAATGGAGGACAAGGCTATGGAGACACTAAGGGCCCCTTTTACAAAAGGTGCAGTAGGAGTACCGCATGGGTAGGAAGCACCTAATCGGCCCTACTGCCGGGGTAGTGCAGGAGCCCAGTGATAGTACTGAAGTTGGGAAGTTGGAGCAAGCAGTTTCCCACGGTAGAAAATAATTTGCTATTTTCTACCAGGGGAGGTGCTGTTCCCAGAGTTAATTGGCAGCGTGGCCATTGCTGCACACTACAAAATTACTGTGGGGTGAGCACATGAGTCCTTACCACCAAGTAAATAGGAGGCGGTAAGGGCTCATGCGGTAAATGGCTTTTTGGCAGACCCACTAAGAGGTGGCCTGAACATGTAGAAAAATCACCCACTAATAACAGCGCAGGCCACTTTTTATCACACCTTTATAAAAAGGGCCCCTTGATGAATTCCTTGCTTTAGCCTTTACTGAGGAAGAAGTAAGGGAGCTACCTGTGCCAGAAACAGTATTTAAAAGGTGACAACGTGGAGGAACTGAAACAAATCTCCGTAAACCTGGAAGATGTACAAGATAACCAATCCAAACACACTAAAGAGCTGTAAATCACCTGGACCAGATGGTATACACTCTGATTATTGAAAGATCTCAGGACTGAAATTGCAGATTTATTATTAGTAATCTTTAACCTATCATTAAAACTATCCATACCACCTGAAGATTGGAAAGTGGCCAAAGTAACGCCAATTTATAAAAAAAAAAAGATTCCAGGAATAATCAAGACTGGTGAGCCCAATGTCAGTGCCAGCACAATGATAGAAACTATTATAAAGGAATAAAATTATTGAACGCATAGACAAACAGTTTAATAAGACAGCATCAACATAGATTTAACCAAGGGAAACCTCGCCTCACCAATCTGCTACACTTTTTGAAACCATAACTAAAACATGTGGATAAAAGGGATCCAGCCAATGTAGTATATCCAGATTTTGAGAAAGCTTTCACATGAGTCATTCTGCAGCTATGATGTTATACCTCTTTATTGTCTTTTACTTTTGTTTAAATCATAATTGCTTTAAAGTTTGATGTAAGCCACAATGAGCCCGAACTTGTTTGGGATAATGTGGGGTATAAGTACTATAAATAAAATAAAGTCCATCATAGTAACATAGTAGATGACGGCAGAAAAAGACCTGCACGGTCCATCCAGTCTGCCCAACAAGATAACTCATATTTGCTGCTTTTTGTGTATACCCTACTTTGATTTGTACCTGTGCTCTTCAGGGCACAGACCGTATAAGTCTGCCCCCCACTATCCCCGCCTCCCAACCACCAGCCCCACCTCCCAACCACCGGCTCTGGCACAGGCACAGACTGTATAAGTCTGCCCAGCACTATCCTCACCTCCCCACCACCGGCTCTGGCACAGACCGTACAAGTCTGTCCAGCACTATCCCCGCCTCCCAACCACCAGTCCCGCTTCCCACCACCGGCTCTGGCACAGACCGTATAAGTCTGCCCAGCCCCGCCTCCTGAACTTGACTAAGCTCCTGAGGATCCATTCCTTCGGCACAGGATTCCTTTATGCTTATCCCACTCATGTTTGAATTCCGTTACCGTTTTCCTTTCCACCACCCCCCACGGGAGGGCATTCCAAGCATCCACTACTCTCTCCGTGAAAAAATACTTCCTGACATCATGAGAGATTCCTGAGGAAAGAGAGACATGCATGAGGCATATTTTCAAAGCACTTAGACTTACAAAGTTCCATAGTAACCTAAGTGCTTTGAAAATGAGCCCTATGGGATAGGAAGCAATATTCTGTTGTGGATTGAGAAGTGGTTGAACCAACTGGCCATTTAATTCTACTGTCTGTTTTTTTTTTAATGGAGGAGGATGAATAGTGGAATGCCACAAGATTTATATACTAGGACAGATGCTTTTCAAACTATTTATATAAGATCTGTAAATCTGCAGATGAGACAAAATTATTCAAAGTTGTTAAATTACATGCAGACTGAGAAATTGCAGGACCATGAGACTGAAGATTGGCATCCAAACGATAGATTAAAGTTAACTTGGACAAGTGCACAATGATGCATGTTGTGAAGAATAACCCCAAAATTTTGGCTACATAATGCTAAATTCCATATTAGGAGTCACCACACAGAAAAAAAGGTCTAGGAGTCATCATGGACAATACACTGAAATCTTCTGTTCAATGTATGGCAGTGGCCAAAACTGTAAACAGGATTATTAGGAATGGAATAAAGAACAGAACAAAAAAAATGCAATGCCTCTGTATTGTTTCATGATGTGACCATGCCTTTTGAGTGGGGGGAGGCGGGGCAGACTTCTACGGTCTGTGCCCTGAAAATGGCAGATACAAATCAAGGTCAGGTATACACATAAAGTAGCACATATGAGTTTATCTTGTTGGGCAGACTGGATGGACCGAGCAGGTCTTTCTCTGCCGTCATCTACTATGTTACTATGTTTATAAGTCTCATGAAAATATATATTTTTTTAAAGCAGGCAGTTTTGTCAGGAGTTATAAATCTGACAGACTGCCAAATATTTTGGGAAATTCATTTCATGGACTATGACACAAAAATTGTCAGAGGTGCCATAAGACATCATTGCGTCCTGGGTGACAGAACATAAATAAAATCATGTCCTAACAAAACAAATTGGAACCATTATGCTCATCCGTATATACAGCACTGCTTTTTCAATATATAGCTTAGGTCATGAGTTCAATTTATAACTATGAAGGTATTTTAGCACAGCACTGATTTATCCCCAGTACTTAAGGTACTACTACTACTATTTAGCATTTCTATAGCGCTACAAGGCATACGCAGCGCTGCACAAACATAGAAGAAAGACAGTCCCTGCTCAAAGAGCTTACAATCTAATAGGTCACTCATTAAATCTTTATGCTCAAGCTCTTTTTTTTTTTAATTTGCTTTTTATTTCTGTGGGTTTTTTTTAAACTACTGCCTTTATTCTGAGAAAAGCAAATTATATTCGGGATAAACGAGTGTCAATAAACTAACTGTATACTTTAACACTAAAATAGCATAGTGCATTTTGCTTTATACATTTTACAAAGTTAAGCAACATACGTAGATTTGAGAAGAAGAAAAAAAAAAAAAACAATGTTAAACGCTCAGCATTGTTTTACAGGAAGCACCATCTTTTCTCACTGAGCAAAATAAGGAAAAAATATGCTCAGTGGAAGTTTCCACTCCAGTGGTTATCATCCTGATCATCTGTTCCAAATACACACAAGGCTAAAATTTCCTGTTTTCAAACTATTGTCACTATTTGCTGGTCTTTTGCTGTCCATTCAAAATTCACTTGACTGCACAAACAAAGACATAAAGGCTAAAAATAAAGCAGGCTCACGTTCATATGCATGCCTTAACAGTTTCCTTGTTTATAAGCAACTAGTTTAAATTATTATTGAAACGCATCAAGTGCACGAAAGCAAAAATCGATTTAATAGATACATTTCTCACCACTGCACTGTTAGAAAAATCTGCAAACAGAGTTTGTTTTTAAATCAAATTACCAATCACAGATGAAAAAGATTAGTATAGAAACCTCAAAACTGCGTTATTAGGTTTTAAGCACTGGTTTAAGACAAACGAGTTAATTTTAGTGATGCACAGCAATCATTTTACTGTTAATGATGGATTTCAATAGTCATAACAAAATGTTTAGGCTTTTTCATAACATTTTTCTAGAAACAAATATTGCCACAAGTTACTGAACACAACAGGAAAACAGGATCAAGCAAACCATAGTTTTGCCACTATCACAAAAAAAACTTTAACCCATTATAATTTAGTCACTACTGCATGCAACTAAAGTTCAACTTCATATTAACCTTTTTATTCTACCATTTCGAAACACACAACAAAAAGAGCCAAACTGAACAAAAAAAAAAAACATTCATCCCAATACCCTCTAACAGCACTAGGGCAATATCATGCAAGAAAAAAAAGTTTTCACTTCTGTGGGAAGATTTATTTGAAAACCTAAAAGGACCATGCACTTATTAACAAACAGAAAAAAAAAAACCCACTACTATTGTTCCATCTATAATAAGATTAATAAAAACTTGAATATGATAATACAGTATATAAGCACACACTTCAGAAAGAACAAAATCAGTTATTGCAAATTATCAAGCGGAAAAAACCAATTCTTTAATGCATTTTAATAAGACTCTCTCAGGAGTTTACCTTGATAATATCCAGCAAATTCAAATGATGCCCTGTTTCTTGTGGAGTATGCTAAAAGAAGCACAGCCTTTTTCCTGTCAGCTTTCCATCTCACTATACGCCACCTAATAACCTTTGACCAACAGGAAGCAGACACAATAGACTGAAAATAACTAACCCTACAAGTTTAGTATATGGATTTAAGGCACGAGGGAGTTTAAAAAAAAATGTGTGTGTGCTTCGACTGATAAAAATAATGAAATACTTTTTGTACAAGAAAGTACTGCAACCATAAACAACACTAGCTTCTGGTCTGAGAAACTGTATAAGCTAGAAAGATTAGTTTGTTCTGGTAAAAATATTTGTGCAAAACAGAATGCCTCCCATGAATATGTAAAAGCATGGTTATTAATTAATAATTAAGGCTTAATACAGATTTTAATGTTAATTAAAAAAAACAAAAACAAATGCAAGGCTCTTTTGCCCATGTTTCTTTGAGATTCCTAAACCACGAGCCCATCCTCTAGTTTAAACAAATTCTTCCAAGACCAAGAATTCCCAGTATATAAAAGGTTGTTGAATAGCAGCCTTATTCTGGTTGCCACGAAGTTTGAAACACTGATTAGCGAGCTCAGACCTGCCAAGTCTCCCACATTCAGCGGAAGACCCCTGCTTTGGGGAGCCATCTCCCACTGATGGACAAAGCACAATTCTGGCCATCATTCCTCTCTTCCAGCCTCTCCCATCTAGCATCTCCCCTTCTTGCCCCCTCACCTCCTATGGTCTGCCCCATCCCCTCAAACCTTGTTATCATGGCTTTTATGCAGCAACAGAGTCAGGACTGTAAAAAGAAACCACCAGAGGTTCATACTCATGCGTACATCAAGTCCCTGCCAAGTGCCATCCACATGCAACAGAAATGTGTGTCAGAGGGGGTGGGACCCAGCAGGAATTCAATGTGGGAGAAGAGACATAGAGAGAGGCTGGATTGTGGAGGGGAAAGAAGAATCACAAGAAGGCCGATGTTAGCAGATGATAAGGTGAGAAAGGGTCTGACATTAGAGATGGGACAAGGGGTCTGACTAGCAGATGTCAGAGATATATTTATTTATTTTCTGCATTTGTACCCCACGTTTTCCAACATAATGGTAGGTTCAATGTGGCTTACATTAACTTAAGGTGAACAGGTTTCACGATTTAGCGACATTTGGTGCAATGCAAGTCAAGTTCCGCTCTGTCCATGAACATGATTGTCTAGTGTTGGCCGATGATCTGCTTAAGTGGATTCATAGGGAAGGGACAAACTATGAAGGGAATGAGAAAATAGAAATAAGACAGGAAAGGAGTTTAAAAGGGAGGTATGGGAAGCTGGGTATGAGGTATAGAAGAAGAAATGGCCTAGATGGGTTGAGTTACAGGGAACGAGTTGGGCTGGTATGAAACTGAGTCAGAGGTAGATAAGGGCTTGGGGGGGGGGGGGGCGAGTACAGAAAATTGGAAATGGAGAACTACAGAGTGAGTGAAAAACAAAGGGAGCATAGGCATGGAAGGGGGGTGAGAGAGACGGGGAGAATGGGATGTCAGGAAGAGAGAAAAAAAATAGAAAGGTGACACCGAAAACAGAATTTAGAAAAGGAGAAGAGAGACTGGAACCAACCCAGTCAGAAAAATAAAATGACAAGACAACTGTTTTTGTCTTTCCAACTCATAGCCTCTTATTCTGTAGTGGATGAGGGCCTGTCCATGTTCCACATGTGTGACTGAGGTGAAGGATTCTACTAAATGTATAGTTTCTGTAGGAATCTGTATCAATCCAGCTTGTTCTAAATTTCCCAACAGTTGCTGTATTAGTGGTCTAGGGCCTAGTGTAATATTTACAGTGTTGTCCTACATCCTATAATGGGGAAAGTGACTGATAGGGAAGCTAAGTTAAAAGAAAAGTTGAGAGGAGATGACAGGAACAATAGAGGAAAAGGTTGGTTGCAGTTCTCATTCATCCTTGTGTTTACCAGTATAAATAAGATTTTTTTTTTTAATGGCTGTGGGATTGAGGAATGCCAGGGGCGGAGTTAGGAGGCGGGGCTGGGGCATGTACTAAAATCTCCCTCTCGATCAAGCCCCTTTGTAGATCTGTGAGATGTCTACTCAGAAGCTTCTATTTTGATTGATCTATATATATTTTTTTATTATTTTAAATTTAATTTCTTATATATCACCTGCAAACCCAAAAGCTATTGAAGCAGTGTACTTCCTGACTGAGGAATCAAAACTGGAGGGGGACCAGAAGGACCCAAAGGAAATAATTTCATAACAGGGAACCTACATGTAAGAGAAATGCCCAAGGAAGTACCTATTTTATAAAAACAAAGCCTTTGTAATATAGGCTTATACAATGAACCATAGTAGTACGCTACAATGCCCTTTTACTAAAGCTTAGGGCGCGATAAATTCTAAGAAGCAGGTGCTAAGCTTGTGCAAAGCTTTAGTTAAAGGGCCCCTAATTCTCATACAAATTTATAACTCACTGCAAGAGCAGGCGTGTAATCCATGGAGTATAAGAACATAAGAATAGCCATACTGAGTCAGACCAATGGTACGTCTAGCCCAGTACCCTGCTTCCAACAATGGCCAATCCAGATCACAAGTACCTGGCAGAATCTGAAATAATAGAACATTCCATGCTACCAATCACGGGGCAAGAAGTGTCTTTGTAAAAGGACTCCTAAAGATAGATACTTTGAGAACAAATATGATGAAAGCTAGGTATTACCAGGCGATTGTACTAAGATGACCTACGCACTCTGGGTCGGTAGGGGATCAATAGCCAGGTCAGAAATAATGAAAGCCCCATATGATGGACTTTATAAGCCAGAAGCAGGATTCTGTAAGTAACTCCATGTTTAAGAAGTAACCAGTGAGCATTTTTAAGCAGAGGTTTCTCAAGATCAGTCTTTCCTCCTAGTCAATAATTTTGACAGCTGTATTTTGAACCCATTGAAGTCTTTCAAGATCTGATTTTCATGTGCCATATAGAAGTGTGATGCAATAATCCAGACAGCTTAAAACTAGGGAGCGTTTCAAAATATGCAATGTAGTTGAGAAAATAAGAGACAGATCGCTTAATCATTTGAAAGTTATAATAGCAACACTGGACCACAGATGAAATATGGGCCTGAAAATTCAGAGTAAGGTCCAGAATGACACCTAGAATTTTCATTGTAGGAATGATTGGAACTCACGAACCAGCAACAGTGATGGTGTGTGGTGGGGGGGGGGGGGGTGAGGGGGAGAAGGGAACAGCTAAAGGGTCCTTATGGGAGAAAAGCAAAGCTCTAGATTTTTCTGGGTTAGGTTTCATCTTATCATTAACAGCTGTGTATGAATGATGATATATTTATTGTTAAGGGCCAAAACAGCCAATAGATTTGAGGGATGAAATCAGGAAAGAATCTTGTAAGCATCGGCAGTAAAATCCAGAGACTGAATTAGAAACAAAGGAGTCATGAAGATGCTAAAAAGAACCATGGCCAAAATTGAGGTAAATGTATGAGGAGAAGATAATTCACCTTGCCTGCAAAGAAAGATCTGTCGGTAAGGTAGTATGTTTTTTTTGTTTTGTTACATTTGTACCCCGCGCTTTCCCACTTCATGGCAGGCTCAATGCGGCTTACATGGGGCAATGGAGGGTTAAGTGACTTGCCCAGAGTCACAAGGAGCTGCCTGTGCCTGAAGTGGGAATCAACAGTCCACCACCCTAACCACTAGGCCACTCCTCCACTGTTGCTACTGTTTGAGATTCTACATGGAATGTTGCTATTCCACTAGCAACATTCCATGTAGAAGTCGGCCCTTGCAGATCACCAATGTGGCCGCGCAGGCTTCTGCTTCTGTGAGTCTGACGTCCTGCACGTACGTGCAGGACGTCAGACTCACAGAAACAGAAGCCTGCGCAGCCTTCTACATGGAATGTTGCTAGTGGAATAGCAACATTCCTTCTAGAATCTCTAATAGTAGCAACATTCCATCTAGAATCTCCAATAGTAGCAACAGAATCTCCAATAGTAGCAACATTCCATGTAGAATCTCCAATAGTAGCAACATTCCATGTAGAATCTCCAATAGTATCTATTTTATTTTTCTCACATTTGTACCCTGTGCTTTCCCACTCATGGCAGGCTCAATGTGGCTTACATAGGGCAATGGATGGTTAAGTGACTTGCCTGTGCCTGAAGTGGGAATCGAACTCAGTTCCTCAGTACCAAAGTCCACCACCCTAACCACTAGGCCACTCCTCCACTGTAAATCAGGTTATGCTAATGTTCAATGAAGGAAAGTTAAGTGCATGCTTTCCTAAATAGAATATGCTCCTTTCAGGTACCCTCTTTGCCCTGTAGCAATATTATCCCTTAAAATGTTTGTTTAAACGCTATTACAAAAATATATCCAAAAGAGAGAATATACTAAATAAATCAAATACAACTGCTCTCCTAAAGAAACGTGCACTCAATCACTATCAAAGCAATGTGAAAATGTTCCATTTTATTAAACTGAAAAAATGTTATGTAAGGAGTGAGACACCTCAGTTATACTAGACACCACAGCACCCAATGTGCACCAGTATGCTTGAAACACAGCGATTATAAGACTCACCCAGTATGATGGCTAGCTCCTGAGGATGAAGCGAAATCGGGGCAACTCGTTGAGGCATTAATTAGTCTGTGGGACCATTCGAGTTGCAATCAAGATAATTTAATTTTTGTTACATTTGTTTCCCGCACTTTCCCACTCATGGCAGGCTCAATGCGGCTTACATGGGGCAATGGAGGGTTAAGTGACTTGCCCAGAGTCACAAGGAGCTGCCTGTGCCTGAAGTGGGAATTGAACTCAGTTCCTCAGGACCAAAGTCCACCACCCTAACCACTAGGCCACTCCTCCACTGTTGCTACTATTGGAGAGTCTACATGGAATGTTGCTATTCCACTAGCAACATTCCATGTAGAGGTCGGCCCTTGCAGATCACCAATGTGGCCGCGCAGGCTTCTACATGGAATGTTGCTAGTGGAATAGCAACATTCCATGTAGAATCTCCAATAGTAGCAACATTCCATGTAGAATCTCCAATAGTATCTATTTTATTTTTCTCACATTTGTACCCTGTGCTTTCCCACTCATGGCAGGCTCAATGTGGCTTACATGGGGCAATGGAGGGTTAAGTGACTTGCCCAGAGTCACAAGGAGCTGCCTGTGCCTGAAGAGGGAATCAACAGTCCACCACCCTAACCACTAGGCCACTCCTACATTGTTGCTACTATTTGAGAGAGATTCTACATGGAATGTGCTATTCCACTAGCAATATTCCATGAAGAAGTCGGCCCTTGCAGACCACCAATATGGCTGCGCAGGCTTCTGCGAGTCTGACGTCCTGCACGTACGTGCAGGACGTCAGACTCACAGAAACAGAAGCCTGCGCAGCCTTCTACATGGAATGTTGCTAGTGGAATAGCAACATTCCACGTAGAATCTCCAATAGTAGCAACATTCCATGTAGAATCTCCAATAGTAGCAACATTCCATGTAGAATCTCCAATAGTATCTATTTTATTTTTGTTACATTTGTACCCTGCGCTTTCCCACTCATGGCAGGCTCAATGCGGCTTACATGGGGCAATGGAGGGTTAAGTGACTTGCCCAGAGTCACAAGGAGCTGCCTGTACCTGAAGTGGGAATCGAACTCAGTTCCCCAGGACCAAAGTCCACCACCCTAACCACTAGGCCACTAGTTATTTTCTACAGAGGAAATATGACACATGAGCACTGATATTGACACGTTTCACTATTTTTAGCAATTTTTGATAAAAATTGGAGATACCCTAGGATGTTATGGATTTACAATGGCAGTAAGACTGCTTTAGTGGACAAGACCAGTGAGTCTTATCGCTGCGTTTCAAGCATATTAGAGCATATTGGGTGCCGTGCCAGCTAGTGAAACTGAGGGGGTCTCACGCCTTTCATTAAAATTCTTCAAGTCAATAAAATAAATTGGGACATTTTCACGTTGCTTTGATAGTGATTTACAGTGTATGTTACTTTAGGAGAGCAGTTGTTTTTGATTGTTTAAATGCTATATCATCCCAGCTATACTCTCAATCTGAATTTGCACCCAACTAAGCCTGAAGTTGGGCTGTTCGATAGTTTATGTGAATTAGGAACCTCCATCCCACCATCAGCTTTGAAGTCTTTCTACAAACTCTAGAAAGTTTTTGTTTCTATATATAGGAAAATATATTGCAGTACACATGCAATAAAAAAATTCTGATATTCAGATAGGGCTCCAAAAAGACATTAAAAAATTGGGCAGCACCACCACATTAACTGCAGTTATCCTTCCCAACAAAGAGAGGTTCAGTTCCTCCCATTTGTTGTTTTTCTCAGGCCTTCTTGGAGCAATGGTGGGAAATTTTTTAATGTGGAGACTTTCTAAATCAGCTGTCAAATTCACAACTTAAATAGCACTTCATCCTTGCTATAGCCTCCAGTAAGGTTGTAATGTTAGTCATTGAGAAGAAATTGGCACACAAGGAATTTTTGCATTCAGCTTCCCCAACCTGCAAGCCCCAGATATTCTTAGGGCAAAGAACTCCATTACTAAGAAATAGGGGATAAGGGACCCCCCCCCCCCCCGCCTTGTCCCCCTCCCAAGCAGAAACTCTCTGTATAACCCCGTTAACCTTCAAACGTGAATGGATCCTCAGGAGCTTAGTCAAGATCGGGAGGTGGGGCTGGTGGTTGGGAGGCGGGGATAGTGCTGGGCAGACTTATACGGTCTGTGCCAGAGCCGGTGGTGGGAAGCGGGACTGGTGGTTGGGAAACGGGGATAGTGCTGGACAGACTTGTACGGTCTGTGCCAGAGCCGGTGGTTGGGAGGCAGGGCTGGTGGTTGGGAGGTGAGGATAGTGCTGGGCAGACTTATACGGTCTGTGCCAGAGCCGGTGGTTGGGAGGCGGGGATAGTGCTGGGCAAACTTATACGGTCTGTGCCCTGAAGAGCACAGGTACAAATCAAAGTAGGGTATACACAAAAAGCAGCAAATATGAGTTATCTTGTTGGGCAGACTGGATGGACCGTGCAGGTCTTTTTCTGCCGTCATCTACTATGTTACTGAGTAGACAAGTTTAATCCAATGGAGGAATCTCCCATCTATCCCCACTGTCTCATAACGGGCTAGTAAACATGGTTGAAGGCCTTTTCACTGCCAGCAGCAACTCCTCCTGTTTAGCAAGTCAAGTGCCTATCAGACACAGTCAACTATTTGGCACCCTGGGGTAAAGGAAGACTGGTCGCTGTGAATTAGGAACAGTATATAAAGGTTTTAAGCAGGCTGCCAATTTTTTTTTACTTGAATTCACATCGCAAGTATAAAACATGAAAACAGAAAACACATTTCATCAACAGAACTATATAAATACTAGGAAAAAAATGCCCGTTTCTGAGCGCAATGAAACGGGCGCTAGCAAGAGGCCCCCTCCCTCCGTCCCTCCAAGCTACTTGCCTTGTTCGCTGTGGCGTTTCCGTTTCGGCCCTCGAGTGTCATAGCTCCGCCCTCGACGTCATGACGTTTTGACGCGAGGGCGGTGCAGACACTCCAGGGCACACCGGATATCTCGGGCGCCTCAACTTCTGTGGAGGCTTCAGAACATTGGGGTTGCCTTTTATATAGAGAAGATAAGGAGGAAAAAATATATCACATATTCAAATGCAATAGCTAAGAAAATTTATCTCCACTGTATGCAAATCTCTCTCATACATACTCATTGTGGATATCCTTAAAACCTGACTGGTAGGTGTGTCGAGGACTGGGATGACAACCCCTGCTCAACTTGCTCTGGCCACTACAATATCTGGTAAAACTGCACAACTTGATGCGGTACCTGCTCAGCCTAAAATAGCAAATCACCCTGGAGACGTCTAATAGATGTAATAAAAATTATGGCCTTTTTCTTCTTTAGTTTGTAAGCCAACAAGCTGCTAGCCCTATTTCCAAAGTCTAAGAAACAGTTCGAGTTTGTAGTTTATATCGCCAAATCGCCAACTTCAATCTCGCCTTTTCCAATTGCTCAAGTACACTTTTTATTACAGTTTTTTTATGCTCCTGTTTTAACTATCTTACTGCAAAGCCCATCTTCCATTTCTGCTTCTTTTGAGGTGACAGGTTTTCAAGCCTTCCCATACCATCCTGGTTGTAGCTCCTCAGATTCACTGAGAGCCAAGCATTCTTTTAATCCTTTTTCTACATGCTTTACTATAGTCGCATCAGTAAGGAAGCTGTTTTATCCTTCAGAATGGTCTTCCTTAGCCATCACCTGCAAAGCTAATTAAACCACATCAAGGCATGGTCAGACCACCCAATAGGTTCAGTTGCATGCTTTTCCACCAGCTGCAGGTACTCCCTTTCTATTGACCATAAATCAATCCTAGAAGTGGTGAACACTAGAGTAAAATGTGTAATCCCTCACTGTAGGGTTCCTCTGCTTCCCTATGTCCATCAGTTCAAAGTAACCCAATACCTTTGATGATTTTGGCTCCGCTAACCCTCAATTTCTCCGTCCTTCCCCCTGCTGAACCGTAGAGACTGGTGTTAATGTTACTATTGAATCCCCCATCTATAATCAGTCTGCCTTCCTTTCGTGCTTCCAATAATTGATAATTCCAACTCCATTTCTTTTTTTTTTTCTCCTTCTCTGATAGATGCAAAAGTAGCCAATGAAAACTTCGTACGTGCTATTCGGTGCTCTTGCTTCTCAAATGAGTTTCTTGAAGAAATCCCACACCTACTTTTAGATGTATGGCTTCTTTGTAATACTGTAGCATTTTTTGATGCATATTCAGATGCTGAACGTTCACAGACATAAAAACGAAGCTCACTCATCTCCCATCAGACACACAATTGTGCTCCATTCACCTATCATCACCTCCCTCCCATTCCCACACCACCATTACCCATTGCTTATCTGCTCATTTGTATCGGTACCTCTACCGCACCCTCCCTTCCCCTCTCTACCCCATAAACCAGCCTCCCCTCATCTCCCTCTGCCCTCTCTCACCAATTTGTACCCACATCCTAGTTGCAAGCCATAGAAGAAAGTGCATTAAACCTACGTCTCCAGTATTAATCATTCCACAAGCAGTCAGATCTCATCCTCAACACCTCAAGCTATACTGCTCAACTCAGCCATTAAAATCACAATTTCACCCTCTCCTCCCCCACCCCCACCCCCATTAAAAATAACTAGTGTCAGTGTTGGAAAGCCACTTCAGTCTCATAGGACTTCTTAAAGAAAAATCCAAAAGAGGATGGAACCAAGCCTGCTTCAGACAAAATGGATTATTAGAATCATGGTTCCCTGATCTCATCTAAGTTTCCAAGACATTTTGCTATTAGGAGTATCAGAGGATATGCATATAGAAGACACTCTTCCTTATGAAGGAGGAAGGCATCTGAGGCTAGTTTGCTGTGTGTGCCTATTCTGAACAGAACTTGTTGAAAGGAGAGGCAAAAAGATCTATTGATGCTGTGCCCCACTCTCAATCTTGTGGACTCTCTCTTTGATCAAGGGTACCTCATGGGGGATGTAGGATCTATCTCGTTTGTCCACTAGGCAGTTGTCTTTGCCAGCCAAATATGTGGCACACAGTCATCCAATAAGAAATGGCCCAGTTCCATATTCTGACAGTCCCTCAACACAGAAGTAGGATTCCATTCCTTCCTGCTTGTTGATGTAGTACATCACTTCTTGGTTCTCTGAGTTAAGATAACATGACGACTTCTGAAAGTCTTTAGAGTGCTCCATATTGCTCTGAGCTCCAAGACGTTTACCTGATTGCTCCAGGGTGGACTATGAAATCTGAGTATGAAACCCATCTATATCAGCTCCCCAGCCCAGATTCAACTCAGTCATTAAGTACTGTTTGAATCTGTGAAATTTGAAGCATTCCTTTTGCTAGATTGGAAAAAATTGTCTACTAGGACCCCTAGCTTGTAGATTCCCCAATGACTTAAGTGCACTAAGAGGACAGGATCCATTGAGCTAATGTCATATAGAGATGTGCCACAGTTGTTGCCTGTACAGTGGGTGCCATGTGGCCCAACATTTTTCATGCCGATACTTGCTGACTCCCTTGAATTTCTTCCACTATGGATACTAATGTGGTGATCCTTTGTGAAAGAAAGGTGATGCTCACATCTTGTCTAGCAGGACTCCTATGAATTCCAACTGATGTGATGGATTTGGGACAATTTATAACTCCTCTAGTTAACTCTAGCACCTGAATGGTTAAGCACACCAATCCCTCTGCCCTTTCTCATGTGCTTTACTAGCCCATCATCCAGACAGGTAAACACATTCACTCCCAGTTTGCATAGATACAATGCTACAACTGCAAGGCATTTTGTGAACATGCGAGGACCTGACACTAGGCAGAACACAATACCAGAAGAGGGAATTTCCTATGACAAATCTGAGAGACATCCTATGACTTGGATGTAATCTAAATATTTATACAAGACCAGAGAGCATAGCCAGTCCCCTTGCTGGAGAGTGAAAAAATAATTTCCTCTTATTCATTTTAAAAGTATTTCCATGTAATTACACTGAGTGTCCCCTAGTCTTTGTAATTTTTAAAAGGGGAAAAAAACCCAATTTATGTTCACCCATTCTATACCACTCAGGATTTTGAAGACCTCTATATCATCCCCTCTCAGCCATCACTTTTCCAAGCTGAAGAGCCCTAACCTCTTAAGCCTTTCCTCATATGAGAGGAGTTCCATCCCCTTAATTTTTGTCACCCTTCTTTGAACCTTTCATAATTCTGCTATATCTTTTTTGAGATATAGCATCCAGAACTGCACACAGTATCCAAGGTAAGGTTATACTATGGAGCAATACAAAGGCATTATAATACTCTGTCTTATTTTCCATCCTTTCCCCTCTTCAGAAAAGACTTCTACCTCACCTTCAGAATCAGATTCAGAGATACTCCAAGGGAGCAGTTCAAATCTCTGTATGACTCGACTTGATGACCTTGAGTCAGCATGCCAGTGAAGCTCCATCCTCTGATGGGCTGGATATCAAACACTGGTGCAGCCGACATTGACACTGAGACCTCAAAGGGTACTGCAATCAAAGTCTCCCTTGAACGCAGTGCACGGGTCTCGAGATCAGTTGGACCACCTCCATCCTCGACACTGACAATGCCAAAGCAGCAGCACTGCAGCAAGTAAAGAAGCATTCTACCTTTCCTCAAACTTCTTCATGAACTGCTCCTTGAAGTTACCATCAACATAGGCGTGAGCATCACAGTAGGAGTAGCCACATCCTCCTGAGTTACTTGGTGTGTATTGGAAGAAGAATCTTGGGTCATTGGAGGCTGACACACTCCCCCTGATGCCACAGGGGATGAATGATCCTCATGCAGGAGGCACTTGGAGAACACAGGCCACTTCAGTGCACCTCTATGCTCTCTGCGCAATGCTCTGAGGCAGCACGATATCAAGGTTTCCCAGCCTCCACTTGGCAAGCTGTGCTGCAGTCTCTCAGTATCAAAGTTGAGGACAAATTCTCCGCCTTCCAACAGAAATCAGATGATGACCAATCCTGATGGCCTCTATAGACACTCAATGTGGTAGGGACAGAGGTAGCGGAATGGTTAGAACACATGCGTTATATCCTTCTGGGTGGACAGTTCAAATCCTGTCACTGGTGCCTGTCCCCCACCCAGGGCCGGTCTTAGGCAGAGGCGACCAAGGCGGCCGCATAGGGCCCTGCGCAGCATGCCTCAACTCTGCCTCACTCCGACCGACCCCCACTCGGAGGACCGCATCATGATCCTGCTCAGCCGCTCCCGCCACGTTGCGGCACAGTGCCCACCCCCCGCTGAGCCGGTCTTCAGCAACCTCCCACCTCCCCGAACCCCGACAGTTGCACCGACAGCCCCGACAGATAGTTGCAGCGCCAGCGTGACAGCCCCAGCTCCCGACAGAGAGTTGCAGTGACGGCTCACTTCAGCGTTTCACTTCCCGCTCAATGTCCCGCCTTCTGATGAGGTATTTCCTGTTTGGCGGGTGGGAGTCACTGAGCGGGAAAGCTGCCTGGAGCCTGGTCGGAGGTGAGCCGGTGTGCGAGTGAATGTGACTTAAAAGTAAATAAAGACAGTCAAGTGGAGCTCGAGCAAATCTGTGCCACTGCCATTCAAAGGCAAGCCAGGTATGATGATAACTTTTCTTATAAGGAAGAAGGAAGTTTCAAACCCCTTTTGTGCCATTTTAAAGGTAAATACTATTGCAGTAGTCTATTATTCTCCCATCAGTGAGTAAGTCAAAATTCAGTGTTTTATGAAGGGCAATGACAGGAAAAGATCAAGAGGTTAGCTAAAGTGGTGCATGAATGGGAGGGGTGGGGGCAGGGGCAAGTGGAGAGGGCTAGTAGTGTCAGACTTTACTGTTAATTTGCCCAAAGTTATTGAAAACCTAAAGAATTCCAAGTGGGCAGACTAAAAATTGTCCATCTAAAAGGTACTTACCTTGCTAAGCTGGCCAGATCATGTGTATTTAGGAGAATTTGAGTTTCCAAAGCAAATAGCATTGTAGCCTCAAGAAAGAGGGGCATTTCTCTAAGCATGTTCAGCTTAGGAGAGGAAAAGAGCACATATAAAATCCAGTTCCAAGGAACCTTTTTAAATTAAAAAATAGGGGAATTTGAAAGTACTGGATCTTTTCTTAGTATTTTTCCTTTATTCTCCTTTGTTATGAGAATTGGAACTACTAATTGGGGAGAGGGGGGTTCATTGTGCTTATTATTTCAATCAGTTTTTTTGTACAAGTTATACAAGTTTAGCTTCATTTGTCTTTATTTGAAATTTCATAAATAAAAAATTTTCTAAAAATGGAATAATCTTATCAATGGGGTGGAGCTAGGATGGGGCCCCACCAAATTGGTCTGCACAGGGCCCTGCACTTGCTAAGACCGGCCCTGCCCCCACCCCAACCTGCATACATTTTGAAGCATAAAATGTTGCTACTAATTGGGTTTCTGCCAGGTACTTCTGACCTGGATTGGTCACTGTTGGAAACAAGACACTGGGCTAGATGGACCACTGGTGTGACCCAGTATGGCTATTCTTATGTCAAGGATTTAAGACACTCTCTAATGTCTATACATCCCCAGTGTACACACTGCAGTTCCTGGATTCTTGGTGACTGATGCAAACACTAATGGACTATGTCAAACATTTTTGCGCCATTTCTCTCAGCCACAAATCCCTCTCTTTGTATGCTGTGTTCACAGGTGTCAATGCAAGGTATCATGGTCAGGTCCCAGGCATTGCAGACACCAACTGTGAGTATCCATGACAAATATGGTCCTTTGCACTGGGTGCACTTTGAGACTGCTGAGGGGGGGGGGGGGGGGGGGTCTTTTGGGACATATTCAGAAAAATATCTGCAGCAAAATCAAATGACTCGATTAAAAAACAAAACCCAAATAAGAGCTCAAGACCTAAAGAGATGTGCACTGAAAAATGACCAAATAGTTAACCAACAGAGCCGCTGGGAAGCATACTGCCCAACAATGACTGGAACTACACAATTTTACTGACAAAAAAAAAAAAGTCACTTGTCAAAACCCAACAAAACAGCACTGTCTTAATGGCTCCTCAAACATATGACTGGTGTGGTCTGATGCAACAGTGGCAGGTAAGAAATGGCACACACGCACTGTCAAACAAGTTCAAAAGTTCCAATTAACAGTCTTGTACAGTTCCCATGGTGGACTCTGTCAGATGACATCACCCATGTTGAGAGGACGTCAGTATACCGATTGTCCACAGAGAATTGGCTGTCCCCAGGAGGCTCAGAACGTACTTAAATCTTCTATTGCTTTGGGTACAAAATTAGCTCATCCAAGATCACAAAGAGCAGATGAAGGATATGATAACATTTACCTGTAATGGGGATGATCTATATACAGCAAGATAAAATCAGGCATACCTGTGGATTAAGTCACTCAGTCCTGACAGTGTCAAAATGACTTCACCCACTTAGAGTCCAATTTACCCTTGCTAGTTGATGAAGAAAAAAATGTTTAGTACTATAAGACAACTAAAAAGGCCCCAGAGAGAGAAGCTAAGAACCTATAGCTGAATTTCTGCTCATACTTCCACATTAGAGAGATGCAGTTACTGCTTTCCTTCTAAAACAGTAGCTTTCCCACCTCATCTAAATTGTACTGGGGTATTTTAAACACAATGAGCTACTATAACCTCCTTGTAAGCTCCAGGAGCCTCCAAGTTCAAACCTCTTATAACCTGCAAAAAAAAGTAACCAACCACGTAAGAGTATCACATTTCATTCTTTTCTCCTACCTGCCATAAATTGGAGTAGGATACTGACGAGACTTGCAAATAAACAGAAAGAAAAACAACAATTCAGGAGTTGAAGACAACAGATGACTCCCCACCAAAGCTCTTTGAGCAGATCTCCCTATGCTTGGAATCAACTTCCTGAGCCCTTACGCCAAGCCCCCTCCCTACCCATCTTCAAATCCTTGCTCAAAGCCCCACCTCTTCAATGTTGCCTTCGGCACCTAACCTTTATACCTTTCAGGTAATCTAGACTGCCCCTACTTGACTGACTGTACATTTGTCTTTTAGATTGTAAGCTCCTTTGAGCAAGGACTGTCCTTCTATGTTAAACTGTACAGCGCTGCGTAACCCTAGTAGCGCTTTAGAAATGTTAAGTAGTAGTCGTTGTAGATCTGGCAAACATCACGTTGGCTCTGAATCCAAAATCTGATGCTATTACGGACAAGCTTAAACTACACAATGAAACTATTGGAGGTTGACAGACAAATATACAGACTTGAGCAATGTATGCCTAACGTGGAAGGCAACAGACATAACAGCAAGCTAAAAACCAAGATCCGGCTAACAAAGATTAAAACCCTTAAACCTTGGAAATTATTTGAGAAGCATCTCTCAGTTTTTGGATCTGCTCAACTCAATACCAGCCTACGCTGGACTGTAGGCTTATGAAGGAACTGGGCCTACCTGAAAGATGGCATGCACAGTTTGTGATCAAAAAAGTCTGCTGCACTTAGACCATACATGGCAATAGCAAGACTATTAAACTTTGTGCATAAAGGGACAGTCCTACAGAGCATGCAGAAGAAAAATGAGGTTGCAGCACAGAACAAAATGTTGCTCTTTCAAGATTACTGCACTATGGTAACAGCTAAGGGGATGGAATTGAGCTTCATATGCACTCAAGAAAGAAATATGTTTTTATACTACAGTACTCAGCCAGACTCCATGGTCCACACACAAGCAATACTATCACACTGAATTCAGTAGCAGAAACGGCAGAGTTCAATCATAATCTAAAGTTACCATTACAAATCGAGTCTAAAACATGGGCATATACCCAGTTGCCGGGGGAGGGGTTTGCACTTAAGAGGTGGGATCATGAGCTTACACTTATCTAAAGTTGACATGGGAGTGCTGTGTACTACCTTCAATAGAAACCTTAAATTTTCTACTAACTGTACCAAGCATGGACATTTCAGGGGATTGACTTGACTTTGTCTTCCCATAACTCCTCACAATGTAACCCATAATCTTACTGTAACACACTGTATTTCCATCATTCACAATGTATTGTAAGCCACACTGAGCCCGCAAATAGGTGGGAAAATGTGGGATACAAATGCAATAAATAAATAAATAAAACTTCAACCCAAACTTTAAAAAGATTGCCTTAATAGATGCAGAGAACCCTTTATGTTCATAAAGGTGGTTCATAAATTCCAATAAATATGTTCCTTGTTTTCAGTGGTGGTGTGTTTTGAGTTGTGTGATGTGTTTAAAGAGAACGGGGGTGTTCTGGACGATACATGAGGTGTGTGTGGCAGGGATGAAATTCCAATGAGCGGGTTTTCAGAGGGAAGGAGTGAGATGAAGAAAGTGCAGGTGTTGAAGTTATAAAAGAGCTTGCATAGATGAAACTGTTCAATGTTAATTTTTTTTTAAATATTATTCTAGTTATGGGTAGGAGATTTGTCCCAGACTGGCAGAATAAATTTTCACTAGTCAGTGGAATGGAAGTTTTGCACAAAATGCTGATTATATGTAAGGTTTCAATTCTTAGGTGTTTATAAAATTATACATTTAAGCTGCTTATTTTCCTACAGAGAAGGTACCAAAAATTGAAGCTGTCAGTACAGAAAACTCAAACAGAGAAAGAGAGAGAACTACTGAAAGCAGTGTTTTTCTGGTGTCTAGCCAGCCAACAAACTATTTTTTTTTTTTTTTTAATTATGCATTTTTTTCATACAAAATGTTTTCTCAGTATTAACGGGTTTAAACTGAGTATCAGAAGACCTAATCATATTGTTGGGAATGCTGGCTGCCTTTCTGAGAGGGTGGGTGGGGTATTATATTTATTCCTAGATCAGCCATTCTTGAAACTGATCGAGGAGACAGAGACCTAATAAATACAAATACCAAAAGGTTTTAATGTCTAATACTTCATGAATAGTTTTATTATTTTTATTTCTCAATTTAGCTCATGGCAGGTTACAGGCAGGTACACTAATTCCTTGTCCCCAGAGGGCCTACAATCTAAGAGTGTCTTTTACTAAGCTGCGGTAGCGTTTTTTGTTGTTTTTTTTTAGCTCAGAGCAGAAAATCAGATGCGGTAAACATCGAGACGTCCATTATATTCATGTGAGCATCTCAGTATTTACCGCCAGCTGATTTCTACCGTGAGCTAAAAACGCTACCGCGGCTTAGTAAAAAACCCACTTAGTAAAAGGGTCATGGATTTGATAAGCCGCCTCTCTGTGGTACAACCAAAGCGGGTTACATTAATGATGGTAGATAAAGACCTGCACAGTCCCATCTGGTCTGCCCAACAAGGTGGTTACAGCCGCACCCATCGCTGTGTACAGGTTATAGTCATTTGTGTGTGTGTGCCCTGAAGAGGACAGGTACAAATCAAGGTAGGGTATACACAAAAAGTAGCACATATGAGTTTATCTTGTTGGGCAGGCTGGATGGACCGTGCAGGTCTTTTTCTGCCGTCATCTACTATGTTATGTTGTGCTTAAACACTTGTTGGCAATTTGCCATCATGCCAACCACATATAGGCAGTTAAATATGAAGTAGTCTTGGGACAATGTATGATATAACCAAAGCATTGCTAAACAGTATTTGACTTGTTAATTCCACATTCATAGATGTCGGTTGGTTTAAAAACCTAATACTGTCTCTGTCCTTAGTGAGCTTACAATCTTAAGTTTTTGTACTTAATACAATGGAAGGTTAAGTAATTTTCCCAAGGTCACCAAGGAGCTGCAATGTGATTTGAACCCTGGTTCTTCTGGATTTTCAGCCCTCCTCCACCCTTGGAAAGTTACCGGGCAAGGTTCACCAATAAAAATTGCAAAAATATTGTAAATTCTTAAGAGAAAATGTACACAGTGTTTTTTTCTTTTGTTCTACAGGAAACTCACATGAAATGGCATGAACAGGCTAAATTAAGAGACCATTGGGTTGCACATTCGCTGTCATCATCTTTTGGCACCAGAAGACCCGGCATAGCAACATTCCAATACAGATAAATTCCCTTTCAGACCACAGAGGAAATTAAAATCCCTCAAGGCCAGAGTACTTGGGGAAATTTCTGTTGTTCTGAAATATGTATGCTGCAAACGAGTATGATCACAAATGTTTAAAATATCTGTTAATTAAAAGGTATCACTGGTAAAATACCAACATCTTCATAAACAGTGGCAGAAGATTGCGCACAAGATACCGATTGATTTGGGCCCTCAAATGCTAAATTTGATAAACATAAAGGAATACGATATATTTGAGAATTTAGGACAGATGAGTGGAGGTCCTTACACCCAGAAGAAATGGAATTCTTCCCTATTTCCAGAGCCTACTTGTTTGTTACAGCAGGAAGTCATAAACTCTGAAACTTGCAACATTCTGATGACATAATTCTGACCTGTGTTATAACTGGAAACCCCCCAAAAGAAAACCCTTAATGGCAATACTGGGTTTTCTGGTTTTAACCAAAAATCAGGAGAAACTTGGACTTTCCTGTTAATTTCCTTTCCTTGAGTCCTGTCAAACCATTCCAGATGAGTTGGTTATGTCCCTCTGCCAGCAGATGGAGCCACATAAAAAAGGGCCGATGCTGCCTTCAGATCGAGGAACGGAAGCTCACATCCTGAAGATGAATAAGCGGCTGCGCAGGTGGTGTCATCAAGAACATTTTGGCTTCCTGGACCAAGGTATTCTTCTGAGCAGAGAAGTTGACCATCTATCAAAGAAGGGAAGAACTCTTTTCAGCAGTAGACTGGCTAACCTTCTGAAGAGGGCTTTACACTAGAATTGCTGGGGAAGGGTGATTAAATCTCTCAGGTTAAGTACAAGCCCTCAGCTAAGTGAAGCATTAAATACCTCTACACAAATAGGAAAAAGGAGCAACGTTTGGAAAGCAATATATACTAATGCCCAAAGTATGGGAAATAAGGTTTTAGATCTTGAGGCTGTGATGGAAGAGGCTGACTTGGATTTAGTGGCGATCACAGAGACATGGTTCACAGAGAAATATGACTGGGATATAGTTATACCAGGCTATAATCTGTTCAGGAAAGACAGGGTAGGAAGAAAGGGAGGGAGGTGGCATTATATGTTAAAGATATTAAAGTACACAATTGCAGGGCCTACAGGTTAAGGAAGAAGAGCTGTGGGTCAATCTGGAAAGAGGGAATGGCAAACATATTTATATTGGTGTGATATACAGCAGCGGCGTATCTGCGTGGGGCCACGAGGGCCTGGGCCCCCACAGATTTCTCCCTGGATCCCCCTCCTGCCGTCGACCGTCCCCCACCGTCGCCGTGGGCTACCTTTGCTGGCAGGGGACCCCAACCCCCGCCAGCTGAGGTCCGCTTCCTCCTGCCGCTGCCTTTAAAAATATTCCTTCAGCTGACATCAGACTCCGAAACTGGATTCAGCAGCTTTGAACAGCACGGAGGACGAAGAAGAACTTAAAAAAGACCTCGGCTCGGCTAGCGGGGGTTAGGGTCCCCCGCCAGCTGAATGAATATTTTTAAAGGCAGCAGCAGGAGGAAAGGGACCTCGGCTGGCGGGGGTTGGGGGGGGGTCCAGCAATGGTGGCGACGGCAGGGGCCCCCCTCACTCTGGCTCTGACCCCCCCCTACCGCCGAAGTTCAGATAAGCCTCTGATATACAGGCCTCTATCACAGACAGAAGTGGACAGAGACCTAATTGAAGGGGAAGTACTACTGATAGGTAATTTTAATATGCCAGATGTTGACTGGGGTATCCCTCTTGAAGGATCTTTTAGAAGCAGGGAGATCCTGGATTCTCTACAGGGGGAACTATTCCAGCAGTTGATAATGGAACTCAGGAAGGATCGAGCCATACTGGACTTATGTGCTTACTAATTGGGAGAGTGTTTCTGATGTTAAAGTAGGTGATTATCTGGCATCCAGTGATCACCAGATTGTGTACTTTAATATTAATATGACGATTCTAAACTTAAAAAAAAAAAAAACATTCAAATGTGGGATTACCTCATGGAATTGCTATCTGGATAAGAACATCTGGAAGAAGTCGGAAAGTAGTGGGCAAAAGTGAAAGGAGCTATTATAAAGGCAACAAACCCTTTTGTAATGAAAATATTAAGAGGAAAAGGAGGCCAATTTGGTTCTCAAAAATAGTAGCTGAAAAAGGTTAGCCTTTATAAACTACAACAGACTGCAGAAAGAGGAAGACAGGCAACAATATCTGGAAAAGCTAAGAGAAACTGGTAGAGCACCAGGAAAGCAAAGATACAAATAGAAGGAAAAAAATGTCAATAGAGTAAAATGGGGAGGGGGAACAAGACTTTTCTTTTTTTTAGATATGTTAGTGATATAAGGAAGTGCAAAGTGTTATGGTGAGACTCAAAGGTGATGGAGAGGAATATGACAAAGCTGATAAAGTGGAATTGCTTAACAAATATTTCTGTTCTGTGTTCACAGCTGAAGGGCCGCGAGCAGGATTGCAGAAAACAAACATAAATTGGAATGGAGGGTTAGTAGCCTCTGAATGATTTTCAGAGAACTGTGTTCATGAGGAGCTAGCTAAACGAAAAGTTGACAACGCGATGGGGCTGGATGGCATATATCTAATGGTACTGAAAGAACTTAGGGGTCCTTTAACAAAGACATGCTAGCGTTTTTAGCATGCACTAAACACTAGAGATGCCCACAGGAATATATGGGTGTCTCTAGTATTTAGCACACACTTATTTTAGTGCGCCTTTGTCAAAGGACCCCTTAGGGAAGTTCTAATGACTCTGCTGACTGACCTCTTGTTACGTCTATGCTTTCCTCGCCCTCCGGTGGCCAGAACGGGTGGCTGCTATGGACCATCACCCGTTCCAGATTTCTGCTCAGTCCGGTCCGGATCTTCCAGGCTGCCAGGTTTGCTTGTGTTGTTTGAGCCTGCACAGCACTCATAGTTGCCTGGTGATTGCGGCAGCTGAGTTCCAGGTGCTGCTGGGCTTATTAGCCTTTTGGAATCTCTCTGCAGTTGCCTTTGCATTGCGTCTAAGACCCTGGTATGTTGGTGCTTGCTGCACTTCTGCCCAGTCCAGTTTATAGTTTCTTGCCTCAGTCTAGCTTAGTCTTTGTGTAGCTCTGTGTCCTGTTCTGCTTGTTTTCTGTATTGCTTGTTTTCCAGTCTTGCTCTTGTTTGTATGTTTTGGTCTAGTGCTAGGTTGTCTGTGTTCGTTTCCTGTTTCAGTGGCTGCTTGCAGCTTTCAGATCTGTCCCTTGTCTGTCTGAGAGTCCTAGTCTAGTTTTCTGCCTAGCCTCCCTGTGTGCCCTGCTGTCCCTGTATGTTCCTCTCCCCTCTGACCCTCAGTCCCTGTGCTGCCTTGTTGGGATCCTGTCCCAGCCCTGTCCAGTAAGTCCTGCCGGCCACCTGAAGCCAGAAGCTCAACTTCTGGTGAAAAGCGGCCAGGTGCAGGTGAAGCCTAACTATTCATTTAAGCTTTGCCTTGTCAGTGGTATGGGGTGGTTTTGCCTGCCGCTGCCACTCCTCGGCAGTGGCCCAAGGGCTCAAACCCAGTTTCCTGCTTTTGAAAACGTGACACCTTTTCAATGCTTCTTTAGAGGACTGGAAAACAGCCAATGTGGTTCCCCAAAAGAAAAAGTAAAGAAGAGGTTGGAAACTACATGCCGGTAAGTAAATTAATGGAAATGCTTTTAAAACAGAGAACAGTCAAGTTTTTGGAATACAATGGATCACAGGATCCAAGGTAGCATAGTTTCACTACAGGCAGGTCTTGTCACACAAATCTGATTAATTTCTTTGACTGAGTGACCAGAGATTTGGATCAAGGTAGAGTGCTAGATGTGGTGATTTAGATTTTAGCAAAGTCTTTAACACAGTTCCACACAGACGACTAATAAACAGAGTGCCCTCAGTATGGGTCATAAAGTGACTGACTGGGTTAGGAACTGGTTGAGTGGAAGGCGACAGAGTGCTGGGCTTGATGGACCTTTGGTCTTTTCCCAGCGTGGCAGTGCTTATGTGCTTATGATAGAAAAATCTTCAGCAATGTGGTTGTCATGAAAATTAAATCCTCTTATTGTGAAACCTACTATTTAAGGAAAACAACTTCCGCTCAATAATTTTGTTTATTTGGAATTTCATTGTGATAATCAGTTAAAATTAAATTAGTATATTAATAAGACGGTCAAGTATTGCTTTTTTCCAGTTACACATGATTCGGTAATTGAAACAACGTTTAAGTAAATCAAACCTGGTCAAGATTATGCTTGCTCTTATTACCAGTAGACCTCATTACTGTAATTCACTTTTTCTGGGTATTAATTCAAACTAATATAAAAAATTAGTTAATTCAAAAAACACAGCAGCATCTTTAATTACTGGAAAGAAAACTGATCACATTACTCCAGTACTGACTGAATTGCCTTGTCTACCTATGCCTGCAGGAATTGCCTTTAAAGAGTTCTGCTTTGTGTTTAAGGATTTATGAATTGGCCTTCCTAAATATCTTTCAGATATAACTCAGCAGGTACCCAAGCGTCATCTACGATCCTCTCAATGTTCTCTTCAATATCTCTCATTGACACTGGTTAAATCAGGGGTTTTCAACCCAGTCGCTGGGGCACACCCAGCCACCAGATGGAGTTTTCAGGAGGGGAAAAACCCTGACTGGCTGGGTGTACCCCGAGGACCGGGTTGAAAACCTCTGAGTTAAATTCATGTCAACGAGAAAGCGAGTATTCTGCTGCTATGCTGGAACTTCTATCTGGAACTCGCTTACAAAAGAGGTTACCAATATATCCAGTATAAGTTTCCATAAGGCTGTAAAGACTTGGCTTTTCATGGAAGCCTTGGGCCTCAAATTTATTGATTTGTTAGTGAGATTTGTTTTCTCTTTCTAGATTATATTGTATAATTATGTTAAATTGTATTTATGTTTATTGCAAAACTTGGTGTGTTAAGCAGTATAGCAAGTAAATAAATAAATAAATAAAATATTCTTGAGGATAGAACCTGCCTATAAAAAGAATCCCATCCCACACTTCCTACTTAGTGAGAAACGATAAGAGCCCAATGGAATGGAAAGGCTTTGGAAGACCTACAGAGCCCTTCCAAAATGGGGTCCCCAGGTGCTGTCTCCTCCTGCACTGCTGTAGAGATACAAAGAACAGACAGACATCACTTGGTCAATCAAGAATAGCAGTCTTTACTACCAGAGAACCGGTGTCCTCCTCAGGAGACAGCTCTCCACCCCACCAGGGGACACCTCCTAGCAAGGAGTTTTCCTCATCCATACCTCTTCTACTGAGGGCAGAGGCAGGACTAGGGCCCAGGACCCAAGCCCTCCCTCAGCAGCCTGATCCAATCATTCCCCAGGGCCAAGGCCTGAAGGGCCCCTGTGCACTTCATAGACACTGCACTTACAAGTTGCCTCAGACCTACCAGGGGTCCAACCCTGAAAACCTACAAACCATCTCTTCATATAGTCTAAGACGGCTTGATAAACTTGGGGCCTTAGGTCTACTGCCATATCCTCTTCTAGGCCGCCTCCTCTCTGGGGAGGCGGTCATCACTAGACACATTTGCCCCTGCTCTGCATTGGGCCATGTAGAAATTTTGCAGGCCAGCGATCAAATGGCCACGGTTTCCACCAAAATCACTGTGGTAAAAATAGCTAGTGCAGCGGAAACAGCAGATGATTCAAACCCCAACATGCCAAACAACACCAGGTACAGAGGATCCCCCATATCACCAAATTCGGAATCACCACCATTCTGCTGCAGGCAGGCCAGTAAGAGCTAATAATACAATCAACCCACATGCCTTTGAGTATGTATCACCAGGGCATGCCTGACCCCTCTAGCTGCCCAGAAAACTGAACATGGCTCTTCACTGCTCACACACAAACCCTTGATAACTCACCAAAAGAGACTTCCCCCTCAGCTGCTCCTGCCACTCCAAAAAAAAAAAAAAAAAAAAAGTTTGTGAATCAATATCTGGGAACCAAGACCCACCAAAAGGCTCTACACCTAAAGGGTTATAGCCCATGTACTAAACTCTGGGGAGTCAAGCCTGTTCTGAAGAAATCCTGCTGCAGGCAGAGAAACAGTGACAAGTTCCAGGCTGCACCATTCCTTATATTCATGTTATCACTGGAGGATTTCAGCTTCTCTGTCGCCATCTGCTGGTAGGACGAAATAACCGGTCAGTCTGGACTGTTCTAAGTAGGATGACAAAGAATTTGAATATCCAGCTGAAAGCGTAGGCTCCTACAATTTAGCTGAAAATAAGGCACCAATTTAAGAGCTCAAATTTGTTTTTTAATATTGGGTCTGTCATCTGTACCAACATAAAATAATACTGTCATAATAGCAATACAAAAGAGCCTGCTAGATGAAAATGAACTCATTTTAAACCTATATGTGGCAGGAGCCAGCAGATTTTATCAGAAGGAAACATCAAAGAATCGTATGAATAGGTGATCAAATATCTTCAAAGATTAGTATAATTGATTTCATAATTGAAAACATTAATTTGCCCAATGTTTATTATTCTAAAAATCAGACATTACATAAAAGGACTTTAAAACACAAATACTAAATTTGTTAGTTCCGTTTAACTTGAAAAAATATATTCCACATGCAAATTCACTGTCAACACTAGCAAACAGCGTAAATGGCAACAAAATCTTGAGATTATAACAACTGCATTAACATTACAAAGAAATTCTTAAATCCTATACTAACAGAAAATGTAACTGAAAAATGTAATTCAAAATTCTATGGCAAATGTATGTGTGTATACAAAAAAATGGCTTTCAAAGCAATATTACTAACAAAGACACCTGTATGAAAAACAAGCTATAAAAGAGAATTTTCCAGTGTAATTTTGGATCGTGTTCATTGGCCAAGTCTGTCACGAAATGCCTAGTCACCCGCCTGGGGTTACCCCACAGCCACTTAGAGGGTCTATTACCGGGAACAGCTCAGGTCAGCCTGCACCTGCTGCTCGTGCTCTACACTAGCACCCTCCTCCCACCGACTGGGAGTCTCCCACACTCAAATTATCTCCAGTGATTTCTAGGACACTGGAGCCACACTCAGAGTGGTCCCACAGTTCCCAGAAAGCACTCACAGACCCAACACACAAATCACCAGGATTATCAGTCCAGACAAGCAAAGCGAACAAACAACAACAGGTAACTGAAATATGGATCAATTATAACACTAACTAAACATTTGCATACTTCCTAGAAAAGTACCTGGGAAAATCAGGATATATAACTGTTTGTTTACTGTGCCTCAGCAAAGAGATTCCGCTCTCTTTTTCCTGGCTAGGACTGAAGGCAAACTCAGTACATTCTAAAGGAAATGAGCTCCTGGGCCAATCAGAGCCCAGTCAACAAGATTTGAAAGCATACTGCTGCTTGTGTTAATGGAAAAGCACATTCAGTTCCCTATGACTGCTTTACAGCAAAGAAACACCAACTGCTGGCCAAATAGGAGAAATACACTTCAGAACGTAATCAATGCAGGAAAATATCCAACACATTTTACAGGCTTAAAACACAAAGTCTTTTAAGGTAAAGCTTATAAATGCATTTCAAACTTAGGGCTCATGTTTCTATTATACGGAATTAAGCAATTGTGCACATGCATAATTTTGCACACAAGTATATGCATAATCATGGCAGGCTGTAGGACCCAGCAGGAGCAGGCAGATGTAACTCTCTCTCAATGACTGCCAATCGGCCTGCTGTGCATTCCCACTGAGGGGCCAATGCACAAAGCGTACAGTGGTTGCAACGTTCACTTCAGACCAGTTGGAGCTGGTCTAAAGCAAACATTATGTAGCGTCTAATGTACAAAGAGGCTCTGCATGTGTATTACAAGCTCATTAGTATTATAATGAGCATTCCATGCAATGCAAAAAAAGGAGAGCCTACCTTTAGTGTTAGATTTTATGGCAGGTCAGCAGTCCTCCTCATCCACGCTGGCAATTAAAGGGACAACTCCCTGTCCAGTTCCCTTCTCCCTTCAGCCTCTGCCTCCCAATAACCCCCTGGCTCGGTGCTGGGAGCACGCCCCTCCTTCTGGCGCTCTGCTGACCTTTGCTCAGCTTCACACACCCAAGCCCCCACCGCCATCTAAACTGGTTATGCAGGTCCCCCCACTGCCACAGGCAGCTGCAGGAGCTCCAAAGTTTTGTTTTTGTGAGTGCAGGGGCTCTCTCTTTCACCCCCTCCCCCCCACAGTTGTCCTGGAAACAACTCCTGTTCTGTGAATGTGTTAGGGAAAGGGAAATGGGACTTGATATACTGCCTTTCTGAAGTTTTTGCAACTACATTCAAAGCGGTTTACACATATTCAGGTACTTATTTTGTACCAGGGGCAATGGAGGCACTTTTTTTGCCCAGAGTCACTTTAGGTGCTTCCAGGGGCCAATGCACAAAGGTCGCTGTTAAATTTCTGTCATTTCTCATTTGCATGCCATTCCCTTTGTGCACTGGTCACTGTTTACGACTCGGTAAGTTTGCCATGGCTGCCGTATTTAAAGGCAAACTTTTGTGCGTCGGCCCTTGAGATTAGAAAATGATCAGCACGTGACACAGCTGCAGACACGCTGGCAGTCAGAAGACCTGCAGGTGCTTTTTTTCCCCGGCCTGCTGTAGAGTTGATCCACCAGGAAGGCAGCATGGTCTAATGCCTGATGGGAAGAAGAGGAGGTAAAAAAGCCTGGGGGTACCTTGGGCCTGTTGGAAGAAAGGGATCCTAACAGCAGAAGGGGGTGCAACCCAAGGGTGTCTCAGGGAGAGGAACGGGGGCATGCTTGGGGAAGAAGGAGAGAGTGTGTGGAGACACGATGAGGAAAGGGTGCCTGGTAGGAGAGAATACCTGATGGGGGAGAGGGATAGTGGAATCTGATAGAAAGAGAGAAGGGAAGACAGATGGGGGAGGGTTCCCTGATAAGAAAAGGGAGCCCCCAATTTGGGGGGGGGGGGGAGAAGAATGATCTTAGCAGTATTAAGGTGGTGGATATACACCAAGATAGTCAAAGGAGGAAAGAAGACACAGCAAGGTAAGGGGAAAGAGAGCAGGTGGCTGCAAGGAAAAAGAAAGCCATCACACTTAGTCTTTAGTTTCTCAAATGCATAAGTGCTCAATGATCATCACAGACACACCTATTCAATTGGTCTATAATTTAAACCACATACTCACAGAACCAAACTACACACTTTCAGACACCCCCACACTATTAGGCCATACCCTATACCCTTATATGGGCATGCACACACGGTCCCTTAAGGTTCATTCCTGTCATGTACAAAATTAACCCATTTGAAGAAATTGCCTCCAAGAATAACCCTCTACTTACTCAAAACATTGAGCCCAACTACTTACCCACACAAACACAACCCACTCAGTAGTCACTCAGTGTATGTTAAAAAACCCTGAGAATCACTTATTCACTACCCACACAGTCACGCACCCAAACACATTGCATTCAGTCCCTCTACACACACAGTCCCACACATTCACCCCTTCTGCTCTGTTATCTCCTGCCTAACATCCACCTATACATCTTACCCACTTCCAAAAATAATATATGTAAACACGCCAATGCATCATGTGTTTAGTGTGACCATGCATTTTTCCAACTTTTTAAACAGTCTATACAAGAATTTTAATTCTGTTACGCTTTGGTTTTCAGTTTGGTTATTTTATATGTGGCTTAACTATTTTTGGGTGATCTTGAGTTGTTCAACTATAACCGTACAGCACGAGCAATGGCAAAATGGTTCTTGGATCTTGGGGTTAAATTTAGTTTTCATATTCACCAGAACACAACATATTGCATTCTTGTGTTGAAGTAGTAAACGGCTGAGGCAAAGATGGGGTTGTGGGGAAATATTGCCCAGCAGAGGTTTGAAATAACTGTTTGTGCAATTACTTAATAGTAGCTAGGTAATAATTGTTGCTTTAGTTACTGAAACAATTTTATTCTGCTGCAGTAACAGGGAGTGTACGTCATAGCTGTTGCTGAAGGGAGAGAGGAGAGACGGAGGAGGATGGAGGGAAAATTGGTGGCAGAGAGGCAGGGGCGTAGCCAGACAGCAGATTTTGGGTGGGCCTAGTCAAGAAGTGGGTGGGCACCAAGTGTTCTCCTCCACCCCCCACCCCCCCAATGCAATGAGGCCAGTATCAGCAGCTTAGGAAGCTTAGACTGCTGAAGTGGAAAGCAGTGCTTTCAGTACCAACAAGGGGATGTCTTCAGCTGGCGAAGCTTGGGATCCCCACTAGATAGCACTAAATATGTACTGCTGTTGGGTGGGCCTGAGCCCTAAATGGATGGGCCCCAGCCCACCCAGGCCCATCTGTGGCTATGCTACTGCAGAGAGGTGGCAACCACAACATTGCAGATTTCTGTTAAGCCACAATGGTATACAGTGCCTCAATGCACAAAAGATGCCTGTCTAAGATCACACTTGATACTGAGGAACAAAGGACCACTGCTAGATGAGAAATCATCACGAGAAAAACCCCACTTCACAAATATACGTAAGTACATAAGTAATGCCACACTGGGAAAAGACCAAGGGTCCATCGAGCCCAGCATCCTGTCCACAACAGCGGCCAATCCAGGCCAAGGGCACCTGGCGAGCTTCCCAAACGTACAAACATTCTATACATGTTATTCCTGGAATTGTGGATTTGTGGATACCAACAAAAGAGTGCAAGATTTTTCAGGACAAGTATTTTTAAGACAGTGAAAATAAACTTTTGCTCTACCAGATACAGGTGTCACTGGGGGGTTTGGTATGAATTGAGCCCACATCAAAGCAGAGAGATTATCTGGTGCTGTCCTAGCCCCAGTCAACTAAGGGAAGTAGAAGACTGTGTCTCAGGTGATGGAGGCCTGCAACAGGGCTGTCCCCCTTTGGTGTGTGAAGCAGGTCAAGGCTGGTGGGAAGAGTTTAGAGGTGAGAGAGAGAGAAAGAGACCATAAGTACATAAGCACCGCCATACTGGGAAAGAGCAAGGGTCCATCAAGCCCAGCATCCTGTCTCCGACAGCGGCCAATCCAGGCTTCAAAAACCCGGCAACCCCCCCCCCCCCCAAAAAAAAAAATAAAATAAAATAAGATTGGAGGATACGCTATTCTCTCTTTCAGAGGGTGGACCAGAAAGTATAAGAGTGGGAAGCTACAAGACCAGCTTGAGGTACATGCACTGTCAAGGCACTGGACCAGAATCAAGCCAAGGAGGAAAGATCCTCAACCAAGGCTTTGACAATTTTTCATCAAGTCTAGGAACAAATGGCAAGCTGCATTCTCTCTTCTCCTGATATACACCACCCCTAATGTTATCACCAGTGAAGTTTGGGGGAGGGGTGGTAAAGGTGAAATCCTCTCTAAAATCAGCAACAGCTATTTTAGAAACGGATATACTAAAACTCTTTTCTCATTCTGTGGTGATGGACTAAATATCACTGCCTTAAAAGTACCACTGCGTTATCACTAGCAAAAGCCAGCATTCTCCCTTCCCATAGCATGCTCCCAGTTGTGCAAGAGCAACCCTGTGTTAAGTGAAGCAAAGAGGTTAATTGCCTCTCTTTTACACCATGGTCCTCTCATAAGCCTCCCCACCCCTACCCAAGCCTTCACCTAGTCTCTCATATCCCCTTCTCCCCTCCTCCACCCAGTTCTCTTTACTCTCTCTGTCCTAACCTTTGCTCCCAGGCAACTAATGGACTTGGAAGCCTGCCACCTATTCCCTTTGCCTCACTCTTTGCAGCTGCCAAAGGCACAGTGCATAGATACAGCTGATTAGGAAAGCCTTCTTAAAAGCAAAGAGGGTTAATCTCATAAACTGGCTGTGAAAAGAGGGGCCCCAGTGTCACTAAAAAGAGAAATGCTTCCCATGAACTAATGATTACAGATGAATGTACAGATCAAGAGTCTTTTCTGAATTAAAACGGGGTTGTTGCTTTAAGTATAGGATCCCTGCTTCACATTTTCAGAGCATGAAGTTAAATGTTTAATGTTAAATATTAATATTTAATAATATTTAAGCTCCTTTGAGCAGGGAACGTCCTTCTTTGTTGCGCTCTAGAAATGTTAAGTAGTAGTAGTAGTAAACACATGATGTTATCTTAACATTATATTATGGCAACATTTTGGGTCCTAATACAGAGTGTTGCACACTATAGACATAGTGTGTGTGGGGGGGGGGGGGGGGGGGGGGGTGGGAGATGAAATTTGGTTTTACCTGCAATTTCTTTTCCTGGAGTATCATGAACCCAGTCCAGACGAGTGAGTTATACTTCCCAAACAGCAGGTGGCGGCAGACAACACTAACTTTCAATGACATCCTCTACAGTATAAGGACTGTTACAATCATAGAAACCACCAGTACACTTTTGCCAAACTGATGCTGAATCTGCTCTCATGCCAAACACCCAAAACAAGCCCCCACTGGTTCAGGACCCAGGCACAAACTCTGCCAGAAACTACAAAACTAGACAATATTTCCCATACACAGGTTCAAGAGGGAAATACCGTATTTTTCGGACTATAAGACACACTTTTTTCCCCCCCCAAATTTGGGAGGAAAATGGGGGGTGCGTCTTATAGTCCGAAGGTAGATTTGGCTGGCTGGCAGGCCGCCCGCCCTCCGAGTTCGGGATCGTCGTCAGGGTTACCTCCTCCCCACCCCCCCACCCCAGCCCTGTCACAACTTCTCCCTACTCACGCGATCTTCCCTGGTGGTCTAGTGACGTCGGGGCAGGAAAGAGCCCCCTCTTTCCTGCCCAGCGCGCTGCTCTCCATCCTCCTGTATGCAGCCTGATGGTCTCGGTGAGATTAAAAAATGGCCGCCGAGACTTCAATTCTCGGCGGCCATTTTGAATCTCGCCGAGACCGTCAGGCAGCAATGCATACAGGAAGATGGAGAGCAGCGCGCTGGGCAGGAAAGAGGGGGCTCTTTCCTGCCCCAACGTCACTAGACCACCAGGGAAGATCGCGTAAGTAAGGGGAGAAGTGGTGACAGGGCCGGGGGGGGGGGGTGGAAGGAGGTAACCCTGACGGCGATCGCGAACTCAGAGGGAGGGATTCGGACAAGACGCACCGAGGTTTTAGAGGAGGGATAAAGGAAAAAAAAATTTTTCCTATTCCCTCCTCTAAAACCTAGGTGCGTCTTATAGTCCAAAAAATACGGTAAATTGCCTCATTTTATTCCTCTTGGCCTACCCTAGCAGGACTTGAGGAAAGGAACGGGTAAGACGAAATTTCACTTTCCTTATCCTGTTAAACAAGTATGATATACCCAAGCTCTACTCCTGGGTAGAAGATAAAGTTTCCCTGAAAACTGCCCTCCTTCACCTGAAGGAACAATCTGTAGCCCTTAACAAAAGAATGCAGAAATGACAATGTGCCCTGTGTATATCCTCCAAGGACACCACCCTTGCTTCTGTTCAAGACACTGCCTGAGATCACAGTTTACCTAAAAACAAGTGGAACTGTCTTCTGATTCAAAAGACAGACTAAACTAATAACCTTCTTAATCCAGTATGATAATCCAGTATTTTTTATTTTTGTTACATTTGTACCCTGCGCTTTCCCACTCATGGCAGGCTCAATGCGGCTTACATGGGGCAATGGAGGGTTAAGTGACTTGCTCAGAGTCACACCAATATGGCCGCGCAGGCTTCTGCTTCTGTGAGTCTGACGTCCTGCACGTGCAGGACGTCAGACTCACAGAAACAGAAGCCTGCGCAGCCTTCTACATGGAATGTTGCTATTGGAATTGCAACATTCCATGTAGAATCTCCAATAGTAGCAACATTCCATGTAGAATCTCCAATAGTATCTATTTTTATTTTTGTTACATTTGTACCCTGCGCTTTCCCACTCATGGCAGGCTCAATGCAACTTACATGGGACAATGGAGGGTTAAGTGACTAGCCCAGAGTCACAAGGAGCTGCCTGTGCCTGAAGTGGGAATCGAACTCAGTTCCTCAGTTCCCCAGGACCAAAGTCCACCACCCTAACCACTAGGCCACTCCTCCACTCCACAGTATGATAATTACTCCCACATTAAATGAAACTCCCTAATCTATTTATTTCGACTGTATGCTGTCTTACATAGTAACATAGTAGATAACGGCAGAAAAAGACCTGCACAGTCCATCTAGTCTGCCCAACAATTTAAACTCATATGTGCTACTTTGTGTGTATACCTGACCTTGATTTGTTTCTGCCATTTTCAGGGCACAGACTGTAGAAGTCTGCCCAGAACAAGGCCCACCTCCCAACCACCAGCCCCGCCTCCCCCCACCGGCTCTGCCACCCAATCTTGGCTAAGCTTCTGAGGATCCATTCCTTCCGAACAGGATTCCTTTATGTTTATCCCACGCATTTTTGAATTCCGTTACCGTTTTCATCTCCACCATCTCCCGCGGGAGGGCATTCCAAATATCCACCACTCTCTCCGTGAAAAAATACTTCCTGACATTTTTCTTGAGTCTGCCCTCCTTCAATCTCATTTCATGTCCTCTAGTTCTACCGCCTTCCCATCTACGGAAAAGGTTCGTTTGCGGATTTATACCTTTCAAATATTTGAAAGTCTATATCATATCACCCGTTTCTCCTCTCCTCCAGGGTATGGTGCGCAAGTCCCTCATCATACGTCTTGTAACGGAAATCCTATACCATTTTCGTAGCTTTTCTTTGCACCACTTCAATTCTTTTTACATCCTTAGCAAGATACGGCCTCCAAAACTGAACACAATACTCCAGGTGGGGCCTCACCAACGACTTGTACAGGGGCATCAACACCTCTTTTCTTCTGCTGGTCACACCTCTATACATCCTAGCAACCTTCTAGCTATGGCCACCGTCTTGTCACACTGTTTCGTCGCCTTCAGATCCTCAGCTACTATCACCCCAAGATCCCTCTCCCCGTCCGTACATATCAGACTCTCCCTGCTTAACACATACGTCTCCCATGGATTTCTACACCCTAAGTGCATCACTTTGCATTTCTTCGCATTGAATTTTAATTGCCAAACCTTAGACCATTCTTCTAGCTTCTATAGGTCCTTTTTCATGTTTTCCACTCCCTCCTGGGTGTCCACTCTTACAAATTTTAGTATCATCCACAAAAAGGCAAACTTTACCTTCTAACCCTTCAGCAATGTCACTCACAAATATAGTGAACAGAATCGGCCCCAGCACCAATCCCTGAGGCACTCCACTACTAACCTTTCCCTAATCCAAGCAAGTTCCATTTACCACCACCCTCTGGCGTCTGTTCCTAATCCAGTTTACCATATCGGGTCCTATTTTCAGCCCGTCAAGTTTATTTAAGAGCCTCCTGTGGGAACCGTGTCAAAAGCTTTGCTGAAATCTACGTAGATTACATCCATAGCATGTCCACGATTCAATTCTCCGGTCACCCAGTCAAAGAATTCAATGAGATTCGTTTGGCACGATTTACATTTGGTAAAACCATGTTGTCTCGGATCTTGCAACTTTCCAGGAAATTTACCATCCTTTCCTTCAGCATCGCTTCCATTACTTTTCCAATAACCGAAGTGAGGCTTACCAGCCTGTAGTTTCCAGCTTCTTCCCTATCACCACTTTTGAGAAGAGGAACCACATCCGCTGTTTTCCACTCCCACGGAACTTCCCCCGTCTCTAAGGATTTATTAAACAAATCTTTAAGAGGTCCCACCAGAACCTCTCTGAGCTCCCTCAATATCCTGGGGTGGATCCTGTCTGGTCCTACGGCTTTGTCCACCTTTAGATTTTTAAGTTGTTCAAACACACACTCTTCCGTGAATGGTGCTCTATCCACTCCATTCTCATATGTACTTTTGTCAGTCAATTGTGGTCCTTCTCCAGGATTTTCTTCTGTGAAAACAGAGCAAAAGTATCTGTTTAGCAAATTTGCTTTTTCTTCATCACTTTCTACATAGCGGTTCGCAGCATCTTTCACTCTCACAATTCCCTTTTTTGTCTTCCTCCTTTCACTAATATACCTGAACAAATTTTTGTCAGCCCTCCTTACCTTTCTAGCCATTTGTTCTTCCGCTTTCACCAGACGTATCTCTCTCTTGGCGTTCTTTTAGTTTCATCCGGTATTCCTCTCCGTGTTCCTCTTCTTGAGTTTTTCTGTACTTCAGGAACGCCAGCTCTTTAGCCTTTATTTTTTCAGCCACTCTTGACTAGATTGTAAATTTTGTTGAGCAGGGATGTAGTAGCAGCAGCTTGGAAGCTGCCTCCCTTTTTCACAGACCATTGCACAAAATAAAAAGGTGATCCAATTTACAAAAGGAATTGGTCACTTTCAAGTAGCAAAGCAAGACTATGATCATCCAAGGCATGAAGAATCTTGCAGCCACCTCTGTTCTCCCTAGAGAAGCGTGGAGACAGGCTACTTGACAGATGTGAAAAAATGAAAATGCTTTTGACAAACTCTGAGGTGCATCTAGCTAAGAAAATCACACCAAAAGAACTGCCTTAAGTTTCTTAGCACTTCATTGATTTGAATGGTAGGCCCTCCAAGCCCTCAGAACCAAACTCTCCAGATGGTGGGACCTATCTGCTTCATCCCCTTCAAAAAACATGTAATGACTTGGTGAGCCTCCAACAAGACTCCCTCAATACAACCTTGGTAAGGGGCCAAAACCATAACCTGCGCCTTAAGGAATCAGAGTCAAACCATGCCTGGGACCCCCGACCCCCCACCCCAAACTGATCAGTGGTGATCCAGGCCCACTCCATATAAAATAACCTCCATCTGTAGAACCTTTGGATCCATTTTGTTATGTTTGATATACCACCTTTCGATAATTATTTAAGGTGGTTTACAGTACATTGAAATTAAGGGACAAATAAAAACAAAACAATTTTAACATTTATCAATGTAATGGTCAATACAGTAGGAGGGGACAGAAGTTGCTAACAAAATGTATGAATCCTTGCTTCATGTGGCCACAAGACCACACCTATCTCTGAGCTAGAAGAAAAGGCCTGCCTCCTCAACTGGAAACAACTTCACTCCCTCAGGTGCAATTTGCCCACAGAACATCCTCAAGGAAGGTCGGGCATGATTCTCCAGTAGCCTCAAAGGCCTCATCTTGCTCAAAGAGTCTTTGACTAAATTTGAGATCCTTGCTGAACAGGAGATTCCCTCAAAAAGGAAACTAGCCGAGTAGCAACTTGGGAGGCCAAGTCTGCTCACCACTTCTAAAGCCAGAACAGTCTACCTGCCACTTCAGAAGCCAGAACAGTCTAAATGCCACCACCAGAGACAACTGATCAGGATGAGATCATATAGGGCATCCTGCAAAAAGGCTATCCTGGATTCTGTCCACTGCCTCAGGAAATTCCAGAAGCTACTGGGTCCAGAGAAGAATTCGGGTCACGTACCCTACACAGATCACCACTTGAACCTTGAGCACCAACAATGCAAAATGTTTGATTCAGTAACACCTCAACTGTCCTGTGAATCCTTCAAGAATCATGGTCTTCCTGGTCATCACCATTACCAAGGCATACTCTGGGCAGGAGGAATAGCTGCTGCAAGTCTTACTGCAAAAAAGGGGCAGTGCTTCCCCATGAGGTTAATGCCCTTCATCACCACCATTCCTTGAGGAACATCCTGCAAAAAACCTTGAGGAGCAGAAAGAAGGCCACTGCAAGACCTCTAGAATTGGCTCTCCATCAGCTGCCTCTTCAACAAGAATTTCCACTATCTGCAAAGTGAAGGACACATAGGAAATAAGGAGAAATTAGGACTTGTAATTTTCTTTCCATTAGTTCTTCACACTATTACAGGACCAGTGGGCAGTTATGTCCATCGACCAGCAGATGGAATACAGCATACAGAACTGAGCAACAGTACATAAGCCCACTGCTATCTGCTCAGCTCCTCAGTATCGTTCCAAAAGCAAGAAAACAGAAAGCAAACGGGAGCAAGTTCAGCAAACAGAGCAGCCCCCCAAAGACCTAAAAAGGGAACCCTCCCTAGGAAAAGCCCCAGAAGGTTCGGGTCCAGGAAGCAAACAACAAAACACTGCGTAAACTTCCACCCCGGGAAAGGCATCAAAAAATGGAAGGGCTCCTTGAATAGTGTGAAGAACTAATAGAAAGAAAAAATTATCAGGTAAGTCCTAATTTCTCCTTCCATAACATTCATTCCCACTATTCCAGGACGAGTGGGATGTTCAAAAGCTATCCCTACGAGGGTGGGATGCCAAACCTGCCAACCACAGGACCGACGCCGCCTCTGAGCTGAAAGTATGTTAGTGAGGCCCAAAGTGCTGCTATGCAAATATTCCCCAAGGACGAGGCCTCCGCCCAGGATGTGGCCATGCGCCTGGTGGAGTGCGTTTTCAAAACCTGAGGGGGAGACTTCCCATCCAGGATATAGGCTGAGGCTGCAGTGTCTTTCAAACAACGTGCAATAGAAGCCTTAGAAACCATAAAGCCCTGCTTCTGTTTACCAAACAGGACAAAAAGCCTGCCCAACCAACAAAAGTCGTTAGTGACCTCCAAGTAGTGCAGGAGTGCTCTACTGACATCCAGCAACTTCAAGGTGGCATACTGGTCCCCAACTTCCTCCCGTCGAAAGGAAGGGAGAACCACGGACTGATTAACATGAAAGGCCAAAATCACCTTAGGCAAAAAGGAAGGAACCATCTGGTCAGAAAAACCAGCCTCCCCAAATCGAAGAAAGGGATCCCTACAAGAAAACACTTGCAGCTCTGAAACACAATGCACCGAGGCAATGGCCACCAGAAAAAAACAAGGTAAGGTCTCTCATGGTCGCCCTCCGGAGAGATTCAAAGGGAGGGCACTCAAGGGCCCGCAGAACCAAAGCAAGGCCCCAGTCAGGAAAGAGTGCTTGAAAGGGCAGCCGCAGGTGATTCACCCATTTCAGAAAGGGAACCGCGTCGGGGTGCGCAGCAAGGGACAATTTTCATAAGCGACCCCAGAAGGGCTGCCACCGGAACCTTCAAGGACACCAACTTTAGGCCCTTTTGCATCCCTGCCTGAAAGAATGCCAGAATGTGGCCAATAGAGGAAGCAAAGGGGTCCAACCCCTGCTAAGAACACCAGCCTTCAAAGGTCCACCAGACACAGGCAAAAGTTGAGGGAGTAAACCCCTTCCTAGCCCAAAAGAGAACAGTGATGATGACGATCCAATTACTCCTCTTTCTCAAGCGAGTCCTCTCAATGGCCATGCTGTAAGACCAAAGGGGGAGGGAACCTCCACAACCACCGGTCCTTGACAGACAAGCCCCCAATCCAGTGGGAGCTTGACTAGCTCCCCGTCTAAAAGCCGAATCAGATCAGCATACCGTGGCCGCTGCAGCCAGTCTGGAGCCACAAGAACCACTCGGCCCCGATGGTCTGACACTCTACTCAGCAGGCTACCAATCATCAGCCAAGGAGGGAAGGCATACAGCAACCCCTCTCTAGGTCACGGCTGAAGCAGGGCGTTGAGACACAGCAAGTCCCGTTCCCTCCGGCAGCTGAAAAACCATGAGACCTTGGCAATGTACCTTGTTGTCATGAGATCCAAGGTTGGCATTCTCCAGCGGTGCAGCTGCTGCAGGAGACAATTCCCACTGTCTAGGATCCAAAATGTGACAACTGAGGAAGTCTGCCTCGACGATGAGCAAACCCACAATGTGAGCTGCGGAGACAGCGCAGACGCCTCTCCGCCCAGGGCATCAACAAGCTGAACTCCGCAGCCAGCTAACTGCTGCAAGTTCCCCCGTTTGTTGATATAGGTCACCGTCACTGCAGAGTCCAAGAACACCAGAACCAGGACCCCCTTAGAGGAACTGGGCAAAGGCCTCCAGAGCCTGATGCACTGTAAGGGGCTCCAATCAGTTGATGGACCACCGTGCCTCCGCCGAAGACCAAGATCCTTGAGCCAGTTGCCCCTTGTAATGGGCTCCCCAGACCACCAAACTGCCATCTGTAGTCACCACTTCCCAATCCAAAAATGGGAAGGGCTCTCCCAACCGCAATGATTGACAACTCAGCCACCACCTCAAGCTCCATCTGGCAGCCGGCATCCAGGAAAGCAGGACCCATAGTCCTC
Organism: Microcaecilia unicolor; assembly: GCF_901765095.1. NCBI lineage: Eukaryota > Metazoa > Chordata > Amphibia > Gymnophiona > Siphonopidae > Microcaecilia > Microcaecilia unicolor. Next base: position 625,323,636 of record NC_044032.1, read on the forward strand.
CACAACTGGAAACCAGAGGCTGAGCAGCGAGTGTAGAAGTGGTCTCGTATGCGTCCTCGCCTTGGACACCACCTCCATGACTGCAGTCCTGGAGGACCTGTACATAGGACCGCCATTCCTGATGAGATGTACAGCAAGTGAAGGCGTGGGTTGAGACTTGGAAGTTTTTTGGAAATAACTGTTTGGTGTTTTCCCCTGAGGCAGCCATTTGATTGGCGAAACTGGGCTACCCTGTCGGGATTAAGTGCAGGAATGGACTATGAGAGACACTGCACAGATGAAAGAGAACGACACTGAATTACTATCCAAAGCTAAGTAACGGCATTTTGCCATTTTTTTTTTTGCATTCTTTTACAGTGTTTTGAAAGGGCGTTATGTTTTGTAACATGAAAGAGTAGAAAGACTAATGATTAAGAGGTCCCCTCTCTATTTAAGGAGTTTCCTTTGTAAGAGGTGTGTCCGGTTTTCACTGAGGTCTTTTTTTCTCCACCATCTTACATGTTTATATATGGTTATCACCCTTCAAACGCTGGCAAATTGTAGAATTTTTTGATTTAAGACGGTGATTGGATTCTACATATTCCATATATTGCAGTGGTAATTGAAATCACTCATTATTATGCTGTTGCCCAATATGCCAGCTTTCCTATCTGTAAACATTTCTTCATCTGTCTATCCATTCTGTCCTGGCGTGTGGTAGTACAGCCCTACCAGTATACTCCTTCCCTTCACACGTGGAATTTCTGTCCACAAGGATTCCACACCGCTATCTGTTTCATGTAGAATATTTGTTTGACTTAATTCCCTCCCCTCCCCTGTTTGATCCACTCTTATCATTGCAATATAATTTTTACCCTGATAAAACAGTGTCCCACTGATTGTCCTCCTTCCACTAAGTCTCTGAGATGCCTATTATATCTACCTCTTCATTTACTACTATATACTCTAACGCTCCCATCTTATTTTTTTAGGCTTCTAGCATTTGTATAGAGACACTATTAATTGTGGTTTTTTTTCCTTGTATCTACAAGCTGCTGAGAAGTTGATGGGGATAATTTGCATGCTTTACTCTGTTCTCCCCTTAAACATTCCTGGCCTTTTTTCACCATTATTAAGTAGAGGAGTGTGGTAGCCGTGTTAGTCCACTCTTAAGGTACCACACACTCCTCTACTTAAGATGGAAGATACCGCATACAGCCGCATGAAAAAGCAAATGAACAAACTTTTGGAAAAAGAAACAAAAGTGAACAGTCATCTTTACTTTCTGACAATCTGCAAGAAGAATGACATCATTCCCAAAGGACTGAGGATCAAAAATCCTTTGGCATTCACCATTATTGAAACCTCTCTATTGGGATTCCTTAATGCCCAGATGATTGAAAACCCCACGCTGTTCCAAAAAGTGCTCTAAAAATAGAGCTGGAACAGCACGGGGCTTTACTGACCCTATGATCAGAGATAATAGCATGCAAATTTATTTGCACTATTATCTCTGATCATAGGGTAAAGTGCAGGAAGATTGTGCCCGAGCATGCACTCGGGCGCAATCCTCCCGCACTTGTTTGACAGGTCTGGGCTGTCAAAAGCCCAGACCTGTCAAACTCAGGAGCGGGAGGTCTGTGGGACCACCAGACCCCAACCAGCATGGCCCTGGTGGCCTAGTACCCCCCACCCATAGCCAGCGACATGGGGGCTGGAGTTCCCCCGACACAAGTTCAGGGGGGCTGGAGATCCGGTGGGTCTCCAGCCCCCTAACCCCCACCCCCTAACATCCTGCAAAGTAAGCACTGGGCAGGGCACTACCATTTTCGAGGCGGCGCTGCTGAAGAGGAGGGAGTCCCTCCTCCAACAAAGTTATAAGGGGGGCAAGGAAGAGGGCCACTAGACTACCAGGTCAAGGGGCTGGAGACCCACCAGATCTCCAGCCACCCTGAACCTGTTGATGGGGGGGGGGGGGGGGGGGGTTGGGATTCCTGCTTCTGGGGGGGAATGAGGGGCCTGCTAGCATGCAAATGCATGCTGGACAGGGTTCACCATTCTTCCCCAATGGCCTGCAAAGCCTAACACCAGCTCCGAGCTGGTGTAGGATTTGCCGCAGACAGCATGCCAATTTTTAGCACACTGCTCGCTGATCATTGGGGAGTAATAGATTTAGCATGCATTTGCATACTGCTTGCGCTAAGAGCCCTGTCCAGCGTGCACTTGCATGTTAGTTGCGTTCAGAGCCCACGAGTGCAGAGTTTCTGTATTATGTAAACTATTTTCTCTAATTTGTTATGTGTGTTACATTTATTCGCTGAGAATTGTATAGATTATGCGAAATACAAGTACTTTTTAATTTAAATTACATTAAAAAAGGGCTGACTTATGCATTACCTTGGCTGGTTAAGTGCTGAATATCAGCATTTAACCAACCAAGCAGGGGCGTAGCCAGACTTCAGCGGGAGGGGGGTCCAGAGACTGAGGTGAGGGGCACATTTTAGCCCCCCCGGCACCGCCGACCCCCCCCAGCCATTATTGACCCCCACCGCTGCCGCCCCCCCCCACCGCCAACTTTGACGACCCCCCCTCCTGCCGCCAACCCTCCCCCACCGTCACCTACCTTTGCTGGCGGGAGACCCCAATCCCCGCTAGGCGAGGAGATCCTCTTCGTCCCGCAAAGGTTACATTCTGTTTCTGACAACGTGCAGTACGTCAGACTCACAGAAAAAGAACGAAGCCTGGCTGATCTGCAAGGCTTCGTTCTGTTTCTGTGAGTCTGACGTCAGAAGCGGAACGAAGAGGACCTCCTCGGCTGGCGGGGATTGGGGTCCCCCGCCAGCAAAGGTAGCCCACGGCAAAGGCGGGGGAGGGGGGGGGTCGAGAGGGTCGTTGGCAGGGGGGTCCAGGGCCCCCACAGGCCCCACATAGCTACACCACTGCAGCCAAGTACTGACTCCACCCCCAGAACACTCCCAAGTAGTTGGGAGTGTTCCGGGAGTGGAGTCAGTACTTGGCTCGTTAAATGCTGATATTCAGCACTTAACCAGCCAAGGTAACAGCATAAGTCAGTCCTATTTTTAATGTAATTTAAATTAAAAAGTACTTGTATTTCGCATAATCTATACAATTCTCAGCGAATACATGTTTTAAGATAAGAGCTAATCAGACATTTTCCGCGGCACTAACCAGTTAAGTACCACTGAAAACGACCGATTAATCCTGAACATGCGATTTAACCAGCCAGGAGCTGTTTCTGACCAGTTAAATCACTTTGAATATCTACAGTTTCCGGTCTGTTTTAGGAACACCCCCCCCCCCCAAAGACCTCTCATAGAACTTACCCGCTGCCAGCAGGACTGGTCTTTGCAGCCCCATCATGGCTTTTTACAGACAGACAGACCAACCCACGGTGCAGTGGAGTAGCTGCCTAGTGGTTAGTGCAGCGGACTTTGATCCTGGGGAGCTGGATTACATTCCCATTGCAGCTCCTTGTGACTCTGGGCAAGTCACTTAACCCTCCATTGCCCCAAGTACAAGTAACTGTATATATTATGTAAACCGCTTTGAATGTGCTTGCAAAAAAAAAACACAGAAAGGTGGGATATCAAGTCCCATTCCCATTGCAGGACGCTCCAGGGCTCCAGCACAGCCAAGGAGGAAGAGGCTCCCTCAACCCACCCTATGCTGGGCCTGTTCTTGCTCATGCCCGGCAGTAGCTACATAGGAACAGGAGCCAGACTATCAAAAAGAGCCTCTGCAGCAACAGCTGCTACCAACCTCAGGACCGCTTCAGCTCCTGCTTCTGCACAAAACCTGGCGCATTTGGGGCAGAAGGAACCAGCAGCATGTGAAATGTGACACACACTATCAGACCTCTTGCCCCCAATCTGGCGTGCGCCTGACACACTGCTGTCAGGATCCCCTCTGCTTAAGACAGGCAAATCCCCAAGCCACCTCTGTCTTGTAATATAATGTAATACAGTGAAACCTCGGTTTTCGTTGACTTTGGATTTCGTCGTTTTCGGTTTTCGTCAAATTTATTAGCGAAAAATTTGTCTCGGTTTTCGTTGGTTGCTTCGGATTTCGTCCGCGTGCCCACGTTGCTAATTTTGCGTTTTCATGCAGCGCTCTTCTGGGGCGTTGTTTCTCGTTGTGTGATCACTGCCTGCTCTCGGACAAAAAGATTGCAAATAAGAATTTCGTCGTTTGGCCCACACTGCTGCTTTTGGTTCAGTGCTTTGGATAACGAGGAAGAGACAGAGGAGAATGTGCCTTCTTCAGAGATTAAGGACATCTTCTCCATCTGGAGTAAAGTACAGGTGTTTGTGAAGAAAAATCACCCAGACAAAGCTGTTGCAGGCCGTGTCTGCAACTTGTTTAATGATAAGGTCTTGCCCCATTTTAGGAAAATCTAAAAGAGGCGGCAGAAACAAAGCTCTTTGGACAGCTTTCTTGTGCGACACGGGTCCACTGACTCTGAAGCTGGTCCTATGCCAAAAGACCAAGAAGGGAAGTGACCCCCCCCCCCCCCCCCCAGATAGTGCCTTGATACCTACTGTCCTTAGGGAGGGGGATCCCCCTACCAAACAATAATATCTCACCTCTCTCTCCATCTTCCAAACGCCAAGAAGAGTCTTCAGAAAGGTAAATGCCATGTTAAATGTTCATTTATTCTATACATTTAAAATTTCTTATTGCCTCGGTTTTTGCCGATTATTTTCGGGCGGATTATCGACGAAAACCGAGGTTTCACTGTATGAGTCTTGTATCCTGCTAGCTCCCACAAAAGTAGCTCAAAGCAGTTGACAAAAAACTAAGACATTTTTTAAAGAAATAAGTTCTCAAATTCTTATGAAAAGAGTTAAGAGGAAGATGCTCATATTATCAGAAGGTAGAGAAAGCAAAAAAAAAAAAAAGTATACAGCTCTTCTCGGCCCTTTTTTTTTTTTTTTTAATAAACTTTCTTTTCCTGGCCTTTTTTTTTTTTTTTAAATAAACTTTATTGCTCCTCTTGCAATCTGTCACTCCTCTATTCCTTTAATTCTTTACCAATTTTGAAATAAAAAAAGGTGTGCAACTTTTATTACAGCCATGTACCGATTTTTTAAAAATATCTTATAGCCAGATTCCAGCTATTTGGTTGATTTTTAGGATAAGCACACCACCACCCAAATTTATTTAGATGGGAAAGCAAAACTTTTCACAAATTTTGACCACTAATATCGCTTCAGGAATGTGGGGGAAAAAATCAGAACAAAAATCAAGTAGCATAACAAATAACTACATTACTTGATCTTTGATTTAAAAACTGCTTTTCCCCAGAGACACTAGCCATGTACATATATCATTATACTATGTTAGCACTAATGCTTTAAAAAAAAAAAAAAAAAAAGTTCTTGCCTCCAAAACATACACATAAGGAAAATCATGCATCCTGTCCGACAGTAGCCAGTCCGGTAACAATAACTGGTAATAATCCACCCTAGAAACATGAACTGAAAAATGCACAATACAAATAACAAAACAGAACTATCAAAATTAAATTAAAACATTGGAAATTCATCAGTATGGACTCACCCGAGCCCGAGAGCTTAACATGAAGTTGCAATATATAACTAGACGTACAGTGTGCTCTCCTTACATCACAGAAATTTCCACATACTTAAAAAGTGTCAGTGAAATGTGTCCATAACTCAAAAACAGTCCACAACAAAAATACTGTACATTATCAAAACAGCCATCATGCTCAGATTCATTCGCTCAGTATATATGAAGAGGTAAAACACTTATTTGAATTAACAAGTAGACGGCTTGTGCCCACCACATCCCCAAAAGTTGAACTATTTCCAGAGATGAAGCAATCTCTCTCCAAAGCCCACCTCACTATGGGGCTCTTTTACTAAAGGGTTAAATGGTCAGTATTCTCAATGGAGAAGGGTAGATAGTGGGGTTCCCCAGGGCTCTGTGCTGGGACCACTGCTTTTTAACATATTTATAAATGACCTAGAAATGGGAGTAACTAGTGAGGTAATTAAATTTGCTGATGACACAAAGTTATTCAAAGTCATTATATCGCGGGAGGATTGTGAAAAATTACAAGAGGACCTTACGAGACCGGGAGTCTAAATGGCTGATGACGTTTAATGTGAGCAAGTGCAAAGTGATGCATGTGGGAAAGAGGAACCCGAATTATAGCTACATCATGCAAGGTTCCACGTTAGGAGTCATGGACCAAGAAAGGGATCTAGGTGTCGTCGTTGATGATATGTTGAAACCTTCTGCTCAGTGTGCTGCTGCGGCTAAGAAAGCAAATAGAATGTTAGGTATTATTAGGAAAGAAATGGAAAACAAAAATGAGGATGTTATAATGCCTTTGTATCGCTCCATGGTGCGACCGCACCTCGAATATTGTGTTCAATTCTGGTCGCCGCATCTCAAAAAAGATACAGTGGAATTAGAAACGGTGCAGAGAAGGGCGACGAAAATGATAAAGGGGATGGGACGACTTCCCTATGAGGAAAGGCTAAAGCGGCTAGGGCTCTTCAGCTTGGAGAAAAGGCGGCTGAGGGGAGATATGGTACAGGTCTATAAAATAATGAGTGGAGTTGAACGGGTAGATGTAAAGCGTCTGTTCACGCTTTCCAAAAATACTAGGACTAGGGGACATGAAATGAAGCTACAATGTAGTAAATTTAAAACGAATCGGAGAAAATGTTTCTTCACTCAACGTGTAATTAAACTCTGGAATTCGTTGCCACAGAATGTGGTAAAGGCGGTTAGCTTAGCGGAGTTTTAAAAGGGTTTGCACGGCTTCCTAAAGAAAAAGTCCATAGACCGTTATTGAATGGACTTGGGAAAAATCCACTATTTCTGGGATAAGCATTTTGTACTTTTGGGGGATCTTGCCAGGTATTTGTGACCTGGATTGGCCACTGTTGGAAACAGGATGCTGGGCTTGATGGACCTTTGGTCTTTCCCAGTATAGCAATACTTATGTACGTATGGTAGTAGGGCTATTGGACGGCAGAACAGCACCACCTATGGGCACGCCCAGGCACCCTGCGGTAGTTCTGCTATAGCCATGCGCCATTTCCCGTTCTAGAAAATAATTATTTTCTAGCACAGGGGGCAGGGAGTCTGCTTGCATCGCAATTACCATACAAGTAGCATGTGGGCCCTTACCACCTCCTAAATAGGTGGCTGGAAGAGCTCAAGTGGTAATGGGCACGCACTAATTTGGAAATTAGCACATGGTCATTAATGCCACAAATAGCAATTTGGCCATTTTGGAGTGGTGCTAAAAAGTGGCCGGAACACTTAGGAAACCCACACACAAACTACCAACACACACTTTTTAGCATGGCTTAGTAAAAGGACCCCCATGGGGCACTTCTACTAAAACTTAGCATGTACTAACAGAATTAGCACGTGCTAAATGCCAAGAAGCCTATAGCTTTAAAATGGGCTTCTTAGCATGTACCGTGTGCTAATTCCATTAGTGTGAACTAAGCTTTAGTAAAAGGGCCCCTAATAATTTTTTAATGGACTTTTCCTCCATGAACTTGTCCAAACCACTTTTGAATTCTGCTTTGTTAGTCACCTTGACCACATCTCCCAGTGGCAGATTCCACAATTGAATCATGCACTCCCTTGGGGGGGGGGGGGGGGGCATTCTAAAATTTCTTTTCAATCTCCTGGATGTTCTCCTGTTGCAAGAAAGACTAACAACCATTCCATATTTAATCACTCCATCAAATTCAATTATATAGCCTCAGTTGTCTTTTCTCCACACTGAGGAGTCCTAATCTGATTACATCTTTCTATAAGGGAGGTGCCCCATCACCTTTCTCAATTTTATCACCTTTTCTAGCGCTTCTATAAATATCAGTTATAATGTTCTATTACGTATTGTGTTGACATTATAAGTAGTATACCATGCCATACTTTGTATTGTTTTTGAATATTTTTACTGCTGTAATTGCCTATTGCTCATGTTTGATCTATTCTTACTGTACACCGCCTTGAGTGAATTCCTTCAAAAAGGCGATAAATAAATCCTAATAGATAAATACATTTCGACTTGAAATGAGTATTCCCCAGGATTTTATATATGGTGCCTTAATTTCTGTGCAGAAATCAAAGCGTACTCTATAACAATGCACGTAACTTAATTGGTTAACTAGCTAATCAGCGTGTTAATTGGATGTTAACAAGCAATTATCAGCACCAATTGAAACTAAGATTTACATGCACACTTCATTAAGCATATTCTGTAACATGGTGTCTAAATTCTAAGCTGCATAGTTGAAAAGGAGGTGTGGCCATGGGCAGGGGGTGGGCATTTCTAAAATCTATGCGCGTTATAGAATATGCCAGCTGTGCACTTAAGCATTGGTATTTATGCCGTGTAAAACATGGCGTAAATGGCCGCGACTACATTTGGTCATGTGGAGAGGTGCCCGGCTTTATTCTATATACCACACAGAAATTTTAGCTTATTCTATAAAATTTAGGCGCACTTTACAGAATATTCCTAGATGTACTTTTTACCATGCAGAATTTTAAAGCGCCATATATAGAATCTAGCCCATTGAGTATAATGCTGGTCATAGCTAGTGCATTCAAAGCAAGATCTATACAACTTAGAGACAAAATGCTAATAAATAAATTTTAGAACCAGACAGCGTATTTCTAAAATGCAATGGTTTTAAGAAAGGAAAGAACATCTTTTCCCCTTCTAAAATCCCACTTATACGTGCAACCAGTGTCTTAGGAGGAATCACAGTCTGATTGTATCAGCCAAAGACCTCAAGGAGCAGTAGTGAGATTTGCACCAGGCTCCCCTGGTTCTCACTCCACTGATCCAATCACTAAAACTGCTCCTCCACTTCCTCTATGGTTTTTGTTTTTTTGTAGCACCGACACGCAGTCCTTCCATCGATGTCCCGAGGCCTGAAGCACAGCAAAAAGGACCCACCACCCTGGGTCCACGCTACCCGGGGACAGTCACCCCCCTGCCACAGCAGGGCATGGCAGCAGCATGCCAGACTCACTGTGTTGCCTGCAACTCCTCATCTTTTGAGCAGACTGGTTGCTAAGCAGGCTGTCACACAGCGGGAAAACAGGGAAAAGGCGCAGAACACCCCAGGGGGAAGGCAAAACAGGGACCCAGCATCACCAGATATATCTGCTCAACTGCTCACTCTGCTCAACTGGGAACCAGCTGACCAACTGGACCAGGAGCAAGGCCTCAGAACCAGAGAAAGTCTGTCCATCCACCTGCTGGAGATAGAAGATACTGAGGAGCTGAGCTGCTAGCAGGGAGCTATGTAGTGGTGCTCAGTTCTGTATTTTCTATCTCCACCTGCTGGTCGATGGACATAACTACCCACTCGTCCTGGAATAGTGGGAATGAACGTAATGGAAAAGGACTTTTCATCTTTGAGTAAAAGCAACAATACCTCTCAAACTCTCAAGTCATGGAGCAGACCAAGACAAAACCTTGGGGTGGGGGGGCATTTTTCAAAAGCAGAGTGGATGACTTTTGAACTCATAAGCATAAAACTAAACAGATTCCTTTTAAACTCATAAAATTCTTCTGACCACTTATCACCCCCTCCACCTTTTCAGACTATTACAATGTCTTATGATTAATTTTTATTTTGTGGTATCATGTTTTGCTCAATGTATTTTGACTTGAAAGAAAAAAAAAGTCAACGCTGGAAAGCTAGTACAGAAATGTATTAAATTGGTCCAACAGTACATAAGATCCCTGAGAGAATGGATTGTATGTAGAGTTGTTAGTGTGGCTATTCGTAAATCTAAAAATATATCCGGCAACAAAGAGTTCAAACTTTCAGCTTATGCAGATGACATACTGTTATATCTCACTAGCCCACACGTATCCATGAATGCTCTTATTAGCTTAATATTTCACTTCTCTAAGACCTCTGGATACAAAATATAATTGGGAAAAAAAACAGAGTTGATGCCTTTGAATGATGTTTCTGTTCCTTTTTCTATCCAAGGTTTTCCTCTAAAATGGGTAATCTCTTCTATTAAGTACCTTGGCGTTCTCTTTGATAGAGAACTCTCAACTACTTCTGATATGCTACTTGCAAAAATTGAGGCCTATCAGCGTGGTCCCCGCTAAATATAACTTCATGGGGAAGACTGGATACTATCAAAATGATGTTAGTGCCCAAGATCACATATGTTTTAAGCATGATCCCTCTTCTATTTCCCAGTTTCTTCTGCAGAAAGCTGGAGAAATTGCTCTCTAACTTTCTATGGAACCTCAAGGTACCTAGAATCTCTTTGCGAAAATTAAAACTGCCTAAATTACTTGGCGAAGTCCGTTTTCCTGACCTTCTGTTGTATCATAGAGCTTTTATTATGCGTCAAGGCATGGAATGGATTGCTACATTGAACGCTGCTTCCCTTCCCAGATGGCTAGCATTTGAGCAAGTTATCATTGACCCATTATTGCACTCTCATCTAATTGGCATGCATTGTTAAAAAAATATTGTAGTTATGGGAGGCTAGAGCGGCACCCCAAAAAAAAAAGAAAAGCTTTTATTTCAATTTGGAACAGATATTTACACAGTATCTCACATAAAGCGAGAAGCGCAGTGCTCAATAATCTGCCCCTATAAGAGGAGCACAGTGCCAAAAGAAGCAAGACCAATATTTTACACTCTGGTAGGAATAGCATGTGCAGAGGTAGAGGTAACTAACCATGATGTGTAGAGAACATTTTATGAGAGTAGAGGGGGAGGGAGGTTGGGGGGGAGGGGGTATAAGAGTGGGAAGGGTAATGTTCAATGCATAATAGAGGGACATGTGTATTATTAGATAGGAGAACAATCCCTTGAAGGAGCACATTAAGAGGACCCACCAGTAAATATTGTTGGGATAATACACTGAGTAAAACACAAGTTATAAATATTGGAGTTTCATATAAAAGTTTATTGTTAATAGTTATGCAACTGCACAGTAATTATACATGTACACATTATAGATATAGGAGTAGACAAGAAGGAAGGGATAGGGGAGAAAAGTTTGGAAAACATTGATGATGGACATTTCAGGTTTAGTAATGTGTACTAGACTTCGCTATTATACGATTTATATTGACTGAGATGGACTTGTATACCATGTGACCTCATCAATAAAAAATTGTTGAAACATAAAAAAATATTGTATCTAATACTGCTCATAATTTGCTATCATCTTTTGATAAGTCTAAGTATTCCCTGGTCCTCTACAGCACATGTGCATGTCTGGAACAACCCTAAATTTAAAATTGATAAAAAGCAAGTTCCATGGTCTCATTGGCAGCGCAAAGGCATATGGACCCTTAATGATTTTACTGACTTACAAAAAAACAAACTTGGAAATCCTTCGCAGATATGAAAACTGAATTTTCGCTGCCTGATTCTCAATGTTATCAATGGCTACAGATTACCTCTATGCTGAGGAAAAGCAGCTTACAAGTTCAGCGTATGCCTCAAACTCCAGAACTTGTTGACATAAATTTACGGCCACGCTGCTTCCCACATTTATAAATATATCCTAAGTAAGCTTCCTATTAAATGTTTAGGTTTACGTAGATGCTGGGAGGAGGACATCAAACAATCTATCTCAGATGAGTTATGGGAGCAGCTTTGGCGTTCCTTATTTAAGTGTTCTAAATCCTCATCAACATTGCAATCTTTATACTTTTGCATGCACAGATCATCGTGGACGCCTCTTAAATTGCACACTATTGACTCCCCTAGCTCCAACTTACGTTGGTCTTGTCAATCTCAGCAAGGCAATTTAAAGCACCTTGTATTTGATTGTATCTGTATTCTGAGTTATGGGAATGACATATGGCAATTAATGGTAGACGTATTCCGTCTTTCTGGTTCAATGTCCTACAAGTATGTGGTAACTTAAAGACCAATGTTTTAAAGGTGTTCTTAAATCTAATGAATGTACCCTTATTAATACCATGCTATCTTTTGCCTTAAAAGTAATTTTCTTGCATTGGAAATCTTTATATAACGTTACTTACCAAGAATGGTGGAATTTGTTGTTTCAGACTTACAAGTATGAAACCTATTTTGCTAAAAAGTCATTCCGTTTTGCTTTGCATGTGCAAAAATGGTCTCCACTTGTATATCTTATTTTAAAGATGCTTAGGGGCTCATTTTCAAAGCACTTAGCCTTTCAAAGTTCCATAGAAACCTATGGAACTTTGGAAGGCTAAGTGCTTTGAAAATATGCCTCTAATTAGTGTCCTATACTATGTTTGCTTATTTGCTGTATTTCATGCTATGGCACTTATGCGTGAAATACACATTTTCAAAGCACTTTGCCTTCCAAAGTTCCATAGGTTTCTATGGAACTTTGGAAGGCTATGTGCTTTGAAAATATGCCTCAATATTGTCACGTATCCTCCCTTTTCCCCCTCCCTCTTCATTATTCAATATACAGGTAAGACAATGAATAACAATCTTGAAGCCAGGAGCACTGTACAAAGATTGTTATTGAAAATCAATAAAAACATTAAACTATTAAAAAAAGCCAAACTGTAGCTTTGAAATCGCGCACAGTATCAGAGAAAACGTCCGTCTGTGCAAAACGCCCGACACGTGATATCTAAAAACAAGTTATCAGAAGCCGCAACATTCAGCTTCTCTCTCAAGTATAGGAATCTGCCTACTCAGCAAAAAAAACATTAGGTGCAATTAAATTAAATTTCTAAAACCATTTCTTGAAAAAAAAAAAAAAATAGATCAGTTGAAAACGGGCAGAGGCTAAAGCCGCTTCCCTACGAATAAAAACGAACCTAAACAAATCCTTTGCGATTAACAATAGCAAAAGGAAAGAAAATATCTAAGCAAAACCTGCCTCCGCAGCGCAGGCAACTCTGGGATGGGGTTTTACAAAAAAAAAAAAAAAACTACTACCACCACTTAGCATTTCTATAGCGCTACAAAGCATACGCAGCGCTGCACACAAAGAAGAAAGACAGTCCCTGCTCAAAGAGCTTACAATGTAATAGACAAAAAATAAAGCAAACAAATCAATTAATGTGTAGAGGAGGGTAGGTGGAGGCGGTATCGTTGTAATTGCAGGTGAACCACAAAGATTATCTTACGTCCAATATTACTGCGTATAAAGGGATTTCAATACGACTTTAGAATTTCTGCATTTTCCCTAACCAGTTCCTACCCGCCTCCCTTTTCCCTAACACGCCCAGCTCAGAGCCTGCAACTGCTCTATTTATTCTACTGGCCTGATCTGCTGCACAGTTAGTGCAAGAAGTTAACTTTTCTCTTTTGCCTCCTTCAAAGCAAGACACCGAAGAAGCTCATCTCCTCTCGTTGCATAACCCTATTACACCCCCCCCCCCCCCCCTTGCCACTGCCAAAACTTGTGAAAGCAAAAGAGACACCAAGGGCGCACACACAAGAGACGCGTTTCAAAAACAAACACACAAGGCGGTGCACAACATCGCACGTCGGGGTGGGCAGCAGCAGCCTAAAGCTCCCAGGACTCAGTAGCGCAGTGCGCCGGCCTGGGAAGGAGGTAGACAGGAATGGAAACGTGGGAAAAGAAATCAAACAAAAAACACGCCGTGTACTTACGTAGCGTTTCAACTTTTTCTCCGGGGGAGACTTTCGGAGCCAGCCCGAGCAAACCACCTCCCCGCCGCCGCTCATGGTCTCCGAAGCCTCGGCCGCCCAAAGCTGCTTCTGCCGCGGCCAGGCCTCCTCCGTCCCTCGCGCCTTCCTTCCTCCGGACCTTTTTTTTTTAATCCTCCCCCCCCCTTCCTCTCTCTCTTTTTTTTTCCTAAACAAACCAAACCTGGGTTCGGTGGGGGGGGAGGAGGGAGATAGAGAAGGACGAGACTAAGGACAGCTGAGTGAGAGATCAGATTAAATGGTGAGTCGCACCCTCCTCCCCCCCCCCTTTCTTCCTGCTGGTTCAGTCTAAGTCCTGGCTCGTTCCTCCTTCCAAACAAACAAGCAGGGAGGAGCGAGACACGCTCAGGCTCATCGGCTTCCGCGTCCCGAAGCTTTCAAAAACTACGCACGGGTCAGGCGGCTGCAGCCAGGGGGGACAACAAAGCTCCGGGTCCGGACTGGCTGGCGGAGCAGCAGCTCTGCACCGGCAAAGTTCGCTCCCTATAATAAACACGTTTGTTTTGTATGATCGTGGAGGCAGAGCACCGAAAACTTTATTTCCACTTTTTCCAGCATGAATCGCGGTCTCGCTCTCTTTTTTTTTTTTCCCTCTCACTTCCTCAACCCGCCGGGAGCTGAAAATAGATATCCGCCTCCCATACTCTTCTTCCGCTCCTTTCCTAATCGTTGCAAGGAGGAGGATGATGACACCCCCCCCCCCCCCCCCCCCCCGTCGTTCACCGCTTACTTTTTGGCTGTAGCCATTTGAATATATTATACCTATTGTTGTTGTTTGCTATTGGCCATTTAACTATATTATGCCGGGAGCGGAGGGGCAGGGTGAGGAGGCAGGATCGGAGCTCTATCTAACCGGCTCCTTTTCGTTTTTCTGAGGAGAGAGGAGCTTGCACTGGGTTCTGTCTCTGTCTAGGAGCCGCATGGGTTCAAAATAAACCCATGCGAGGGGGCGCGCGCCCACGTCGGGGCGGGGTCGGTCGGGATAAAGATAGCCTAAGGAACTTCAGAGAGGGAGCCGCACGGACACTGTCCCCCCCCCCCCCCCCCAACAAAAAAAAAGTAAACAAAAACCTGGGTCCTAACAGCACAGTCGACCGAACACTACATGGTTGTCAAGGGCAGAATTCATGTGGCCAGCAAAGTACATGAGACTAGCCATACTGTGTCAGACCAATGGGCCATCTAGCCCAGAATCCTGCATCCTACACTGCCCAATACAGGTCACCTGACAGAAACCTAAATAGCAACATTCCATGTAGAATCTCAGAATGGTAACATTCCACAATCTCAAAGAGTAGCAACGTTCCATGTTACCAATCCCAGGGAAAGCAGTGGCTCAGCCCCCATATCTATCTCAATAACAGCTGTTTTCCTCCAGGAGCTTGTCCAAACCTTTTTTTTAAACCCAGATGCACTAAAAGCTGTTACCATATCCCCCAACAGCCAGTTCCAGAGCTTAATTATTCTTTGAGTGAAAAAATATTTCCTCCTATTTGTTTTAAAAGTAATTCCCCTCTCCAGTCGGTTCAAAACTCTGCTGCCCGTCTCATCTTCCGCCAGGGTCGCTTTACTCATACTACCCCTCTCCTCAAGTCGCTTCACTGGCTCCCTATCCGTTTTCGCATCCTGTTCAAACTTCTTCTACTAACCTATAAATGTATTCACTCTGCTGCTCCCCAGTATCTCTCCACACTCGTCATTCCCTACACCCCTTCCCGTGCACTCCGCTCCATGGATAAATCCTTCTTATCTGTTCCCTTCTCCACTACTGCCAACTCCAGACTTCGCGCCTTCTGTCTCGCTGCACCCTACGCCTGGAATAAACTTCCTGAGCCCCTACGTCTTGCCCCATCCTTGGCCACCTTTAAATCTAGACTGAAAGCCCACCTCTTTAACATTGCTTTTGACTCGTAACCACTTGTAACCACTCGCCTCCACCTACCCTCCTCTCTTCCTTCCCGTTCACATTAATTGATTTGATTACTTTATTTATTTTTTGTCTATTAGATTGTAAGCTCTTTGAGCAGGGACTGTCTTCCTTCTATGTTTGTGCAGCGCTGCATATGCCTTGTAGCGCTATAGAAATGCTAAATAGTAGTAGTAGTAGTAATTTCATTGAGTCTTTTTGAAATAGTGAAAAATTCATTCACTTTTACCCGTTCTGCATAGCTCAGGATTTTATAGACCTCAATCATATCCTCCCTCAGCCATCTTTTTTTTCAAGCTGAAGAGCCCTAACCTCTTTAGCCTCTCCACATATGAGTTCCATCCCCTTTATCATTTTGGTTGCTCTTCTTTGAACTTTTTCTAATTCTGCTATATCTTTTTTGAGATACGGGGACCAGAATTGAACACAATACTCAAGGTGAGGTCATACCATGGGGCTATACAGAGGCATTACAATATTGTTGGTCTTATTTTACATCCCTTTCCTAATCATTCCTAGCATCCTGTTGGCTTTTTTTGGCTACCGCCACCACACACTGGGCAGAAAATGTCATTGTATTGTCTACAATGACACCTAGATCTTTTCCTTGAGTGCTGACTCCTAAGGTGGACCAAGTAACCAAGTGGTCATCAAGTAACTATGATTGAGATTATTCTTCCCAATGTGCATTGCTTTGCATTTGTCCACATTACATTTCATCTACATTTTGGATGCCCGTCTTCCAGTTTCCTAAGGTCTTCCTGCAATTTTTCACAATCCACTTGTGTTTTGACAACTTTGAATAGCTTTGTGTCATCTGCAAACTTAATCACCTCACTCGTTCCAATTTCCAGATCATTTATAAATAGCACCGGTCCCAGGACATTTCCCTGCGGCACTCCACTATTCACCCTCCTCCACTGAAAAAAAAATGGCCTTTTAACCCTACCCTCTGTTTTCTGTCCAATAACCAATTTCTAATCCACAAAAGGACATCACCTCCAGTCCCCTGACTTTGTAATTTTCTCAGGAGTCTCTCATGAGGAACTTTGTGAAAAGCCTTCTGAAAATCTAGATACACTATAAATCAACCTGCTCGCCTTTATCCACATGTTTAGTCACACCTTCAAAGCAATGAAGCAAATTGCTGCAGTCAACGCAAAACAGTAGGTCCTGATAGCCACACAAACTCAGAGCCATCAGCACCTACTTTAACCTGCACTTTTATAGGGTTTTTTTCTGTGATGATAATGATAGTTGAGTTTATTTAAATCTTTTGGGACCTGTAGATGAAGGGCATGAAAGTTAATTGAGGGAAAGAGGGTATAAGGCTGAAGGTTTGCCTACGACACCCACTATTCTTTCACTGGCTCTGGATAAAGGGACTTGTCCTGCTTCCCCTGATAGTGTTATATGATATGGTCATTTAACAAAAACAAAACAAAATACCTCTTATTCCCTAGTATTCCCTTTAGTATTACGTTCAGTTCTGATCACCGTATCTCAAAAAAGATATAGCAGAATTAGAAAAGGTTCAAAGAAGAGCGACCTAAATGATAAAGGGGGTGGAACTCCTCTCGTATGAGGAAAAGGTAAAGAGGTTAGGGTTCTTCAGCTTGGACAAGAGACAGATGAGGGGCGATATGATTGAGGTCTACAAAATCCTGAGTGGTGTAGAACGAGCAGACATAAATCGTTTTTTTACTCGTTCCAAAAGTACAAAGACTAGGGGACACTCAAGGAAGTTACATGGAAATACTTTTAAAACAAATAGGAGGAAATATTTTTTCACTCAATGAATAGTTAAGCTCTGGAACTCTTTGCCGGAGGATGTAGTAACAGCGGTTAGCATATCTGGGTTTAAAATAGGTTTGGACAAGTTTCTGGAGGAAAAGTCCATAGTCTGCTATTGAGACAGACATGGGAAGCAATTGCTTGCCCTGGGATTTGTAGTATAGAGTGTTGCCAGAAAACAGGGTACTGGGCTAAATGGACCATTGGTCTGACCCAGTATGGCTACTCTTATGTTCTACGTGTCCTTTCACTAATCCCTTGCTGGTTTCGCTGCTGTTAAAGGTGCCTGTGGCTTCAGAGGTTATATGAGTGACCTGTGGAGGTGTCACACTGAATATCCCATGCTCTGATGCTCAGAAGCAAATGCCGGTGCTAGAGTCCATTAGCGCCGGACTAGCACCCACATTAGTGAGTAAGAATGCTCATAGGCTCTAGCATGGGAAAGAACGAGCGAGCCAAAGATTAGCGCAAATAGCATGCTAATGTAGTCAAAAGGATGTTAATGAGGTCATTTCCTATTCCCTCCTAATGCTCAGAGAACAGCACACAAAACAAAGCCACCTTACTGCTGAAAAAACAATGCCAGCTCAGAGCAGGCATCAGGGTGCTTAAAGAGAGGATTTCTCAAGATTCTTTTCTTTAAAATCGGCAGGTTTTTCTTTAATTTTAAAGCAGAAGGAAACCCGTGCAAGCCTCTAAGTGCCAGTAGAGATTTATAAATGTGCAGGAGTCCGAGCAAACCTGAAAATGAAACCACACGTTGGCGCCTGTTTCCTGCGTTTAAATATAAGCCATGTAAAACAAAAAAAAAGTTGAAAAGCTTATATTTAAATGCGCAGAAAACATACCAATGTGAGCTTCACGTTCAGGTTTCCCTGGCGCATACGCACAGGAGCTGGGCTTACTATGAAACTCCTTTGCACATGCACCAAGCACATCCCCCCCCCCCTCTCCGTGCTTTCGCTTTAACAGCATGCATATGATTTGCATACCATTTCCTTTGACCATTGGCGAGCTAATTTTCTGCGCTGTTCCGGGGGCATAGTTTCTGTGCTGTTGGCTTACCGCAGGAGTTTTGAGCATCGGGGCTCCAGAGTCTCCCAGTCAGAGAAGGGTGGAACCATTGGAGCCGACTCTGGGGGTGCTGTGGGTGCTTGAGCACCCCTAATATTGAGAACATTCCTTGTATGTGTCCAGGGAGGGGTTATTTCCATTGGGCTTAGCACCCCCAATAATTTTGAAAAGTTGGCTCCTATGGGTGGAACGGGAGGAAAGTGATTGAGATGGGGGTGGGGAGAACGAGTCACTGAGAAAGCAAGGAATGCTGGGTCATATAGTCAGGAGTATCCTGTTTTGTTTTATTTTGTTGTTTGTTTTTTTTATCTATTTCTCATAGCATCTCCTGTAGCCAGTAACTCTCCTGGGAAGTCTGTGCCTGTTCACCCTGCAATTACTCATGTCCTTGTCTGCTCCCTCCTAGTGTGAATACTGAACAGAAAAGATACGTTTATTTTTCTGATTCTCTTCACTAAACCTCTTTTCCTCTTACTATTCCCCTTTTTGGTCTTCCTCTTTTTTTTTTTTTTTTTTGCTGATTGAGCAATATATTCCTGCTGGGTTTGGGGTTTTTTGCTGCTCTTGTGGCTATATTTTGACTGCTGGTCTTTTTGGCTCTTAACTTTTTCTCCTAATTCTTAATTGAACCAAATGGTCTGTCTACCCCTTGTTAACATGCCGGACAGTTACATTGGTTGCCATTGCTGTTCTTGTTGGAATGTAATTGTATTTTACATGCATTGCCTGTCACCTATTATTTCTCTGTGATTACTCTGTGACCTCTGATGTGAATTACTTAGAGAGGTCACACAGCTATGCAACTTCCTGTGGGGGTTTAGATGCAGCAGATGCAGCACATGGAGCACATGGAGCTCATGATCTCTCCTAACCTGAGAGGATCTATGGTGGTGTGAGCATCCATTACCATCTAAGCACATGGAAGGAGCTGATAAGACAAATGTATAGTAATATGTATATATAAGCCTGTCTGATTATAATCAAACTACAAACTGTGAGTAAACAGATGTTTTGTTACTTCAACTTTAAAGTGACTCAGCAGTGAATTATTCAGGGGTGAATGAGAGAGAGATGAAGAAAGAAATTAACATTTCTAAAGCTGAAGCTGTGTGTACTAAGATCTGCTAATTATTTACTACAAATAATCCAACAAAAGGGTTATGGGCCCAGGGTCCAGGAATTGAAAAAGAAGAGAAATATTACCAGGCAGTAAAAAAAAGCCACATTTTTCTCTTAAGTTTTAAAGGAAAGATTCAGTCTGTCTCTCTCTCCCCCCACACAGCAGACAGAAGGCTAAGAAAATGGCTGAGGGAAGAAATTCACCATTTTTCTATTCTCTCAAGGTGCCTAAATTAAATGAGTTTAATTATCAGCAGTGGGAATTAAGATTCATATGTCTCCTTCGAGCAAAAAGATTAAATATATGCTTAGATCAAGACAGAACAGCTGAAAATATGGCTGAATGGGACAATGCAAACTATTATGTGAAGTGCATGCTTTTGGAAGCTCTCTCAGAGAAACAAGCCATATTAGTGGAGGGAAAAGATACACCAAAGGACATTTTATATAAACTGAGAACTATGTATGCAACTACATATGCAAAGCAGCAACCAATTTGGTTGGCAGAGTTGAATGAAACCAAATTAAGGGATAAAAGTAAATGTAATGATCACATTATGCATCTTATGTCTTCATTTCAAAAGCTAGAACTTTCTGGAATTCCCATGTGTGATGCATTGAAAAGAGCATTTCTTTTACCTCACTATCAAAGAAGTTTGATGTTTTTAGGTCTGTAAATGAGGCCATTGAAGGGCAATCTTTTGAACAGGCAACATCAAAACTAAGGCAGGAATGCATAATAAATGATTCTGAGGAGATGTGTTCTCAAAGCAAGTCAGAGAGAAATGAAACAAATTTCTTGGCAAAGAACAGAGGAAGGCGGAGCTATGGGAAAACTCCACCCAAGGGCAAGCTGATTTGCTACTCATGTGGAAAGGAGGGACATGTATCTAAATGGTGTAAGGAAACACAAAACACTCCCTCTAGCTCACCTAAGCCAATGGAACTAAAGAATTTTCAAACCAGGAAATGTATGAAGGACAAAGATAAACACAAGGGCTTTCTAATGGCAGAAAAATCTTTGACTATGGTAAATAATAATTCAAATGAAAGTACTTGGATTTTGGATTCAGGGAGCACATGCCATTTAACCAATTGTAAAGATTTCTTTCAGGAAATGTGTCCAGAAGAAGGAATTCTTAAAACTGCAAACGCAGGGACTGCTAAGATCCAAGCAAAAGGTATTGGATTCTTAAAATGCAAAGTGTCTAATGAAGTTAAAGAAATTCCTGTAAGTGATGTCTTGTATATTCCCCAAGCAGTTTGCAATATGCTTAGTGTATCTACATTAGATAAGAAGGGATTTGTGATTCATTTTGAAAACAGTAAGTGCACAATCTCTAAAAATGATGAAGTGTATGCTGAAGCTTTTATGCATAATGATGTTTATAAACTGAGCATTTCAGGTGAAGCCTCACATATGGCGCAAGTAAGGAAGAATGATGGTAAATGTAGTCTGGAAATCTGGCACCGCCGCCTGGGACATCGTGATTCTAAGGTGATCCAGGATCTTTACAGTAAGCAACTGGCCACCGGCATTCAGATAAGTGCAGATGCTGGTAAAATGGAGAAATGCATGAACTGTGTTACTCAAAAAGGTGTGAGACCCTCATTTCCTGCATACACAGGAAATAGGAGTAATAAAGTACTGGACTTAATACACAGTGACTTATGTGGACCGTTTAATATCCCATCATTGGGAAATAACAGATTTGTGCTAATATTCTTGGATGATTTCTCTAGATACTGTGTGGCCTATTTGCTGAAAGAGAAAAGTCAAGTCACAGACATGCTGAAGAAATACGTAGCCATGGTGAGCAATAAATTTGAAAGAAAACCAAAGGTTCTTCAGACCGACAATGGTGGTGAGTTCACTTCACAAAGCATGCGCACATTTCTAGAACAAGAAGGCATTCAACATATCACAACAGTAGCTTATACACCAGAGCAAAATTCTGTTGCAGAGAGAAAATTTAGGTCACTTGTGGAAATGACCAGATGTATGCTGTCAGATAGCAATCTCCCTAAAAGACTATGGGGGGAAGCCATTCTCACAGCAGTGTACCTACAAAACAGAATGCCAACTAAGGGCGCTGAGCGCACACCACATGAGACATGGCATGGTAGGAAGCCAAACCTGTCACACATAAGAACATTTGGAAGTACAGCATATGCTCATGTACCAAAGCAAAGAAGGCATAAGCTGGATTCCACAACAGAAAGGGGCATTTTAGTTGGCTATGCTCCAGGACACAAAGG
Organism: Microcaecilia unicolor; assembly: GCF_901765095.1. NCBI lineage: Eukaryota > Metazoa > Chordata > Amphibia > Gymnophiona > Siphonopidae > Microcaecilia > Microcaecilia unicolor. The sequence continues at coordinate 625,345,485 of NC_044032.1, forward strand.
ATATAGAATTTTGAATCTGAAAACTGGCATTGTTGGCATAAGACATGTTACATATTTTGATGAAAACAAAAGGGTTGATAAAGGCTGGATTATCCCAGATGAGCCTTATCATCCAGAATATGAAACTAGAACCATAATAGACATGCCAGTGTATATAAATGCCATACCAAGGCAGATGTCTGAAAGCAACTCACCTGTATCTAACGAGGAACAGGCAGGTGAAGCAGACACAGAAAGGATCATTGAAGAAGACAGTACAGTTGGAGAAGGGGAATCAATTGGAGAAGAACTCTCAGATTTAGAGGATGCGGAAAGGTCAGACCAACCTGTCAGACGCTCATCCAGGGAAAACAAAGGTGTTCCACCCCCAAGACTGTCTTACCTAACAAAGTCAGCAGAAGCTCAAGAGCCCTTAACATGGGATGAGATTGAGAAAATGCCAGCAGAAGAAGCTGCTGAATGGCATAAAGCTGCACAAGAAGAAATTGATGCATTGGATAAAAATAATACTTGGATTCTTACAGAATTACCTCCTGGCAAGAAAGCTATAGGATGCAAATGGGTATTCAAGTTAAAAAGGAATGCACAAGGAAAAGTGGAAAGGTATAAAGCCAGATTAGTGGCAAAGGGATATCTTCAAAAATATGGAGAAGATTTTGATGAAGTGTTTGCACCTGTAGTGAAACACACGACAATAAGAACACTTCTGAGCATTGCAGTCTCAAAAGGCATGCAAGTCAACCACATTGATGTGAAAACAGCATTTCTTCATGGAGAAATAACTGAAGACTTGTACATGGAACAGCCAACAGGTTTCATAAATACAAAACAAAGACAGCTAGTGTGTAAATTAAACAAAGGTCTTTATGGATTAAAGCAAAGTGCAAAATGTTGGAATGATAAATTGCATGAAATATTGACAAATTTAGGATTTAAGCAAGGTGAAGCAGATAAATGCTTGTACACTAGGTGCAGAAATGGACAATATGCATACATTTTAGCTTTTGTTGATGATCTGCTCATTGCAAGCAAAAGTGAGCAAGAGTACAAGGACATTGTAAAGTGTTTAAACCTCAATGTTGAGATAAAAGAACTGGGTAATGTGTCATACTATCTTGGTATAGAAATTGAGAAACAAAATGATGGTTCTTATCTTCTAAGCCAGAAGCAGAAAATAAATGAGCTTATTGAAAGTTTAGGTATGCAAGATGCCCAAGTTGTAAGCACTCCCATGATCACTGATTTTCTGAAGGATGAAACAGTAAGAGAAACCTTTACCAGATAACATCCAATATAGATCAGCCATAGGTAAGCTTTTATATCTAGCTACCACATACAGGGCTGATATAGCAAGTGCAGTAGGAATTTTGAGCAGAAGGGTCAGCTCACCTACCAAATCAGATTGGACTGCAGTTAAAAGGATGGTAAGGTATTTAAAGGGTACCATTGATTGTAAATTAAAGATTTCAGCCAATAGTAATCCAAAACTAATATGTTACTGTGATTCAGATTGGGCAGGGGATCATTCTGATTATAAATCCACAAGTGGATATGTGTTTATGTATGGAAATGTACACATTTCATGGGCCAGTCATAAACAAAGTATTGTGAGTTTGTCTTCTACAGAAGCTGAATATGTGGCTGTATCGGAAGCGTGCAGAGAACTGATGTGGATTGAAAAACTTTGCTGGATTTCGGAATAGCTGAAAAGAGACCAATCCAGATAATGGAAGATAATCAGAGCTGCATCCGACTGTCACAGAATGACAAGGTTCAGTCACGCACCAAGCACATCGCAACGAAATACCACAACGTGCGAGAGCTGGCGAAAGAAGGGGTCATCAGTCTACACTATTGTCACACCAGTGAGATGACAGCTGACATCATGACCAAACCGTTACCCAGAGAACATTTTGTGAATCTGCGTATAAAGCTTGGACTTTGTATGAATAAATAATTGCATGACAGTTATGCATGAGAAGGGGTTTGTTGGAATGTAATTGTATTTTACATGCATTGCCTGTCACCTATTATTTCTCTGTGATTACTCTGTGACCTCTGATGTGAATTACTTAGAGAGGTCACACAGCTATGCAACTTCCTGTGGGGGTTTAGATGCAGCAGATGCAGCACATGGAGCACATGGAGCTCATGATCTCTCCTAACCTGAGAGGATCTATGGTGGTGTGAGCATCCATTACCATCTAAGCACATGGAAGGAGCTGATAAGACAAATGTATAGTAATATGTATATATAAGCCTGTCTGATTATAATCAAACTACAAACTGTGAGTAAACAGATGTTTTGTTACTTCAACTTTAAAGTGACTCAGCAGTGAATTATTCAGGGGTGAATGAGAGAGAGATGAAGAAAGAAATTAACATTTCTAAAGCTGAAGCTGTGTGTACTAAGATCTGCTAATTATTTACTACAAATAATCCAACAGTTCTCCCTATTGTTTATTCTTGGAGGAGATCTGCACAGTGCAGAATTTCACATCGGTGCAGTTTGGGAAAGTCAGTCCGTGGGGCTCAAGGAGAAGAGAAGCCTTTTAAGTCAGCCGTGCACTCGAGGACAGAGAGAGGAAGCCTTAAGGTCAAAGTGTGTGAGAAAGGGGAAGCCGGATTGTCCACATCCAGAAGAGGGTTGAAAGAAGACTTGGGATGAGGAAGTGGTGGACATCAAGCCTTAAATGAAGGGAGAGAGCAAGCAAGGGGAGATGAGAGTAGCCTAAAAGGTGATTGGAGGCGGTGGGGGGGGGGGGGGGCAAGCCTGAGGAAGAGGCAAGAGCAAATGAGGGGTGTCTAGCCTGGGGGGGGGGGGCTGAGAGAAACTGATGGGACGGGGTGAGAAAAGAATGAGCTGGGGGATAAAACTGAAGGGGTAGCGAGCAAGCTTGGGGGATTTGAATACAAGGTAGAAGAATCAATTATGCAGAGGGAAAAGGTTCAGGGCTGCTTTTACCTATGGGCAAAAAAGCAGCTGCCCTGAGCCCTGCATTAATCGGCAGGGTATAACATTATATCCCCACTTCTGGGTCCATTGCGGTTCACAACATTGGCACAAAAAAATATAGGATCACAAAATTAACATAAGTTTCCAACAATATCTAAAATTTAAAAGCTTATTTAAAAATAATCATTATCAAGTAAAAAAAAATCTTAAGCTTTTTATGGAAAACAAGATATGCAACTCTGATATCCAAAGGTAAAAAATTACTACTACTAATAGCATTTATATAGCGCTACCAGACGCACGCAGCGCTGTACATGTGACATAGAGAGACAGTCCCTGCTCAAAGAGCTTACAATCTAGGTAATCACAAAGGAAGAAAAGATAGAGGCAGCCATCTTAGAAACTCTCACCCCTCTAACACTTAGAAGATGAAGAACCTTCAAGGACCTTAACCTGGAGGAAGATCTAGAGAGAGGTGCACAGATTAAGTTGGTCACCAGCTCTGATGTAAGGCCATAAATAGCCAGAAGACTCATACAGACAGACTAAACAATATTTTCTTGGAAACCAAAAGCCAACACGATTTAGTTATACAAGGAGAAATACTATCATTTTTTTAAGTTGCTAGTTTCTGCAAAGAAAAAGTGATATATTACAGTTACTAGTTACTTGTTTAATAAAAGTAATATTAAGTTACTGTGACTAAGAGGGGCATTTTCGATAGTACGTCTAAATCAGAATATGGACGTTTTACAAAAACGTCCAAATTCTGAACAGGAAAGGAGGTCATTTTTGAAAAAGATAGACGTCTATCTTTTGTGTTCGGAAATACTATGGACGTCTTGTGATTTTGGACATTTTTTTTGGTCCATTTTCAAACAAAAAATGTCCAAAACAGAGGAGGAGTGGCTAAATGTTTAGGGCAGCGGGCTTTGATCCTGGCAACATGGGTTCAATTCCCACTGCTGCTCCACATGACCTTCGGCAAGTCAAATGCACAAGGGGCATTTTTGGATATGACATCTAAGTCTGAATTTGGACATTTTTTGTAAGACATCCAAAATCAGAACAGGAAAGGTCATTTTCTAGAAAAAAAAAGTCTTGTCTTTTCCTTTTGAAAATGTTGTTTGGAAAAACATTTTATAATCTGGGCATTTTATCGTTTGGTCCATTTTCAAACAAAAATCTTGCAAATGCAAAACGTACAAAATATACAAGAAAATTTACAACAGAGTGAAACCATTCACATGTTCTAAGTGTGGTAAAAGCTTTTGTTGTAATGTAAATCTCAAAGCGCATCAGAAAGTCCACACAGGAGAGGAACCATTTGCATGTATAGAGTCTGGTAAAAGCTTTGGTCAGAAGGTAAACCTCACAATGCACCAGAGAATACACACAGGAGTGAAACCATTTACATGTCCTGAGTGTGGTAAAAGCTTTGGTTGGAAAGAAAGCCTCACACAGCATCAGAGAATCCACACAGGGATGAATCCATTTACATGCACTGAGGAGGTAAAAGCTTCAGTTGTACTGGGACAGGTAATTAGGGAATGTACACTCTTGCTATGAAGTATGGAAAAATAGCACTCTAGTATATATATATTGTAGAAACGATCCAGCTGGCCCTCAGCTCAGATCCCTGTTGCTCGGTTGTCCCAATTCCTTAGGGGTCTTTCAACTCAAAACCCCGGCTCGCTGGGGAGACAGGCTGTTTCCAGCACCTTTCAATTTACAGCAAGGCTTTTACCCTCCGTTCCACTTGCAGCAGGGCTTTTTCAAACACAGCCCTAAATGTAGCCTGGCTTTTCAAACACAGTCTCAAAAAGTAGCAAGGCTTTAAACACAGTTCCACTTGCAGCAGGGCTTTTCCAAACACAGCCCTAAATGTAGCCTGGCTTTTCCAACACAGTCTCAAATAGTAGCAAGGCTTTTAAACACAGTTCCACTTGCAGCAGGGCTTTTCCAAACACAGCCCTAAATGTAGCCTGGCTTTTCCAACACAGTCTCAAATAGTAGCAAGGGTTTTAAACACAGTTCCACTTGCAGCAGGGCTTTTCCAAACACAGCCCTAAATGTAGCCTGGCTTTTCCAACACAGTCTCAAATAGTAGCAAGGCTTTTAAACACAGTTCCACTTGCAGCAGGGCTTAAAGCCTCCGGGTCCCACCCTCTTGGTCAGCCTTTTCTCCTGACCTCTTCCCGCTTGACCCGGACAGCCCCTTATACCTCCTGCTCTGACTGAGTCAGAGCCAACAGCTCCATCGGTTCCTCAGGGACCTCCTCTGGCTCTCCTTGTTCCATTGCCTCTGGCTCCTCTCCTCTCCTCTCCTCTGGAGCCCAATCCATTTTCTCCCCTCCCCTCCTCCAGCTGATTCCCTTTTCCCTCATTAACCGGGTTCTGGGGTTGTTCTTTCTCCGCCCCTTTTTTCCACCACCATCTTTTCCACCAGGGTAGGGCTTCAGCTTTCTCCCTTTTTGGTTGGCCCCCTTTTGGAGCCTCTGGGAGGTGCACCCTATTTCTCCCCCTTACCAGGTGCTCTCCTGGGGCTTTCTGGGACTTGTAGTGTTCTACTCTTATGTCCCTTTTGGGCAGGATCGGAACCCCCACCGGGCCTTCTTTCCCTTTTTGGTAGCTGGGGTTCCTCCCCATCCCCTTTCTTTCTCCAGCCTCCTTACCATACTCCTTACAATATATATATATATATATATATATATATATATATATATATATATATATATATAATGAGACCTTTTTATCTATAGATCTGAATTCAAAGCCCAAATCTACTGATAAACAATAGACACAAGGCTCAGATGTTATAACAAAAATTAGAAAACTTGGCATCAGGTAGAATAGTGGAAAATTGACATCCCAGGAAAGCAATAGGGCATCCTTGGGGGCACTGCAGTGGACTTTATAAAATGCCCCCAGGTACACATCTCACCATTGCTCCTTACCTTGTCTGCTGAAACCCCCAAAACCCACTACCCCCAACTGTACACCACTACCATAGCCCTTACAGGTGAAGAGAGCACAAATATGTGGGTAGAGTGGGTTTCTGGTGGGTTTTGGAGGACTCTCAGTTTCCTCCACATGTGTAACAGTTAGGGGGAGGTAGAAGCCTGGGTCCACCTGTCTGCAGTGAACTGCACCAGACTACTCCAGGGACCTGCATGCTATTCTAATGGACCTGAGTATAACATCTGAGGGTAGCATAGAGGCTGGCAAGTAATGTTTTTAATCACATTTTTTGGGGGTGGGAGGGCATCTTTTTGTGTGGAGTGGAGGAGTAGCCTAGTGGTTAGTGCAGTGGATTTTGATCCTGGGGTAGTGGGTTCAATTCCCACTGCAGCTATTTGTTATAAAACCAGGTCTAGCTCAAAATGTCTTAAGTTTTAGTCCTGGACGTTTTTGTTTTGTTCCATTATGGCTGAAGTGTGCTAGTGTTTTGAGAACACGTTAACCATGTAGATGCCTATAGGAATGTTATGGGCATCTACATGGTTAGCGTGTGCTAATGCTTAGTAAATAGGGACCTAAGAAATTTGAGGCATTCTTCTCAGATATGTGCCAAATGGGTTATGACTTAGAAGACTGGGATCAATAGTACAATGTTTTCGGTTATTTAATGTTTAGGTTTGGCCTGATATTTTATGGTTATTTAGTTTGTGTATGTTGTTGTTTTGTGATACGCTTATGATGCATGTCCTGTTTTTATGTTCATGTTCACTACTAGCCACTTTGCATGCTTTATTTAAGCTAAAAAATGAAATACAAATGTTTTAAATTAAATATCTCCCTTCTAGAACTGTATAAAAAGTCATATAGAGAGTGTTTCTGTAAATTAGGTATTACCAAAATCTATAAAAACAACACATGACATAAATAATTTCCGAAAATTACTGAAAATCAACCTATTCAAAAAGGCATATCACAAAGATCCATCCTAAACACCAGTAAGAAATTTCCACTGGAAATACACAAAACATAACCTTTAATTTTCTGATTATTCAAACTAATCTATTCACGATTGTAGTTTATTATTTCTGATTGTTCAAACTGATTTATCATGATTGAAGTTTAATCTTATACCTTTTTACTTCTCAGAATGAAAATGAACTTTCTTTACCTGAATATCTAATCCACTCTTGTCACCTCCATCTTAACTATGTATTTTCTCTTTTCCGGAATTGGTGATCACCATTACAGAAAAATGTAAGCCACATTGAGCCTGCAAATAGATGGGGAAATGTTGGATATAAATGCTACCAATAAATAAATAAGTCTTAGGAACGCCCAAGTCCCACCTTGAATATGCTCCTGGCACAGCCCCTTGAGATTTAGACATCCTTCTGATGGACTTCAGAACAGGGGCATAGCCAGACTTCGACAGGAGGGGGGACCAGAGCCCAGGTGAGGGGCACATTTTAGCCCCCCCAACCCCGCCACCAACTTTGCCCCCCCTGCCGACGACCCTCCCGCCACCAACTCTCCGCCGCCGCCGTTGTCGCCTACCTTTCCTGGTGGGAGGACCCCAATCCCCGCCAGCCAAGGACCTCTTGCTTCCCGCGCAAGGCTTCGTTCTGTTTCTGACGTCAGACTCACAGATACGGAACGAAGCCTTGCAGATCAAGACTTCATTCTGTTTCTGTGAGTCTGACGTCGTGCAGGACATCAGAAACAGAACAAAGCCTTGCGCGGGAAGCAAGAGGACCTTGGCTGGTGGGGGTTGGGGTCCCCCGCCAGCAAAGGTAGCCCACGGCGACGGCGGGGGAGGGTTGACGGCGGGAGGGGGGTCCAAGACCAAATCTACAGGGGCTCAGGCCCCCGTGGCCCCACGTAGCTATGCCCCTGCTTCAGAGAAAAACATCTAAAAAGAGGTTTCGAAAATATTGATTTGGACTTTTTTGTGAGATAAACGTCCAAATGCAGACTTATGTCACTTTTTGGACGTTTTTCTCTTTTGAAAATGAGCCTGAAAGTAATATATTGCTGTAATGTTATAATTGTTGGATATAAACAGTTGTTTCAACATTACATAAAATATAGCAGTTGGGTGTTGTTGAAAGAAACTTCACACCTTGTTAACTTCAAAAATCAGATCTTTCTTATTGAAGTCAACTCTAAGGGCCCTGTTTACTAAGGTGCGCTAGCGTTTTTAGTATGCGCTAAAAATTAGCATGCGCTAATGCTAGAGACACCCATATATTCCTATGGGTGTCTCTAGCGTTAGCAGGTGTTAATTTTTAGCGCACCCTAAAAACGTTAGCACACCTATATCATGGCTTAGTAAACAGGGCCCTACATGTCCATCTTTGTTATCACCTCGCGCTACAGGCTTAAACAAAACCAGAAGCAGCTCAATAATAAAAATAGTGTTGGGGCTAGGGTTTTCTTTCTCTACACAGAAATATTTTTTGAGGGGGGGAGGGGAAGCCAAAATGACACTTCCACACATCATTTCCACCACTGCATCACATACCCCTTCTTCCCCCCACCCACCACACACACCGCAGTCTCAATCAGCGATGGCTATATGCAAACATCCATATACAAGAAACCCACAGACAAATGCGCTACCTCCACAACTCCAGCTTCCACCCTTCACATACAAAAAGATCCATTATTTACAGCCAAGGCACAAGATACCACCGTATCTGCTCTGACCCAGGTGACAGAGACAGACACCTCGAAACCCTGACTGCATCCTTCGAACAGAAAGGCTACAACCCCAAAATAATCTCCAAGAATATTGCCTCCTCCCTCAAAACACCCAGGGAAAATCTGCTACAGTACAAAGAAAAAAAAAGCCACAGACAGAATCCCCCTTATAGTGACATACAACCCAGAGCTAGAAAAATTAAGAAAAATCATAAGAGATTTGCAGCCTCTACTCCAGGAGGATGAATTACTGAAAGAGATATTCCCATCCCCACCAGTGCTAGCCTTCTGACAGCCACCCAACTTAAAACACAAGCTTATTAGAATTAAGCTCCCAACACAGACTCAAAAAAAAAAAAAAAAGAATGGCACACATCCTTGCAATATATCCAGCTGCAAACTATGCCAAAATATCTCACTGGACCCCACGGTCGTTCACAAAGGAAAAATATTCAACATTAAGGAATCTTTCACATGCTCATCTTCCAATGTGGTATATATCATTCAGTGTAAAAAATGCGATGAAGGCTGCTACATTGGAGAAACAAGTCAGATGCTAAAGAAGAGATTTAATTTACATAGACATCATACGAAAAATGCCAATACCAACAAAGATGTCACGCCTGTGGGACAGCACTTTACAAAACCAGAATGCTGTACCAGTGATTTTATGGTAAGGATCCTGAAAGGGAACTTTAAAACAATACAGGAACGTAAAACCTTTGAAGTCAGCATGATTAAATATTTTGACACCCACCAGACAGGACTTAACAAAGATCTGGGTTTTCTAGCCCATTATAAAGCATTAAATTGTATTGCTTTGTAAACTGTATTGCTCTGTCACCTTCCTGTCTCCCTGACTCTCACCTATCCACCCCCATCCTGTTAGACTGTCACTGAAATGCTTTGATGTTTCACTCATATATACTGTCATGTACCAACATTTGCTTATTTCCAATCTGACGAAGAAGGGCAACCTTCGAAAGCTAATCAAGAAATGTATTAAGTTATGTCCAATAAAAAAGGTATCATCTTATTTTCTTTTCCATGTTTTATTTCTATTGATTACCTTTAAAAATGGACTAACATGGCTACCACACCTCTCTACTTAATTTTTAGGGACAGCTGCATTTGTAGGATGCCCTTTTTGCTTTAATTTCCCACTTAATCTCTCATTTCATTAGGTTTGTAGACAGCGAAGACTAGAACAACCTCCACTATTGAAAAATTAGCAACAGCTGCTGAGGTTTTACAGAAGTAAGGCATGGAGACAAACTGCTGCTCAGTGTAGGAAGTGAAGTGGACCTCTCAGATTTGTGGGCCTGCGAGATACCCCGGAGGTCAATGAGTAGTATAGGGTCTGTGTCCAAAAATATATACCTCTCCTCAAACTGTATTCCCATGATACACAGACAGTTAAGAGTTACCTGACTGTTAACTGTTAATGATAATTTTGTGTTTAGTATTTATCATTTGTTGTTACATTTGTACCCTGCACTTTCCCACTCATGGCAGGCTCAATGCAGCTTACATGGGGCAATGGAGGGTTAAGTGACTTGCCCAGAGTCACAAGGAGCTGCCTGTGCTAGGAATCAAACTCAGTTCCTCAGGACCAAAGTCCACCACCCTAACCACTAGGCTACTCCTCCATCTAGTTCTTTGTGAGTATAGATTAGAAATGGAATATAGAGTAAAATATAAGAACTAAATTACATTTAATTAGGCATATGTGAGGGAGTCTATAGGACGCTGCCACTTCCCCTTAAGGATACTCCCTCACAGTGTGAGATCCAGCTTAACAACCTTAGGCCCTGTTTACTAAGCTGCACTGTAGGTGCGCTAGTTTCTTTAGTGTGCGCTAACACTAGAGGCACCCATATATTCCTATAGATGTCTCTAGCATTAGCGCTTGCTAAAAACGCTAGTGTACCGTAGTAAACAGGGCCCTTAGTCCCACTCAATGGGGAAGTGACACAGGAGGGGTGGAGCCAGGATGGCATGGTCCAGGAAGCAGTGGCGTAGCTAGGGGGGGTGCCAGGGGAGCGGCCACTCCCCCAAAAGGAGTTCTGCCTGCGCTGGCACCTATTTTTTTCTCAATGTGTTGCATTGAAAATCTGCTCCAGCGCTGGCGGAAGTCCGCTCTCGCTCCCCCCGCGCCATCAACCTGGCTCCGCTTCTGCCAGGAAGTATAAAAGCCTGAGACACAGCTAGGTTGAGGAGGCTCAGAGGGAAGCAGCAATGTCCAACCGCATTTGCCTCCACCACTAGGGTTACTATATGTCCGGCTTTACCCGGACATGTCCTCTTTTTGAGGACATGGCTGGGCATCTGGGTGGGTTTTGCCAACCTGCCCGTTTGTCCGTATTTGCAGACGAATGGGCAGGCTGGTGGCAGACGGGCAGGCAGGCCTCAGGTGTCCTATCCTGCCCTCTTTTACTTTACCTTAGTGCGGTGCCCTGGTGGTCTAGTGACCTCTTTGGTCTGCAGACTGCTGCCGAGAGTTCCGCAGAAGTCTTTCAAGGTCACTGCTCGAACGCTCGTCAGCCATTTTGAATTAGTGCCAGGAAAAAAGAGAGGTCTACAGCCACGCCGGGCAGGAAAGAGGGGGCTCTTTCCTGCCCCCCCAAGAGGCCACTAGACCATCAGGGCACTACAATAAGATACGGGAGGGGAGGGGTAGTGAATGGAGTCATGTGGGTGGAGGAAGGCTGGAAAATTGGGGAGGGGATATATATGGGGGAGAGAGAGGGAATCTGGCTTTCTTTGGGGGGGGGGGTTCAAAGTGACAGGGAGCAGGGTGGGGTGTGACAGGGGGCCAGGCGGAGGGGCAGGGCATGTGTCCTCTTTTTCCTTAGGGCAAATATGGTAACCCTTTCCACCACCTATGTGTGAACTGCAGCTATTGCAGTCAAGTAACTGCTAGATTGGTAACTCTGGGGAGTGTACTGCCATGCTGAGAGACAGTAATGTACACTGAGACCTTGCAAGAGCAGACCACTGGAGAACCTTGTTACGTCTAAGGAACATTTCTGTGTTTATTTTCACTCCCCCATCTGTGAATGGAACAGGACCCCTAACGGTTACTTATAATAAACAGTATTTTCTGCACCCGTTGTGTGGCTCCAATTTTTTCCTGGCTCCAGGTCTGCCCTCACTCATGTTAGCACAGCACAGTAATTAAAAAAATGCAAAGAATAAACTGAAGACTATACTTAGTTTATAATAAAACTAGCCGTTGAGCCCGTGAAAACGGGATACTTTTGGAATGGGGGGGGTTCCGAGCCCCCCCCCCCCCAGAGTCGCCGCCGCCCCTCCATGCGGACCGAGCAGCACTGTGAACTTACATCAGCACGCAGCAGCAGGCACATCAGCAAAGCTGCCGTCGGGGCGGGCTTCCTTCTCTGCCTGTGTCCCGCCCTCGTGTGACGTAACGTCGGCGAGGGCGGGACAAAGGCAGAGAAGGAAGCCCGACGGCAGCTTTGCTGATGTGCCTGCTGCTGCGTGCTGATGTAAGTTCACAGTGCTGCTCGGGCCGGGTGGAGGGGCGGCGGCAACTCCGGGGGAGGGGGGAGGGGGAGCGGTTCCGACGTCTGCAGCATGCCAGTAGAGACTTCCCTCTCTGTCCCGCCCCCGTATTGAAGCGGGGGCGGGGCAGAGAGGGAAGTCTCTACTGCGCATTTGCGAGTGAGTACGGTCACTCGCCGTTTATATGTTTGATGGACTTTAAATGAGCTGTCTGGTAATGTAGAAGCATATAGAAACGAAGGGATAACAAAACAATAAGACAAGTAGTCCATTAAAAAAAAAAAGTGAAGTAGTTTCACTGATTTGATCATTCTTGGTCTCCTTTGAGCATTGTTTTCCACTCAGATTCAAGCATCCTTCACATTCATAGGCTGAATATTGGTAGAAATCCTCTCTCTGCCTTATAATAGCTCTCTCCTCTCTTGTGTTGGTTAGAAATCTCTACCTCCTTTACTAGGTAGTGATCTAGAGGGCAAGATTTGTAGCCCAGTATTCCTCTCTCTCACTCTTCTGTGCTCCACTCACACTTGTATCTCCTTTCTCATTACTTTATAGTTCTACTAGTAAAAAAGGCCCGTTTCTTAACGCAATGAAACGGGCGCTAGCAATGTAATGAGTTCCTGCCGTTAATGTTTCCACGGTTGTATTCTGAATATAATTGTTGTTTACATGTGTAAGATTTCTTTATATACAATATTTTTTGTGTAAACATGGGAGGCATATTTTCAAAGCACTTTGGGAGGCTAAGTTCCATATGTTTCTATGGAACTTTGGGAGGCTAAATGCTTTGAAAATAAGCCTCTGTGTTACAATGTGGTAAAAGTTTTCCTTGTTCAGGCCCTTCAATCATTGTTGCCAGGGTTGCGGTCTTCCCGCAACACTGGGTGGGTTTTCTGCGAGCAGCTGCGGAAAACTTTCGGCGGCTGCGGGGTGCGGGTTTGGGCTTTTTTCCTGTGGCCGCTGTGCGCTTTTTTCCGGGGCTTCTATTGGTCCAATTTGGTCCAATAGAAGCTTTCCCGGGGCTTCTATTGGTCCGATGTGGTCCAATAGAAGCTTTTCAGGGGTGTGGTTGACGTCAGGGGCGGGGTTAACGATGTCAGGGGTGATGTCAGGGGGCGGGGTTAATGACATGGAAGGTGGGGTTGGTAACGTGGGAGGCGGGGTTGGTGACGTGGGAGGTGGGGTTTGACTTTGGGCGTTTTTTGGGCGGGTTTAGGGCTGATTTTGGGCTGGGAAAATTTTTCCCATCTGGCAACCTTGCTTTCAATCAGTTTAACAATCACATCAGAAGAGCTCCTTACTCGTGAGAATGCAACATACAGTTGCCCATGTGAGAGACTGAGAGTGACAGTGTGTTTTACAGACAGTGTAAGAGAGAGATACACAGAGTGATTGTGTGTGTGTGTGTGTGTGTGTGTGTGTGTGTGTATGTGTGTGAGTGACAAAGTGATTAAATGTTTGTCTTCCCTTCCGTTCTGTGCACTTGCCTCCACTGATGTTCGTACCTCCCTGTATATGATTGTTTGTTAGAGATTCAATCCACTCCACTTCCCTCCTCCATGTTCCGTTCTGTCTGATTGGTTCTTCATTCCTGTGACGTTTGCTTGGCAACTATGCAGCATTCCGTTTCCTCGACGTGAGGGCGGGGACAGTGAGAGCCAATGAAACACTGAACTACAGACTTATGAACCCTACAGTGCCACAGAGTCAGCTTCAGAATGTTGGAGGTGCTTTTTATTATATAGGATGTTCCCTAGTACTTGCGTTTTTCCTTTGGTACAGAAAGATTGGTAAGACTCTGGGTGGGTTCTATTTCTCTTTACTTAAGGTGTCAGCACTCACCAGCTCCACTGCCTCCGGATTTCAGGTCCGTTCCTCAACAAGGATTGTCTTGTGGCATCTGCTTCACTCTGTTCTCTCTTTTGAAGGATCAGGTCTCCCCAATGACCAGTCCTTCCTCCTTTAGGGTACTCTGTGCCCCAAGGGACATCTGTGAACAAAGCTGACAACCCCTGATTTATTCAGTGATTTTGGGGAAAAGGTCTCTAGCCTCTCAATATGCAGCAGGGTCAGCTGCGGATCAGACTGGCAACCCATGAGCTTTTCCTTAGCCCCTAGAGTAGTGAGCCAAGGGCTCAGATAGGCCCACCTTCTGCATGCACCATTCTGGATAACCTCCAGGGAGGAGGAGACAATGATCCTCCCTTAACTCAGTTTTATTCTTCTCTCCAAAAGTTGAGCTGCAGTGCTATTGAGCCAATTTCTCAAAATAGACCATCCACTATTCAGATTTAATTGGCCCCTTTCTGGAGCAGGGTCTCAGAATGGTTTTCTTGCAACCACAAAGGAAAACAGATTTTGGCAGCGTCAACTTGTAAATGCTAATGCTGGAATTCTGCTGGGTTCAAACATAGAGGTTGGTATAGAATTGGAACTGTGTGGGTTGTGTTGTGTTCATGGAAACTACCCATGGCCGCTCTATGCTGGGAAGATTCAAGCAATGTTTGTATCACATTTCAAAATAATAGAAAATAGCTGTTATGTGAACAATAAAGCTAATATTCAAAATTAGGTTTAAAACATCCACCTGGCGTTTCACGTACAGGCCTTATTTTGGACAGCATTTTGTGATAGAAACAAAAGAAGAAAAACCATGATGAGTGCTCATGAACATCACCTTGGTACTTTGCAGTTGACAGATCCTAACCTATTACATGGAAATATACCACCGAGGGCAAAATTAAGCTCCATTATTCAGTGCCAGGCCATGTCCAGGCACCATCATTGAATATCCAGTCGAACCAGACTGTTAGACCGCTGGCTATTGGCTGATATTCAGTCAGGACCAACATAAGACACTTTTGTAGGTCCCAGCTGAATATTACCTGTGACCAGCAAAGGTGATCTGGACAGTTCACCCCCTCCAATTCCAATCTCTCCTCCCTCCCTCCCTCCCTCCCTCCCTAACTTTCACCAAAGAGAAGAAATAGACCCAACAAGACCTCCCCACCATCCCTAACCTCTCCCCAAAGAGAAGAAATACACCTCACAAGACCCCCCCCCCCCACACACACACACAGTTCTACCTTTGTTATCTATGGTAGTCCAGGGGTCCTAAGGGTAGAAGCAATGCCCATACGCTCCTGTCTATTGCCACTCCAGCCTCAAAATGACCTCATTATGTGATGTGATCTCTAGCGGCAGTTTCCGGGGCCTTAGAGGGGCTGGGAGGGAGGGGTCTTATTGAGCTTATTTCTTCTCTTCAGGGAGGTTAAGAAGGGAGGAAGGGGGATCAGAATCAGGAAAAGGGATTTGGAATCAGGGGGGCGATTGCTCTGGAGGTGGGTTGGGAGGGAGGGAGGACCAGAAGACCCTTCAGGAGGCTACCCAGAAGTTAACCAGGCACTGGCCAATATTAAAACCAGTAGATAAAGTTAGGACAGTATTTTTGTTGTCCTAAATTTATCTGTTTACTTAACCAGTTGTGGACTGAATATTGCCGCTAACTGGCTAAGTGCTGCCTCCACCTAAGCTTGGTCCCTTGACTATCTTGGCACTAACCTGACGGTGCCTGGATAGTCACAGGTAATATTAAGTGACTCTACCCACTTAAGTGCTGCTGAATATTGCCGGACAGCCAGCTCAGCAGGGTTCAACTGACTACCCATTTATACCAAATACTAAGCTCTACAATCCCCTTCTCTCCTTTACAGGCAGATGATCAAAAGCAAACGCCAGTGCTAGAGGCTGTTAGCGCCATACTAGCACCAGCGTTTGCTACCGCCCCATGATCAGAGCCCTCCAGCGTGTGAAACAACGCGCTCAAGGGCTCTTAGCGCAAGTAGCATGCAAATGCATGCTAATCAGGGCTCTTAGCGCAAGAAGCTTACAAATGCATGCTAATCAGTGCTTAATGCATTCATCCCTAATGATCAGCAACCAGCGCGCCAAAGATTGGGTTGCTGGCTGTGACAAACCCTACGCCAGCTCCAAGCTGGCGTTAGGGTTTGCAGATCATTAGGGAGGAATGGTGAGCCCTGTCCAGCATGCATTTGCATGCTGGCAGGCCCCCATTCCCCCCTACAGCAAACCTGCCAGCGAGGGCAGTTGAGGTTGCCAAACTTTGGATGTTTCTGTGACGGGGCAGTTGAGGACGTCCAAAATTTGGATGTTTCTGCAATGGGCATTTAAGGACGTCCAAAATTGGATGTTTCTATGAGAAAGACATCTTTCTCATAGAAACATCCAATTTTGGACGTTCTTAACTGCCCATTGCAGAAACATCCAAAATTTGGACTCCTCTACTGCCCCGTCACATTAACGTCCAAATTTTGGGTGTCCTCAACTGCCCCGTCGCTATACCTCCGACACGCCCTTGAAATTTGGCCGTCCCTGCAACAGGGCAGTTGAGGATGTCCATCTTCCGATTTAAAGATGGGCGTCCTTCTCTTTTCATTGGTCTACAGCCCGGACCTGTCAAACAAGTGCGGGAGGATTGTGCTGAGCGCATGCTCAGGCACAATTCTCCCGCACTTCTACCCCATCATCAGAGATAATTGCGCTGCTTAAATTTGCATGCATTATCTCTGATCATAGGTCTAAAAGCGCCCCGCGCTGTTCCAGCGCTATTTTAGAGCGCTGTTTGGAACAGCGCGGAGCTTTTGATCATCTGCCTGTTAGAGATCCACTGTACTTGTTCAGTGTTTTTCTTGAATTCAGATTCTGTCCTCATCTCTACCCACCTCTACTGGGATGCTGTTTCTGTGTCTGAAATAAGCAAAAAAAAAAAATAATAAAAGAAGTCATAGTTTAACTGAGTAGAGGCCTTTGCTCCTACAAAGCGTATTTGTTGAAAGAAATCAAAGGTGGAAAGAAGAGAAAATGACAGCCAGCATGGTTAAAAGGTGAAATGAAAGAGTGCTGTTACAGCCAAAAAAATGTCCTTCAAAGAATGGAAAAAGGAGCAAAATGAAGAAAATAAAGGAGCAACATAAGCACTGGCAAGTCAGATGCAAAACAATACTTTCATTATTTTCATATATATATATATATATATATATATATATATATATATATATATATATATATATATATATATATATTGTAAACAAGGCTCCTACTGGCTAAGGCCGTGAGGCCTCCTCACCATCCGCACCGAGCTCTCTGTTTTCCTCTTTGAGTGTTTCTTCTTCTTTCTTGGGCCTGTCTTTGGGATTGGCAACCCAAGACCCTTTTCTTCAACAGCTCCTCGGCTGGTTTACCAAGTACAATTACAGCCAGGCTTCTCTCAGCACAGCTCAATAAAGTCAGGCTGTTTCTAACACAGTCCCATTTACAGCCAGGCTTCTCTAAGCACAGTTCAATAAAGTCAGGCTGTTTCTAACACAGTCCCATTTACAGCCAGGCTTCTCTAAGCACAGTTCAATAAAGTCAGGCTGTTTCTAACACAGTCCAATTACAGCCAGGCTTCTCTCAGCACAGTTCAATGGAGCTAGGCTTTGCGCGGGCTCAAAGCCTTGGGTCCCACCCTCTAGGTCAGTCTCTATTCTCCTGACCTCCTCCCGCTTTGACCCAGGCCTCTCCCCTATACCTTCAGTGCTGGCTGAGCCATAGCCAAGAGCTCCATGGGTTCCTCTAAGACCAGCTCAGCTTCCTCTTGCTCCATCCCCTCTGGTTCATTCTCTCCCTCTCCTTCATTAGTCCAGTCCATTTTCTCCTCCCCCCACCCCTTTTCCAGCTGATTACACTTTTCTTCATTAACTCTGCTAGGCTGCTTTTCCTTCTCCTGCCACCGGTTCCACCACCTCTTCCACCAGGTGGGGGAATCAGCTTTTCCTTTCTCCTGGCGGCCCTCTTCTGGAGCTCCTTGGTACTGCACCCTACTTCTCCTCCTCCGGAGCTCTCCTGTGGCCTTCTGGGAGTTGTAGTTTCCCATCTTTATGTCCCTTTTGGGCAAAACCTGAGCATCCCTAGAGTCTTCCCTCTTACCCTCCGGCTCTCTTTTCCCCGGTGGGTAGCTGGGGTCTCTCTTCCTTTCGGCATATTCCTTACAATATATATATATATATATATATATATATAATACAACTCATAGAGCAATAATACAGGAAATTGGAAATGCCACATAACAAAATATTCAAAGTTACCCATAACTGAAATATATTCAACACTTTTGTCCACTATACATTAGGGAAGGGAAATGGGACTTGACGTACCGCCTTTCTGAGTTTTTTTTTGCAACTACATTCAAAGCGGTTTACATATATTCAGGTACTTATTTTGTACCAGGGGCAATGGAGGGTTAAGTGACTTGCCCAGAGTCACAAGGAGCTGCAGTGGGAATTGAACCCAGTTCCCCAGGATCAAAGTCCACTGCACTAACCACTAGGCTACTCCTCCACTAGCAACATTCCATGTAGAAGCCTGCCCTTGCAGATCAGCAACGCGGCCGCGCAGGCTTCTGTTTCTGTGAGTCTGACGTCCTGCACATATGTGCAGGACGTCAGACTCACAGAAACAGAAGCCTGCGCGGCCGCGTTGCTGATCTGCAAGGGCAGGCTTCTACATGGAATGTTGCTAGTGGAATAGCAACATTCCACGTAGAATCTCAAATAGTAGCAACATTCCATATAGAATCTACAAATAGTTTCAACATTCCATGTAGAATCTCAAATAGGGAAATGGAACTGGGACTTGACATACTGCCTTTCTGAGGTTTTTACAACTACATTCAAAGCAGTTTACATATATTCAGGTACTTATTTTGTACCAGGGGCAATGGAGGGTTAAGTGACTTTCCCAGAGTCACAAGGGGCTGCAGTGGGAATCGAACTCAGTTCCCCAGGATCAAAGTCCACTGTACTAACCACTAGTCTATTCCTCCACTCCATAGGTAAATTAGATCCAAGAAAGAAAAAATAATATTTAACATTGTGTCTAGGAAATAATTAATAGATTAATGCTACCCAGGTAGCCTACTCCAAGCTGTCTTACAGTGTACATCTGTGTTTAGACAATAACATTAACCTCTTCTTTAGACTGCAAAAAGTCTTCTAACTGCTTGGGATCAAAGAATTTAAATTGTTTAGGCAAATAATATACGGCATATATAAGGAAATTTAAGTACAAAATTTGCACCTAATGCCAAAGTCCTTGGGCGCAAAACCAAAAAGGCTTTACACCTTTTCTGTGTTTCTCTAGACAAATCTGGATAAATTCTTATTTTAGACCCCAAGAATAGAGAGTCCAAATGACGAAAGGAAAGTCTCAGTACTGCATCTCGATCCATTCTCCAGGGCAGGGCCGTGCCGATGCGGTAAGCTTGACTTCAGAAGAAGGCGAGGCAGTGAGCAGCGAACAAGGGAAGGCTAGAGACGTCAGGACTGGGAGCGCCGCCTCCTTCACTGACGCTGCGCTGCCGGAGGAAGGTAAATTTAAAAGAAAAAAAAAGGAACGGGATCTTGGGGGGGAGAAGAGGGCGGGCAGTTCCTACATGGGAGCGGGAGGGCAGGGGAGAGAGGGGAATCGCTGCCTTGGAGCCAGGCAGGTGCGGGGGGGGGGGGGGCGCCAACTGGTAGTCTGCAGGGGGGCGCCAGAGACCCTTGGCACGGCCCTGCTCCAGGGCAAAGGAAACCACCACAGCAGTTCTCTAAGTAATTACCTCTAATGAGGATTTCAAGAAAGATGTGAGGTTCATAGCATCTCCTACTTGGGTTTGAGAAGTTCCAGGCAAAGTTCTTACGTTAGTTTGTAAATACTGCGCCTGAGTTATAGGAGGCAGAGAATCCCCAACCATACCTAGTATTTCCACCAAATATTTTTTAACCATCTCTATAGGTGTAATTAAAGGTGGTCTAGGAAAAAATTTATCAGCCTCAAATTAAGCCTCCTAGATTGATTTTCTAAGTATTCCAAACGACGAAAGGTAAAGTTTCTTTCTTTAATTGAGACTTGTCCCACAGATTCTAATTTTCTCATCTAAAAGTTTCAATTCAGAGGATTGTTGAGCAGTTACTTGTGCCTGGATAATGGCTGCTTCAGATAATACCTTAATTTCACTAGTGTTTTTAGTTATCAATACTTGTAAAGAAGATTGAATGTTAAATGTCAGGTCCTAGAGTGACTCCATTGTCACTATGGCTGGTTTTTCTATAGTCCCCGAAGAAAAAACAGGAAGAGAAGAATCAATAGACTGTTTCAGAGTACTCACTATCTGTGATGGCAATATTTGAATTGCTAGTTGTTCTTCCAGCCTGGTGCTCCTAACCATTTCTCCCAGTGTGGGCAGGTTCCCTCCCTGCACATTCAGGTCCCCTTCATTCAGAGCCTGAGCTGCTGGACTTGACTCCATGCTGTCTCTTCCTGGCTGGAGGGGGAGCCGCACGTTGGACAGGACTCAAAGAAACCCCATCAACACTGCCGGCCAATGCTGATGTGCCAGCTCTGACAGCAGGAGAAGAAACTTGTCTGGGTCCAGGTACTAACCCAAACTGGTCCAAGGTCATCTGATGGTGGTTGGGTCCTAGTGGGGGTTTATTATTTATTTAGATTTTGTTCACACCTTTTTCAGTAGTAGCTCAAGGTGAGTTACATTCAGGTACACTGGATATTTCTCTGTCCCAGGTGGGCTCACAACCTAAGTTTGTACCTGAGGCAATGGAGGGTTAAGTGAGTTGCCCAAGATCACAAGGAGCAGCAGTGGGATTCGAACTGGCCACCTCTGGATTTCAAGACCAGTGACCTAACCACTAGGCCACTCCTCCACCTTCCCTCTCCTTTTCCCCATCGTCTGTGGGGATCCGGAGCCTCTGCCAACAGCGCTTCGATCAGGTAACTGGGTGTGTCTGCTGCAATTAAACACTATGCCGCCATCTTGGATCCAGATGCAAAACATTAATAAAGAAGGCTAAAAGAGAATATACTTGCAGAGGCTAAAACTCACAGTAACAACTTTTTCAGGTACATCAGAAGCATAAAGACTGTGAGGGAATCCATGGGACCATTAGATCACGAAGGAGTAAAAGGGGTACTCAGGGAGGACAAGACCATAGTGGAGAAACTGAATGAATTCTTTGCTTCAGTCTTTACGGAAGAAGATGTAAGAGATCTGCCTGTACCAGAAATGGTTTTCAAGGGTGATGATGTGGAGGAACTAAAAGCAATCTCTGTGAACCTGGAAGATGTGCTGAGCCAAATTGACAAATTAAAGAGTAGTAAATCATCTGAACCGGATGGCATACATCCAAGGTTACTCAAAGAACTCAAGCATGAAATTGCTGATCTGCTGTTAGTAATATGTAACCTGTCATTAAAATCATCCATACTACCTAAAAATTGAAGGGTGGCCACTGTGACGCCAATTTTTAAAAAGGATTCCCGGGAAATTACAGACCAGTAAGCCTGACTTCAGTGCTGGGAAAAATAGTGGAAACTATTATAAAGAATACAATTACGAAACACATAGACAAATATGATTTAATGGGACAGAGTCATCATGGGTTCAGCCAAGGGAAGTCTTGCCTCACCAATTTGCTTCATTTCTTTGAAGGTATGAATAAACATGTGGATAAAGGTGAGCCGGTTGATGTAGTGTATCTAGATTTTCATAAATCTTTTGTTAAAAGTTCCTCATGAGAGATTCCTGAGAAAATAAAAGAGTCATGAGATAGGAGGCAATGTTCTGGTGTGGATTAGGAACTGGTTATTGGACAGAAAATGGGTAGGGTTAAATGGTCATTTCTCTCAATGGAGGAGGGTGAACAGTGGAGTGCTGCAGGGATCAGTACTGGGACCGGTGCTGTTTAACATATTTATAAATGATATGGAAATTTGAATGACGAGTAAGGTGATTAAATTTGCAGATAACACAAAACTATTCATGGTTGTTAAAACACATGCGGACTGTGAAATATTGCAGGAAGACCTTAGGAAATTGGAAGACTGGGCATCCAAATGGCAGATGAAGTTTAATGTGGACAAATGCAAGGTGATGCACATTAGAAAGAATAATCCGAATCATGGTTACCTGATTTTAGGATCCATCTTTGGGGTCAACAACCAAGAAAAACATCTAGGTGTTGTTGTAGATAATATGCTGAAATCTTCTGCTCAATGTACGGTGGTGGCCAAAAAAGCAAACAGGATGCTAGGAATTATTAGGGAAGGGATGATGAATAAGACCGAAAATACTATAATGCCTCTGTATCACTCCATAGTATGACCTCACTTTTTAAAAAAATTGTAAATGTTTATTAATATTTATGAAAAAGTTTTACACATGGCCATGTTACAGTCAACAAACCAACTATTAACAAAGGGGAATCTCACTACTCATACCCAGAATGAACCATCACATGAGAAAACCCATCATACCTATAAACACAACTCCTAACTAGAGAGTTGCATGGGGACAGAAATCTTACCCGTCTCCGCTGGAATCTTACCCGTCCTCACCCATCCCCACTGGAATCTTACCCATCCCCTCAAGAATTTAACCCATCCCCACCCTTCCCTGCAAGAACTTAACCTGTCCCCACTTAGTCCCATAATAATTTAATGGTACATTAAAAAAAATTCCAGTTGGCTCTCTCAGTCTCTCTCTGGGTTCAAGCCGCAGCACTGCAGGCAAGGAAGGAATGGAAGTTGGAACTTGGAACACTCTGGTGTGTACATGTAAGACTTGTCTCTGATTCACTGGCACTGTGTGCTGAGAGGTCGCCACATGCACGTGCCAGTAGGTCAGGTGACATCTTGGTGCACAAGTTGGGCATGAAATCCCCATATTCTATAATACTGTGCCTATGTCAGAGCTGAGGTCTGTGCATCAGCCCGGGAGCAGAGAGGATTAACAGCAACATAGTAAGTGACAGCAGATAAAAACCTGAACGGTCCAGTCTTCCCAATAGTCACACTCATTATCAATTCATAATTAAATCAACAATGAACGTGATATGATATACTTGATTATGGTCTTTCTTTTGCATTTCTGGGACATAGACCATAGAAGTCTGCCTGGCCCTATCCTTATGTTCCAACTGCTGGAGTTACCGTCGAAGCCCACTCCAGCTTATTTGTCTTCTCATTTGCGGGACACAGACTGTAAAAATCCATCCAGCACTGTCCTTTTGTTCCATCCTAAAGTTGCTGTCTAAGCCCTTTCCAGGCCATCCTAAACCAGATTGCCATATACGAGACACAGACCGTACAAGTTTGCCTGGTATCGGCCCTAGTTCATCACAGCCGGAGGTGCCATCTAAGTGTCACTTGACACATCCACATACATGCAGCTATTTAAGTTTAGATTTTTTTATAACTTCCATTTTCTAATTAGAGATACTCTGTGTTCACCCCACGCCTTTTTGAATTCCATCACCATTTGTGTCTCCACCACCTCCTTAATGGAGACTCTGTGCTGTTAAAGCAAGGAGGAGGCGGAGATAGAACTCAAAGAACTTGGTACTCAGTAGGTGAGAGGCTGGCGCAAGTGCAGTGTACACTTCAACGGGAACCCCGCAGGAATTGTTTCTGTCCCCATGGGAACCCCACAAGAATTGTTTTCGTCCCCACGGGAACCCCGCAGGAACTGCTTCCGTCCCCACGGGATCCCTGCAGAAAATGCTTCCATCCCTGTGGGATCCCTGCAGGAACTGCTTCCATCCCCAAGGGGTCCCTGCAGAACTGCTTCTGTCACTGCGGGTACCCTGCGAGTTCCGCGGGATTCCCGCAAACCTGTGCAATCTCTACTCCCAACTGTTGACAACGCTAATGGCTAAGGGTCATTAATGTTGCACCCTACTGCCAACACTAAACCTCATTAAAATCCCCTTCCCCCTTCCCATCCTCCTCCCCCATGGAGAAAATACATGCACTAGCCTTGTGTTGAGCTTGTAGTTCGGTGAGTATAACTAAGAAAAGGTATAAAAGGTATCATCGAGAGGTAGCCATCCCAGTTGCCTCCTGGAATGTGAGATCTCGCTTCCCTAGTCCTATGCCATCCTTACCATCAGTATGAGTGTGCCTATGTACTTGAAGGCCTTCAGATGTCCATGTCCCTCCATAGTTGAGTGTATCAACAGGTAGGCCACCCCTGGGGGATTTCATCCAAGGGACATCCCCTGTTCTGCAATGCCCAAAAAGCAAGCCAGCCACTTGTTAGCCCATTGTTCCCCGTCCATTGCCAGACTTGTTTCCACACACTCTTCCAAAATATGCTCACCACTGGACACTCCCACCATAGATGTTCGAATGTCCCAAAAAACCCACATTTCCTCCAGCACAAATTAGAGATTCCCATGTCAGCCCGACTGCCCTGAAATGGGGTTCAGTATGCTCCGTGCCAATTTTGGAATTGAAGCTGGTTGTATTGGGTTACCCGAGGGCATGCATGTGCATACATATAGGCACTATTCCAGTCCTCGGGTTCTAAGGATGTACCCAACCACGTCTCCCACTGCTGGTCTGCCCTTTTGTGCTCAATGGGTGATATCTGTTTCACCTCCTTATAAATTCTGAAGAGCATTCTGCCCTGAGATCCTGATTTAAACAATACAACTTCCACCCTAGTGGGCTCTCATTGTAGACCTGTCTTGGTCAACAGGCCGAACAAAAAAATCCCTGCTCTGAAAAAATTGTATATACAATAGTGGTAGAGAGTTGGGGGCTGTCTGTCTTGGAGCGTGGTATAAGCATGCCCCGGCATTGGCTTAAGAAGTAATGTTTAACTGGAAGGGGAAGGGTGTGTGTGTCTGAGAGATGATGGGATCAGATTGGTAAGATGTGACTAAGCAGAGAAAGGAGAGTGAATAGGCTTCTCAATCAATTTCACCAGGTGCCATATTTAGCTGGTATGATCCTGCAGTAGAAACCTGCTGGGTATGATGTAATTGAAAAAAATGCTGTGTGCTACCATTCAGGAGATCTGGATTGACGATTCTGGGGAAGAGGATGAGTAATCCTAGGTACTGCAGAATAGTGACGTCTAAGAGTCGGACTCAGGGCATATATGCACAAGGTTTTGGAAGGAAGCACACACTGTGGCCCATAGCCAAGGACTATCTGATCAATGGTTGGGCTAGATGGGAGAGGGGAGGGGGGTTTACAAAATGGTCACTGGCAGGTGTATATATTCAGAATGATCTTAATAGAAAATTGATTCAAAAAGACAATTGTTGGTACAGTTTGGAGATTCTGATCTGATTGGAAGAAGTCCTTCCAGAAACATGAATACTTTTTGCTTTTCAGGGCTATTAAAATCTATGAGGAAAACAAAGTAATATTTTCTGGCCTTGCTACGGTGTTGTACAACTATTGCTGTTCAGCCTACTCCTCCCATCTGTAAAAGAAAAACCTTCTCCTTTGTCCGTCTCTAGATGGATTGGGATCTTGGAGCCTTGCTATTCCTGCTTTCGTGGCCTAGTCTGTTCTTCCCATCCTGTCTCTCTTCAGGTTCAATGTGGTGTTCCCATTCCCACAGCCTCACTCAGTGCCTGGAGTGTTGATGCCACTTTTGGTACTGCCTTAGTCCCTCATGGTGCATTGGCTACTCTTGCCATCGTTGATACTGTTTTTGCCCCTCTAGTGTGCCTTTGGCAGTTCATGGTACTGTTGTTGGTGTTCATTCCCCTTCATTTGGTGCCTTGGAGTGTTAATATCTCTGCTTGAGCTGCTTTGTTCCTTTCAGTATCCTGGGCTATTCATTTCACCATTGTGGTGCCTGGTGACACCTCCTTTGGTGCCTTGAGATGCTCATTTTACCATCTGTGCTGTTTTGCCCCCTTTTTAATGCTTTTCTGTGCTCATGCAACTATTTGTTTTCATATGTCAATGATTTGCCCCCCCCCCCCCCCCAAAAAAGGGCATGCAATATAGCAGCCTTATGTGCATAATTAAGGATCTTCACAATGACCACTTGGGGTCTCTCATTATCAAGCTTCTGTGAACCCATCCTGTGAGCCCATTCAATACGTAAGGGCCCCATGTGAGCAGAAAGCCTGAGCTCCCGCTTGACCCAGACCTCCAAAAATCCAGTAAGCTCTGGGTCTGCCATGGACTCTGAGAGCCTGACCAGCCGGAGATTGCTCCTTCTGGATCAATTCTCCAGATCTTCCAATCACTCTTGACAGGTCACCAAACCTTTCGAACCTGGGTATGTGAGTCCTCCACCACCTTGTGGTGGGAGTGAAAATTCCCATGTCAGCTCCCTGAGTGTCCCCTGGATCTTACTTAATTTCTCTTCCAGGAGCTGGAATCGACGGTCCAGCATAGCCTCCATAAGAGTCGCCACCTCAGACGCCCAAGTGGAGCTCATGGATGGGCCTGCCGGGCTGGAAGGGGCCGCCATTTTGTCGTCCAATGGGCCGAACCCGATGACTGTCTGTACGGCAGGGTTTAGACGCCATCGAGCCAGAGGAATGTCCTGTCTGAGCCGAGCAGCCTCACCAGGAGTTCAGCCAGAAAATACAAGTGACAAGGGGGTTCAGAATCACTTTAAAAGCAAGGCTTTGAGAGAGGGCAGCAGGACAGCAGTCTACCAACGTCCTCTCTCTTGCATGGCGTCATGTAACCCCTCCTCATGCAACTATTTGTGCCACTTTTGTCTCTCTCATGGTGGCTTGGGCTGTTCATGCCCCATTTGCCCTCATTTAGTGCCTAGGAGGGTTCATACCTCTGTCTGGGCTACTTTGATCCTTTCTCATGACCCTGGGCTATTCATGCCACTATTTGAATCCTTTGTCCTGCTTTGGTGCCATGGAGTGTTCATTCTACTCTTGCTGTGTTGGGGTATTTTTACAGTTTCTTCTGATATCTTCCAGAAAGTTTCATAAAACTTGAATGCTAGAATCCAAAATAGGATGCATTGCTTTCCCCATTGACTTTAACGGAACTGAATGAACCAAAATCAATCAGATGAGCTTTTGTGATCCAAAAAACAAATGAAATGAAGAAAAAAGAGATTAGGTGATTCACAAATAAACCAAATGAAATATTTACATGCGAATCCCCAAGCACAGTTCTCCCATTAGAGGCTGGTTCTGATTAAGGTCGGAAGCCGAAAGAGCAGGGCAAAACTTACAGGCAAAATAATAGTAAAATATTAAAATGAGTGGGATTTTTTTTTTTTCCTTGCTTGGAATTTTCCTCCTGCTAAGACGGGCTTTCCCACATTCATAACATTTTTTTCAAAGTACCTCTTGTAACAAGTTTGCTTATCTGTGCTGGTAAGTCAAGTGTGCCCATGCCAGTCCATTCCAGCTCTGTGTGTTCCATATTTAATAAATGCTGCATTACAGCACAACAGAATGTGGTATATATCATTCAGTGTAAAAAAATGTAACGAAGGATGCTATATTGGAGAAACAGGCCAGATGCTTAAGACAAGATTCAATTTACATAGACATCACATGAACAATACTGGTGCCAGCAGGGTTCCCACGCCTGTTGGTCAACATTTTACAGGACCAGGACACTCTACCAGTGACTTCACAGTGAGAATCCTGAAAGGTAACTTTAAAACCATACAAGAACGTAAGACCTTTGAAGTCAGAATGATTGAATATTTTAACACCCAACAGAAAGGACTTAACAAGGACCTGGGGTTCCTAGCCCATTATAAACCATAAAGCTGTATGTCTCTGTTGATCACCCCACCCCTCACCTATCCACACCCATCCTGTTAGAATATCAATTATATGCTTTGATGTCCCCATGCATACCTCCTACCCACCCCCATCCTCCCACCCTGTCAGACTGTCATAGTAATGCTTGAATGTTTGTTCACTTATATACACTGTCAGCTAGCACATTTGCTTATTTCCGATCTGACGAAGAAGGGCAACCTTCGAAAGCTAATCAAGAAATGTATTAAGCTATGTCCAATAAAAAAAGGTATCATCTTATTTTCTTTTCCATGTTTTATTTTGTTTGATTTCTATTGATAACCTTAAGAGTGGACTAACACGGCTACCACACTCCTCTACAGCACAACACTGAAACCTGGGATTCTTCCAGGATGGATGTTTTTTTTCGTTAGCACAGGTACAGAAATATGCAGTAGGAGTGACCTTTTCAAATACTGCGTTCACATGCTGAGAATGGAATCTTTAGAACATTGAACCTGCAAAATCAGTGTGGAAAACACTGTTGGCAAAAGAAGAAGGCCACACCCTCTGCTCTAGTGCTGAGTCAGGCTTGAAAGAGAAACTAGTCATTTCATCACTGCTTAATTTGCCTTCTCTGTATAAGGTTGGCGGCTGTTTCTGTCTGTCAAAACAACCACTAATTAGACATACTTTTGTAACATTTTAAGATTTCCATGTAAGTGACTAAGGGGCAGATGCAAGAAAGTACCCGGAAACATCCGTCTTTATTGAGATCCTCAGTACAAGCTACTGAGTTGAAAATAGCATGCGATTCTGTCACGAAATGCCTAGCCACCTGCCTGGGGTTACCCCGCGGCCACTTAGAGGGTCTATCCCCAGCACAGCTCAGGTCCGCCTGCACCTGCCACCAGAGGCGTAGCCAGGTTTTGACATCAGGGGGAGCAGACTTTTATAAAATAGGCGCCAGTTGGTGTCAGCTAGACAGCAGTGGCTGTGGCGGGCAATGATTAATACAGGCTGTCTCTGTTGCGTCCTGCCTACAAGGAAACAGGAAGTTACATCAGGAGATAGGACGCAGAAGAGATCCTTGGACTGGCCAGAGCAGGCAACCTGTCTTCTTAACTACAAGTAAAAATATTAAAATTGTGACCATCACCTCAGGAACAGCACATACACTTCTTCTAGTGCTGGACACTTTGTTTAAATCAGATGGGCTCTACAGGATGTGGAGACCACTAGCCTTGAGCATTTTTGTTTTGTGTGACAAGGGCCACCAAAGGGTGCCCTTCGCCCCACAGCCTACTTTCAAATAGGGCCAGACACTTTGTGAAATAACACAAAACTCTGCAAAATGACACCCAACTTACAACACCATAATAGCCCTAAACCACCTATGAAAACACGGTGCTACAAATATTACACTGGACCCTAGAGCAGTGTTTCCCTAGGTGGTCCTGGATTACCCCAGGGGCGTAGCCAGACAACAGATTTTGGGTGGGCCTAGGCAAGAAGTGGGTGGGCACCAACTGTTCTCTCCCCCACCCAACCACCACCAAAAATATATCTCAGCTGGCAGGAAAATGCATCTTTCCACCTTGGCAGTCTGCAGCAGGCATGCGCTGAAAACTGAGCATGCGCAGGTGCCAGTATCGTGGAGAGTAGCATTTTCGTTACCATCAGGGGGAAGTCTTCAGCTGGCAGAGCTTGAGAGCCCCACCAGCTACCGCTAAATGTGTGCTACTGTTGGGTGGGCCTGAGCTCTAAGTGGGTGGGCCCCGGCCCACCCAGGCCCACCTGTGGCTACGCCACTGGATTACCCCCTTGCCATTCAGGTTTTCAGGCTATCCACAATGAATCTGCATGTAATGGAGGCAGTTTATGCAAATCAATTTCCATGCATATTTATTGTGGATAGCCTGAAAACCTCACTGGCAAGGGGGTACTCTAGGTCCAACTTACGAAACACTGCCCTAGAATACCAAGCTTACCACACCATAACAGCTCTAACCCACCAATGTAAAGACAGTGCTATATATATTACACTGGACACTAGAGCACCAATATACCTACTGTTGGGAAACTGGAACAAGCTGCACTGTTACACATTCCTACATAGACACTACATGTTAGCAGAATCCTTCATCTCAGTCACACATGCAGAACATGGACAGACCCTCATCTCATCTAATACAGAATAGGGAGCCACAAAAAAACCCAAAACAAAACATACAAAAGTTGAAATAGAGACCCCCCTCCACTCTGCCCAAGAAATCCAGACTCAGTGCAATGCAGGTAAAAGAGAAACAGAATGAATTTTCTCCTGTACTTTGCAAAATAAAATTAGAAAAAAGGAAAAAAATTTACATTTTACAAAGCAGGTACATCTCAGTCCTTACAAAGTATTACATAAAAATATATTTTTTTCTTTTCTACCTTTGTTGTCTGGGAATTTAATTTTCTAATTGGGCTGGTCCCTGTCTTTTTTTGTTCCCATGTACATGAGGAATTGTGATATTGAATAAATAAGTACACGTCTGTATCCCTAGATTCTGTATATGGTGCCTAAAATATATGCTCAGAAAAAAAATTATACCTAGGTGTTTCTCTGAAGTATGCCTAATATCATAGAATACTTTCTATGCGGTATACACCGAGCTGCTCGCCATGTGACTAAATTTGGTTGCATCCATTTAGGCCATGTTTTACTTGGTGTAAATCCCAACACCTGAATTAGTCACAGATTGGGTGTATTATATAATAATGTGCATAGATTTTAGAAATGCCCACATCCCGCCCTTGGCTATGCCCCCTTTTCAACTATGCGACTTAGAATTTAGGGGCACCGCATTATAGAATACACTTCACGAGTTGTGCATGTACATCTCAATTAATGCCAATTAGTGCTGATAATTGCTTGTTAACATCCAATTAACAGCGCTGATTAGCTAGTTAACCAATTAAGTTATGCGCATTATTATAGAATATGCTTCAGTTTCTGCGCAGATTTTCAGGTGCCATATATACAATCCAGGGGTTAGTCCCCTTCTGAAAAGTGGACTAAACATATATGAATGTGCAACACAGACTCACAGACTCACAGAAACAGAAGCCTGCACGGCCGCGTTGCTGATCTGCAAGGGCAGACTTCTACATGGAATGTTGCTAGTGGAATAGCAACATTCCATGTAGAATCTCAAATAGTAGCAACAGAATCTCAAACAGTAGCCAACATTCCATTTATAATCTGAAATTGGAAAAGGGAAATGGGACTTAATATACCGCCTTTCTGAGGTTTTTTGCAACTACATTCAAAGTGGTTTACATATATTCAAGTACTTATTTTGTACCAAGGGCAATGGAGGGTTAAGTGACTTGCCCAGAATCACAAGGAGCTGCAGTGGGAATCAAACTCAGTTCCCCAGGATCAAAGTCCACTGCACTAACCACTAGGCTACTCCTCCACTGCACAAATCTTTCAATGTGCAACTGAAAAGGGTGTGTGTCTGTGGGAGGGGCATGGGTGGGTCAGTGACATTCTTTAATATTGTGCACATTATTATAGAATTCGAGGGATCTGTGCCTAATTTCTGTATAAGGATTTATACCAGGTTTCAATTGATGTAAATCCTTGTGCCCACTGATCCTGGTGCTACATGCTGTTTGGAGTGTTCTTCAGAGAACAGCGCTCAGCACTCGTTTTTTGGGCACCATTTACTGAATCTAGTCCTATACGCAAGATCCAAGATTTGGGATCTTGCCAGGCATTTGTGACCTGGATTGGCCACTGTTGGAAACATGGTGCTGGGCTTGATGGACCTTTGGTCTGTCCCAGTACGGCAACGCGTATGGGGGCGGTGGCGGCGACGATCCTGACGGGGAGAGCCCAGCGGCGGCTTGGCCCGGCTCAGTCTCTCGACGGCCCTGTTTCTGCTGCAAACTACTTAGCAGCACCGTGCGAACATCAGGCACCCCAATCCAGCTGGCCTGACCTGCAGAGAGCTCCAGATTGAAGGGAGAGTGGAGCAGCACAGGCATAGGAGACCAGTAAAAAGGAGAAAAAAATGCCAAAAAAGCACCGACTTAAACTGTTTCTGTGCAGCATCCAGGGCAACTCTCTCTCTCTCTAGCCAAAGGAAGACTGGGCTACATTTAGAAAGACCTTGATCAGAAAAAAAAAAAAAACAAATCAGAAAAAGATTACCGAATAGGTACAGGACATGCAACATCAACCTTGCACAGAAAAACATCAGGACCTTGAAATGTACT
Source organism: Microcaecilia unicolor (assembly GCF_901765095.1). Lineage (NCBI taxonomy): Eukaryota > Metazoa > Chordata > Amphibia > Gymnophiona > Siphonopidae > Microcaecilia > Microcaecilia unicolor. The sequence continues at coordinate 625,377,489 of NC_044032.1, forward strand.
CACTAAAAGCAAAAGGGGGAATGATGCAGAAACATTCAAATATTTACAGGCTTCATTAAAGTGGAAGGAGGTATTTTTCATAAGAAAGAAAAGACTGAGGACAAGGAAGGCTATGCATTAAAGGTTAGGATGTATAATAAGGATGTCACATGTGCAAAACAGAGTGCTAGGCACTGATGGAGCAATTGTATAACTGGATGTGTGGTAGGAGCCTATTCTATAATGGAATTGGGCACCTAGGTTTGTTATAAAACACTAATGTAACCTTATAATGATACACCTAACATTTAGTTTATTGTGTTCTTGCTAAACCGCCTTTCAACCATAAAATCAAAGCGTTGTACAGTCTGAAATGGAAAAGGGAAGGGAAATGGGACTTGATATACTGCCTTTCTGTGGCATTTTGTAACTACTTTCAAAGCGGTTTACATATATTCAGGTACTTATTTTTGTACCTGGGGCAATGGAGGGTTAAGTGACTTGCCCAGAGTCACAAGGAGCTGCAGTGGGAACTGAACTCAGTTCCCCAGGATCAAAGTCCACTGCAGGGGCGTATCTGAGATTCGGCGGTAGGGGGGGCAGGGGCTAGAGTGAGGGGGCACATTATAACCCCCCCTACCGCCGCCGCCGTCGTCAACCCTCCCCCCTACCGCCGTTAACCCTCCCCCGCCTACCGCCAACCCTTTCCCCGCCTACCGCCGTCACCTACCCCGAGGTCCGCTCCTGCCGGTTTTTTAAACTATTACTTCAGCTGAAGCCCAGCCGAGGGCTTCTTTAACTTCATCTTCATCCTCGTGCTGTTAAAGCTGCATGATGCATCCTTCCAGTTGGACGGAGTTTGACGTCGCAGCACGTTGACGTCCGTACAACGTGCTGCGACGTCAAACTCCGTCCAACTGGAAGGATGCATCATGCAGCTTTAACAGCACGAGGATGAAGATGAAATTAAAGAAGACCTCGGCTGGGCTGGCGGGGGTTGGGGTCCCCCGCCAGCTGAAGTAATAGTTTAAAAAACCGGCAGGAGCGGACCTCGGGGTAGGTGACGACGGTAGGCGGGGAAAGGGCTGGCGGTAGGTGGGGGAGGGTTAACGGCAGTAGGGAGGTCCAGGGCGAAATCTGCGGGGGCCCAGGCCCCTGTGGCCCCACGCAGATACGCCCCTGGTCCACTGCACTAACCACTAGGCTACTCCTCCACTAGCAACATTCCATGTAGAAGCCTGCCCTTGCAGATCAGCAACGCGGCCTCGCAGGCTTCTGTTTCTGTGAGTCTGATGTCCTACATGGAATGTTGCTAGTGGAATAGCAACATTCCATGTAGAATCTCAAACAGTAGCAACAGAATCTCAATAGTAGCAACATTCCATCTAGAATCTCCAATAGTAGCAACATTCCATGTAGAATCTCAAATAGTAGCAACAGAATCTCAATAGTAGCAACATTCCATCTAGAATCTCCAATAGTAGCAACATTCCATGTAGAATCTCAAATAGGGAAAGGGAAATGGGACTTGATATAACACCTTTCTGAGGCTTTTGCAGCTACATTCAAAGCAGTTTACATATATTCAGGTACTGATTTTTGTACCTGGGGCAATGGAGGGTTAAGTGACTTGCCCACAGTCACAGGGAGCTGCAGTGGGAATCAAAACCCAGTTCCCCAGGCTCAAAGTCCGCTGCACTAACCACTAGGTTACTAGGCTGCTACTACTCCAATATATCAAAGTAAAGCAAAACAGAAGAGAATAAAAAACACACACAATAACAAGTCAAGCTACTGTCTCCTGGCCTAGCAAAATCCAGAAATGCCAAAATAAAAACGAGAATAACACGGGAGAAGGAAACGCAGAGCAGGCAGCAAAGCAGCAAATGTCGCCGCAGAAAAGCTTCTGCTGGCAGGGCTTGGGAACCCCCACCAGTCAAACCAGCAGACCTTGGAAGGACCTGAACTCAAATTGGGGGGGGGGGGGGGCTCTCCAAGGCCCCTTTGCTTAGTGCACCCTTACTCGGGTCTTTCTTGTGCACTAAGGCCATTTTTTCCCACTGGGGTACAATGGCCAAATTTTCTATTTGTTTATATTAATGACCATGTGCTAATTTTGCCATTAGCTTGTGGCCATTAAAACAGATTAATGCATGAGCCCTTACTGCCACCCATTATGTAGATGGTACTAAGCACATGATACATAAGTACATAAGTAATGCCACACTGGGAAAAGACCAAGGGTCCATCGAGCCCAGCATTCTGTCCACTACAGCAGCCAATCCAGGCCAAGGGCACCTGGCAAGCTTCCCAAACGTACAAACATTCTATACATGTTATTCCTGAACTTGTGGATTTTTCCCAAGTCCATTTAGTAGTGTTTTATGGACTTGTCCTTTAGGAAACCGTCTAACCCCTTTTTAAACTCTGCCAAGCTAACCGCCTTCACCACGTTCTCCGGAAACGAATTCCAGAGTTTAATTATGCTTTGGGTGAAGAAACATTTTCTCTGATTTGTTTTACATGTACTACACTGTAGTTTCATCGCATGCCCCCTTAGTCCTAGTATTTTTGGAAAGCGTGAACAGACGCTTCACATCCACCTATTCCATTCCACTCATTATTTTATATACCTCTATCATGTCTCCCCTCAGCCGTCAGTTAGTACTCAGCAATGGAGCCGTGCTAACCGATTAGTTCAGAACACACTCACACTCTGCCCCCCCCAGACACATCCCCTGCACCAAAGAATACATTTGTTTTTTTAGTGTGTGGGTAGCACGCACAGATGGCAACATTTATTTATAGCATTTATATCCCACAATATTCCCACCCATGAGCAGGCTCATTGTGGCGTACAGCAGTCTATAAAAACATACAACAATTCAGCAAACAAACAATCAATGTCGTAAGAGAAAAGGGAAATAGCAAGGAGGGAAAAGGGGAAAGAGTAGCGGTGATCAGTATGTCGCTATGACAGTAGTAAGTCAGAAGGAAGAGATGCCAGGTGGGTTTGGAGCGTATGCTCTACCAAAAAGGAAGGTCTTGAGGCGCTTCTTGAAGGTCGGGTGCAGGGCCGGTCCTAGGGTCTCTGGCGCTCCCCTGCAGACTATCAGTTGGCCTTTTCTCCGACTCCCCCCAACATCCCTCTTTTTCTTCCTGCCACCCTGCGTGGTTGAAGTATTTTTAAATTTACCTCCGTCCCAGCGGCCGCGTCATTTCAAAGCCCTGCCCGTCTCTAGGCTTCCCTTCCTTCGTGACTTCATTCCCTCAGAGTCCCGCCTTCTGACGTCATTTCCTCTTTCCTCGAGGGTGGGACTCTGAGGGAACAAACTCATGAAGGGAGGGAAGGCTAGAGACGGGCAGGGCTTTGAAATGACGCGGCCGCTGGGACGGAGGTAAATAAAAGATTTAAACCCCCAAGGGTGGCGCGGTGCCGCAGCGGTGCCCTTGAAGGCAGGCGCCCTCCTGCGGTGCTTACCCCGCTTACTGGGTTTGACCGGCCCTGGTCGGGTGATCAGGACACCAGTAAGTATTCGTTAGGGATTACTGCAGCTGTGTAAAAGGTCCCCTACGTCTGTACCTGAGGGAACGGATTTGAATATTTTGCTCAAGACCATAAGGAGTGTCGATAGTATTTGAACTCTGGTTTCCCTGCTTCTTAGCCTGCTGTTCTAACCACTTGTGGATGAGGAACCACTGGGAATAAGTAAAATATTTTGCTTGAACAATAATGATGAAATGCCTTAAACATCAATAACCTTTTTACTACTAATCATTTCTATAGTGCTACTGGATGTATGCAGTGATGTACACATTATAAGCAGGTACTTTCTCTGCCCCTAGAGGGCTCATAATCCAAGTTTGTATGCCCGAGGCAATGGAGGGATAAATAACTTGCCCAAAGTCACAAGCTGCTGCAGTGGGAATTGAACTCAGGTTACCAGGATCAAAGTCTGCTGCACTAACCATTACTCTATTCCTCCACTTTACAAAAATAAAGAGATATCAAATACACTTATTTTGGCCCATGCTCGTAAGTTGGATCATATTACTCCTCTCTTTATAAAATATCATTGGCTCCCAGTCACTTATCATGTCCATTATAAAATGCTCACATTGACTCAAAGTTCTACATACCAGTGGCGTACCAAGGGGGGGGGGGCGGTGGGGGCGGTCCGCCCCGGGTGCACGCCGCTGGGGGGGTGCCACGTGCCTGTCGGCTCTTCGTTTTCATACTCCCTTTGCCCCGGAACAGGTTACTTCCTGTTCCGGGGCAGAGGGAGCATGAAAACGAAGAGCCGGCAGGCGCACGGCACCCCCCCCCCCCAGCAGCGTGCACCCGGGGGGTTCTTTCGCCGGGGGGGAGCGTCGCGCTGTTCCGGGGGGGGGGGTCGCTGCACCCGAGGGGCGGGGCGCTTCGGCGATCCGCCCCGGGTGTCAGCCCCCCTAGGAACGCCACTGCTACATACAGAAAGAAAATAATTAAACCAAGCCAGAAAGGTCCATCAACACCCAGATAAGTGCAACAGTTAGAGATTGTGATTTACTGAGTCAAAAGCCTTAGGAAGATCAAGAGACACCTCAGGAACATCTTTGTGTTTAGCTAAGTGGGAGTAAATCTAATTTAATATTGCTTTTAAAACTGTCTCAGTACTGAAGTACAGTCTGAATCCGACTTGGATGAAGGGCTAGTGTTTTGCTAATAAAGGCGAATAATTGGGTGAAAACAATCTTTTCAGAGCTATTGTTAGTAATATGTAATTTATCTATAAAATCAAGTACGGTACTGGGAGATTGGAGGGTGGCCAATATAACACCGATTTTTAAAAAGGGTTCCAGAGGTGATCCGGGAAATTATAGACCAGTGAGCCTGATGTCGGTGCCGGGCAAAATGGTAAAGACAAAATTACAGAACATATACATAAGCATGGATTAATGAGACAAAGCCAACATGGATTTAGTCAAGAAATCTACTGCGTTTCTTTGAAGGGGTGAATAAGCATGTAGATAAAGGTGAGCTGGTCGATATTGTCTATCTGGATTTTCGAAAGGCATTTGATAAAGTACCTCATGAAAGACTCCAGAGGAAATTAGAAAGTCATGGGACAGGAGGTAGTGTTCTATTGCGGATTAAAAACTGGTTAAAAGACAAAAAAAGCAGAGAGTACGGTTAAATGAACAGTATTCTCATTGCAGAAGGGTAGATAGTGGGGTTCACCAGGGGTCTGTGCCGGGACCGCTGCTTTTTAACATATTTCTAAATGATCTAGATATGGGAACAACAAGTGAGGTAATTAAATTTGCTGATGATGCAAAGTTATTCAAAGTCGTTAAATCGCGGGAGGATTGTGAAAAATTGCAAGAGGACCTTAAGAGACTAGGAGTCATCCAAATGACAGGTGTGAGCAAGTGCAAAGTGATCAGTGGTGTGCTGGAGCAGGCTTTCACAGGCTCACAAGAGCCGGTTGTTAAGTTTTTAAGAATTTTGGGAGCCGGTTGTTAAAGTAGGGCTCTCCATGGCTACTTTAACAACTGGCCCCCAAAACATGGGCTTGGGCCCCCTGCTGAATTCTCTTTTACTTTGCTGGTGGGATGCTGAGCCCTGCCAGCCAAGTAAATAATGAAGAGTTATGCTAGCCCTTGCTCTCAGTAAAATACAGGCCAATGGCTCATAATAAGAGCTAGGCTTCTTAAAATCAAAATCATCTCTGATACAAAAGAGAGCTAGCTTGTAAGAATCAGTGATCACCTTTCACACACTTTCATTTCACTGTAGCAAGTGCTGAGCTGGCAAGGGAGGGGGGCATTTGCTCTGGGACTGGCACCTACAAGACGTCATGAGCAAGAGTTGCTATGGTTGTGTAGAGATAGTACTGGGTCAGCTGCACCCCAGGTGAGAACATCCAAAGGAGGGGGCTAGGGAAAGTTTGGGGAAAATGCAAAGTCATCTAATAAGAAGCGCTCTGAGCATATCTTGTTTATACTTAGAGCTTGATAGTATGTGAAGTCATTTTGATCAACTGATAAGGTCCAAGAACCCTGGTGACAAAGCTAGGGTCCATTGAAATGAATAGGGTGAAAATAGTATAAAAATAGGAGTCAGAAGGGTATTAGAACAGAAGGAAGGCTACAAGAGAAGGCGGGTGACAGACGTGTCGTTTAATGCTGCTCCATCATATGACTGCCTGATTTGCCTGTATTGCTATTGGTAAGATTGAAATAAACTATCTTCTTATATCCCAGCGAGTCCTTCTGATTATGGAGTCCGTTAATTCCTGGACTATGTAAGAGCAGTCTGGGGGAGGATGAGGTCAGAATAGGTGGTGGGAACACGCAAATTATATACAATAGACTACTGCTCCTTGTTTCCAGCTCTGGGCAGCAGGCTGGGACTTCTCCAGCATGTGTGAAAGAAGTTCCAGCATGCTGCTCAGAGTAAGACGTTGGGAGTGGTGGCAGTCCATTTATTGACTGCCAGCAAAAGTATGCCTAGCGTGCCCGCACGAAGGGAGGGAGGAGAGAGAGGCAAGTGTTGCTCCCCCACCTCTCCGGCCGCCCCTGGCCCTTTCAACTGCAGAGCTGGTTACGTCCAGAGAACGAGCCTGTTGTTAAAAATTTACCAGCACACCCCTGAAAGTGATGCATGTAGGAAAAAGGAACCCAAACCATAGTTACATGATGCAAGGTTCCACATTAGGAATCACCGTCCAGGAAAAGGATCTAGGTGTCATCACTGATGATACATTGAAATCCTCTGCTCAATGTGCAGCGGCGGCTAAGAAAGCAAATAGAGTGTTAGGAATTATTAGGAACAGAATGTAAAACAAATCTAAGAATGTTATAACGCCTTTATATCGTCCCATGGTGCGACCACAACTCAAATACTCTGTGCAGTTCTGGTCACTGCATCTCAAAAAAGATATAGCAGCATTAGAAAAGGTATAGAGAAGGGCGATGAAAATTATAAAGGGAATGAGACAACTTCTCTATGAAGAAAGGCTAAGGTGGCTAGGAGAAGAGACAGCTGAGGGGAGATATGATAATAAAATACTGAGCTGAGTGGAACAGGTAGATGTGAATTGCTCGTAATACTAGGACTAGGGGGCATGCAAAAAGGCTACTAAGTAGTAAAGTGAAAACAAATTGGAGAAATTATTTCTTCATTTAATGAGTAATTAAACCCTGGAATTTGTTGCCAAAGAATGTGGTAAAAGCAGTTAGCTTAGCTGGGTTTAAAAAAGGTTTGGATAATTTCCTGAAAGTCCATAAGCCATTATTAAGATGGACTTGGGAAAATAAGCAGTATAAAATGTGTTTTGCTGTTCTGGAATCTTGCAAGGTACTTGTGATCTGGATTGGCCACTGTTGGAAACAGGGTACTGGGCTTGATGGACCTTCAGTCTGTCCCAGTATGGCATTGCTTATGTTCTTAGTATCTTAGAGGTATAATAATTTGACACAGGACAGTAGTGAGCAGGGAAGGATGATTTTTAAAAGAATTGGACGCTCAATGGCAGATTTCCAGAATGTGGACACTAGTCCAGAGAAAAGGCTAGTATTGATCACTAGAAGAATCTTAGGTAAAAGATCAAGCTCAGGAATTGTCAACGAAATAGGCAGTATCAGATCAAGAGAACAAAAGATAGACTGCATAGTTAAAATTGTTTTTGATAGTGAGTGAAGTGTCTGTACTTGAAAGATGACCATGAAGATAATCCTAGATAGGGGGCAGGGGTATGCAGAGGTATTGGTAAGTCTGGTAAATCTAGAAGGTGATGAAGCCAATGCTAAAGAAGAGTTGGGGGGGGGGGGGGGGAGAGAGGAAGGTATCAAATTAGAAAGATCCTGGACCTTGGAAGAAAAGTATTGCAAAAGAACTTCAGTTGATTGAATACTGCTCTCAGAGTTAGTAGTATCATGCAGAATGCATTACCCTCTGCCTAACGTCTCAAGGTATCATTCCCAAAATTCAAGGCGGCATTAAAAACCTACTTATTTAGAGATGGTACGGTCACGTGGTGCTATGCAGGAGGGAAGTCGCGTCTGAGCGGAGCTCCTGCGTTTTCCCCTTAACTTTGTCAATTATCTGACCTCCCCGGGATCCTAAACTCTTAGGGAGTACCTGGATTGAAGTGCTGGTTGGAGCGAAAAGAGTTGTCGAGTGGAAACGAATCGCAACTGGGAGATGGCGGCGAAACTCCAAAAAAAGGACAAAAACAAAGTAGCGGAGCCCAAGATGGCGCCCGCTCCGCAGTCGCCGAACACGAGCGTCTGCTCAGTGTGGACTGCCGAAATTACAGCAGAAGTAACGGCGGCTGTGGAGGCGGCATTGGATAAAAAACTACAGGCGATCTTTGACAGAGCAGACTCGGCTCATGAACGCCTAGATGGATTTCACCTGGACTTAGATCATGTTCAACAAAGGGTCAGCGATATCGAAGACCGCATGGTGAACACCGCACAACCTACTGAAGCCTTACAAAAAAAAATAACAGACCTGGAAAATAAAATTGACGACTTGGAGAACAGATCTAGACGCAACAATTTGCGATTGATTGGGCTATCAGAACAGATTAAAGAATCGGAGCTGGGCAGCTTCCTTGAGTCCTGGATCCCAACGGTGTTGAAAATGAATAATCAGTCAGGACCTATGCGAATTGAACGCGCACACCGATTGGGACCGAAAAATCAAGGCCAGAACCGACCAAGGGCGGTGATTATGAAGCTTCTTAATTATGGGCATAAACAAGCTATTTTACAGGCCCTGCGTACAGGAGCGGAACTTAAGCATGATGGTCAACGTGTCCTGTGCTTCCAAGATTACTCGGCGAGAGTGGCAGCGGCAAGGAAAGAATTTGCGCCGGTTTGTGCGGCACTTCATGGAAAAAAGATTAGATTTGCTCTAATTTACCCGGCGAAACTGAGGGTGCAGCATGGAGGTACCGAGAAGTATTTTGTGGATGTACCAACAGCTAAAGATTTTATTCGAAACCTAACACCGGTGACAACAGACTGACGGAGGCTGAAAGGACAGAACATAAATTACTGAGGTTTGACGTACATTTGTATGTACATGCCTGAGGCAGACATGCAAGAGAACTGGCTACCCTTGTTGGAGCTTGGGGGTAAAACTGTTAACTGTATGAAAATGAAAATGTTTTTCTTTTTCTCTTTCCTTCTCTTTAATGGGTTTATACAGTATGTTGTTTCTACATTGTATTAATATAGAAGGTAGACACATGGATGTGGAAGGTCTCCTGGAAGGCCTTGGTTTAGATCTTGATAGGGGATCCCCGGAAAGGGGTTAAAGGATCATGCAAAGGGGATCAAGCACCTTTACGTGACGAGTTCAAAGGTGAACTCAGGGATGGGGGAGGGGGTTGGGAGGGGGGGAGGGAGGGTAGAGAAAGAGCTTTGGAGAAGAAGGGGATTGGAGGGGAAGGGAAAGAGAGGGTGGGCGAGGGTGGGGGGAGGGGGGATGATATACCAAAGTGCTTTAGACCTAGAACTCAGAAGTAGGAATGGGAGAACACGGGAAGATGAGGAGGAAAGAAGGGAGAGGTGGAGGCTGGGTCACCTTTCCCTTGATATAAGTGGTATCAGCCTAATTGGAGTAATGCTCAATGACCATGGTTAAAGTGGTTTCTTGGAATGTTGGGGGAGTGACATCTCCGGTAAAACGCAGTAAGATATTACAGACCTTAAATAGGAAACGGGTCCATATAGCCATGCTGCAGGAAACGCATCTAACTGCCAAGGAACACAAAAAACTATGTAGGTGGTGGGTGGGAGATTATGTGGACAGCCCCTCCCCAAACAGGAAAGCGGGGGTGATTATTTTGTTCCGTAAAGGGCTTACATTAGTAAAGAAAAAGGTGGTTGTGGACCCTAAGGGTAGATTTGTTATGGCAGAAGTACGGGTGCACAATCGGAATGTACTTTTGGTAAATGTATATGCACCGAATCAATATGACAAGCGATTTTACCGAGAGTTGATGAGGCGGGTGCACTCTTTTGATCACATGCCCATTATTATGTGTGGTGACTTCAACTCAGTTGTTGATCCTCTGATTGATAGCACAGGTACCTCGAGGGTGGGGCCTATAGACCTTTCAAGGGGGATCCCGAGGCTGTGTTCTTCAATGGATTTGGTGGACACGTGGCGTTTGTTCCACCCGGGGGAGAGGGATTACACTCACCTTTCTAGGGCGCATGGTACATTATCGCGTATTGATTATATTCTGATATCAGCTAGTGAAGTTAGCTCATTGCTTCAGGCGGAGATAGGAGCGACCCAGGTGTCAGATCATGCCATGGTGTGGGTGCTCCTGTCCCTTGGGGGAGGGGGGAGTCGGAGACCTGGATGGCGCTTCCCCAGGGAACTTTACTATGATAGACAATTTTTGCCCTACATACAGGCCCAATGGAAGGAATATACTGAATTTAATGAGGACACATATCTGAGCGACCCGGTGCTGTTTTGGGAAGCAGCCAAGGCGGTACTGAGAGGCTCCATTATATCATATCATGTACATAAGAGAAGGTCTAGGGACGCAGAGATCCTCCGTATGGAGAAAACAGTAAGACATGCTAGACAGAGGTTTGGGGCCATGCCTTCCAGCTTACACAAGACACAACTGTTGGAGGCTCGGGCTTCCCTGAACCAATTAATACATGCCAAGGCACAAAAATCAAATCAATTCTATCGCTTCCAGTTATATAAATATGCCAATAAGCAGGGGAAAATGTTGGGCCGCTTAGTGAAACAAATAGGGGGCTCGCGATTTATATCTCAAATAAAAGATACAGAGGGAGGGCTTCATCACACTTCTGCAGAGGTGAATGAAGTCTTTAAACAATTTTATGAACAACTGTACTCAGTCCCTGAGGAACAGGGTTTGCAGGCGGAAGGGTATATAGAGGGTCAACAGTTGCCCAAAATTACTGACCAGCAGCAAGAAAGTCTTAATGCAGACATTTCGGAAGAGGAGGTAAGCTGGGGTATACGAAACAGCCCATTGCATAAATCACCGGGAGGGGACGGACTTACGGCTGAATTTTACAAACTTCTCAGCCAAGAGGTTGTGCCTTGCCTAACGGAAGTGTTTAACCGATACGTACAGACAGGAATTCTGCCCGAGTCCTTGCGAAAGGCACAAATCGTGGTGCTGTTAAAAGCAGGTAAAGATCCTCTACAAGCTGGTTCGTACAGACCTATTTCCCTTCTGCCGTTTGAGACCAAACTGTTTGCCAAGATCTTGGCAAACAGATTAGGAAGAATTCTCCCAAGCATAGTAGAGGAATCACAAGTGGGTTTTGTGCGGGGGAGAACAGTGATACGAAATATGAGAAAAATCTTGGGGGCTTTGGAGACATTGCACCGATATTCAACCCCAGCTTTAATAATAAGTTTTGACGCCGAAAAGGCTTTTGACCATGTCAACTGGGATTTTATGTTCGCTATATTGAGGGCCTATGGGGTGATGGGATTTTTCCATGCAGCAATAAAAGCCCTATACCAAGATAATACTGCTGAAGTTCTAGTTAATGACCAGATGTCAGAACCATTTGAAATATCTCGGGGAACTAGACAGGGCTGTCCTCTTTCACCCCTCCTTTTTGTAATGGTGATAGACCCCCTGATTAGGGATATTAAAGGAATGGAGGAGGTGAAGGGGGTACAGATAGGGGAGGAATCCTTTAAGATTTCTGCGTTTGCGGATGACCTATTGGTGATAATCGAAAATCCACAGGTGTCCTTGCCAGCTCTCATGGAAATATTTGCCGAGTTCAGAGATTTTTCTGGGTTTAGTCTTAATCTAGATAAAACAGAGGTAATGTCTCTATTTATGAGGGATCACCAATGGGAGAGCTTACATTGCCCCTTTAGGAGGCAGGCTGAGGCGTTTAAATATTTGGGAATATTACTTACTAAGGATCCTAGACAACTAGGCGAATATAATATAGCGCAGCTGCTGAAGAGTACCAGGGAAATATTGGAGAGATGGGATGGATTGCCGTTGTCGTTGATGGGGCGGATTGCTCTGTTTAATATGGTGTTGTTTCCCAAGTGGCTTTATTGCATGCAGACGATCCCACTTTACCTCAAACAACGGGACTTAAGAGCACTTCAAAATATGCTTTCCAGATTCTTTTGGGCTAGGAAAAGGCCTCAGGTCAAGTTTGAATTTCTCAAAGGGAAAAGCGGGGAGGGAGGATTTGGAGTCCCAGATATTAAACTTTATAATATGGCTTGTCTCTTGCGTCACTTGGGGGACTGGTATCAGCAGACGGAGAGTTTCACTCCCCTGGCTATGGAAGTGGAGCTGTGTGGTCCCCTACATATTTTTTATGTACTGCAGGCACTGCGGAAAGATCTGCCCACATACATACGGTCTAGTGTCTTGATAGAGCCCTTAAGAAGAGTATGGAAAGATTTGGCGAAGATCTGGTCTTTCGACTGCAGATGTAGTAGCTTGCTCCCCCTGCAGGGCAATGAGGCATTTCGTCCGGGCATGGATAACCAAGTGGTGAGGTCCTGGGGTGAGGGGGGGATACTGTTCCTGCACCATGTGTTGGGACCAAATGGCGAGATGAAGTCCATGGAAGACCTTGGGTTAAATTCATTAGACTGGGGTAACCGTTTCGCATATGAACAGATACGACACTATGTGACTTCTCTTACGCGCAGGGCATTGGGTGTTGATTTGACCACCAAATTGGATGCCCTGTTAGAGATGCCGTCGGGAGATCCTGTTTCCATCTCCATGTTATATAAGAGACTGATTATGACCAGACCGCAAAGAGACCTGGGCTTGTTGGCAACCAGATGGGCGGGAGATATACAAGCACCAATTTCGTCTCGGGACCTACTGAAGGGGTTGAGGGGAGTTTTGAAATGGACACGAAGTGTAGAGCTGCGGGAATGTCAGATCAGAGTTACTTACCGTGCTTACACCTCCCAATCTAGACTATATCACATGGGATATTTAGAGTCGGCAGCTTGCAGGCGATGTGGAGGGTCCCAAAATGACTTTTTCCACGCCTTTTGGAAGTGCGGGGCTATTAGAGCGTTTTGGGTCAGGATAACTAGGTTTATGGGTAGTATCGGGGGACATCGGGTCCGAATGTTACCTCAATGTATTTTGCTGGGTTGTCTTCCCCCGATTGAGGGAAACACGAATCACCAGAGTGCACTCGTTCATAAGGCTTTCTTGGTGGGTATGAAATGTATCTTAGTGAACTGGATCTTAGATCACGGTCCCTCTTATTGGCAATGGCGAAATCGTTTTCATGCTTTGCTTTTGATGGAACTCCAAGACTCCTTGCTTAACTTTAAAACCCAAAATAATTTTTACCTGACCTGGAGGAGATACCTTCAGGTGATATCTCCTAAAGCAAGAAGCTATGTTCTTAACAAACTCACTGCTTTGACTAGTTCTCCTTCAATAGCTGGCTCCAACTAGAAGAATTTGAGGCTCCCAACTATAAAATTGGATGGTTCTCGGGTAGAAGGGTATGAGAGGATAATTGGATAATGGGTCAGTATCGTGGATAGGTGGGGGGGGGGGGGGGTGGGGGGATGGGAAGGGGTTCGATTAGTATTAGCCCTTTTAGATGCTTATTTACGAGGATGATTCCAACTGTTAATGGTACAGAATTCGTTTACTAAGCTATGTTACGGGTTGGTGTATGGGAACTGTTGTTGGGCTGTGAATTGGGGAAAATATATTCAACGATCGGATATTGTAAAGGACAATAGTAATATCCATTGCCGAGGGGAGTAAAGGGGGAGAGCTATAAGAAAACAGGCTCTATCTCCTAGCTCTTGAATGCGAGGATTTACAAGCATGGACTGAAAATGTGGACTTTGCTGATTAAACAATTCCAGACACAGCCCTCAACATGCAAGAATATTTATTAATCAAGGACCAGTGGGAGAGAGGAGGGTATAATACAAAATAATTGATGATAAAGCATTAACTTGTATCTAGTTGGAATATATAATCTACATGTTTAAGATTGCGAAATGTTCAGTCTGTTATATCATCAATAAAAAATTGTTGAAACTTAAAAAAAAACCTACTTATTTCAACTTACCTTTAATGATAACCTCTAAGCACTGGGGAGGCTAGGGAACAACTAACCCTGACTGTCAAGCCTGTAAGTCTGATGAATGATTGAAGCCATCTCTGCGTGTATGCTCCTTGGTTGCTTGTGCACTTGCTGTCTTTCATCTTTCCTATTGAATAATGGAATTCTTTCCTTGGCATTTTAATTTTGTCTGTACACCACCTTGCTGTGTTGCCATGAAACGGCGGTATAGCAAATAAAGAAAACCATAAACCAGTATGTAAAATGCATCCTAATTTACAACTGTTAAAACCATGGAAATGCAAAAAAACAGAAGAAACCAGTCTTCACAAAAAAACAACAGAAGGCAAAACAGCGAAGATGACTAACAAAAACAAAAAATAAAAAATATAAAAACATAAAAATAATAAAATACATATATTTAAAAATATAGATATATATAAAAAAGATGACAATTTTTAATATAAAAATTGAAAAATATATACTTTATTAGCCATAGAAAAGTAGGGAGAAAAAAACTCGACACAGCTGTGTTTCGGCCGTTCAGGCCTGCGTCAGGAGTCTTCTCACCACGTGATGGTTGCTTATTCTATCCAAATATCAAAGGAATTTATATATCTCTTTTCAAATATTGTAAGCGCTAAAATACACTCAAAATAATATGGAGCGGAGAAACTCAGAGCAGCGTCTCATACCTATGAAATAAAAAAAAACTATGGAAAGCCATTTTCAACACTGTCCAGACAATACCAGGACTGGAATAAGTACCAGGAAGTCACAGGATAAACCAGAAATGAATCAGGAACAGGAACCACAGGATAAAGCAAGCACAGCACAGAGCAGGAATCAAGACAGTAACAAGCGCAGGGGCCAGTCCACTGAAGCCACTAGAAGATCCCCACCGAAACTACTGGACAAGAGAGTGTGTAGTTGCCTGGTTTTGTTTATATGTGGATCCAAACCAGGACACTCCCATTGCTGGTCCAAAGGGGACTTCTGGCAGTGTGCCTGCCTTCCTGTCCCCTGGTTTCTTCCTCAGTTCTGCATATCCTATTGCACTGTGGCAGATACTCAGCCTTATCTCCTGAGGGCCATAGGTTTGATCCCATTGACTCTGTCACCCTCACTTGCTATCACGGGGAACCTGGTTTACTTTCCATTCTGGATATAGCAGGATATAATTCTGATGAAAATCAAAATACCTCTTGGAGACTGAGCAGGACACTATGGAGAACAGCAATGAAAAAATATTGCAGGACATTCATTTTTACCACATTCTTGTCATGGGGGGAGGATGAAACATAGGTTTATTTTAAAATGAGCATAAAAACTGGATAGGTGAGGCTATGTAAATCTCTCATTTTTGCTGGGCCTCTTAGACCCAGGTATGAAAATCACATTGCCATTGAAAGGCACCTACTGTACCCGAATGTACACTGCTTTGTTAGCTTTCCAGCTTTTGCCAAGCTGCGGCAAAAAGGGGACTGCGCACAATCCCGAGCTTCCATCAGGAGCAGTGTTTCAAGAAAGGATCCCAAACAGCTTCCCATTTGGTCAGAGTGTGGCCACGAATTGCCCAGAGTTTGTTGTATTGGCTTGTTGTTTTTTATGTTATGGCTCTCAATGCTTAATAAAGACTTCTACAAATTAAAAAAAAAGGGGGGGGGGGGACTGCGCTGGTGTCGGCGCATGTTTGTGATGTGCGCCGAGGCCCCCTTTTATCACAGCAGGTAAAAGGTAGGTCTTTCTTTTTTTTAGGAAAGGGCAGTGCAGCAAGTGAAGGACTTGCCACGTGGCCATTTCGTGGGGGGGGGGGGGGAGCCCTTACCACCACCCATTGAGTTGGCGGTGAGGGCTTCCGCGCTAACCCAGCAGTAAAAGGCAGTGAATACTGGCTGGGTGCAGACCGACGCGACAAAAATTTTTTTTTTGTAGTGGCGGATATGACAGTGTGCTGGGGGTGGGAACTTCCTTTTTAGCGAGTGGTAAGTCCGCATTGGGCTTACCGTCGCTTTGTAAAAGGGCCCCTAAGTAAATAAAAAAAAAACTATTGAATAGTAACATAACTGAGTGATTTAGTTTGTATCCAGAAATAAGAACAAATTCCCTGAAAAAAAATCATAAGTACGTAAGTATTGCCATACCGGGACAGACCAAAGGTCCATCAAGCCCAGCGTCCTGTTTCCAACAGTGGCCAATCCAGGTCACAAATACCTGGCAAGACCCCCAAAAAGTACAAAACATTTTATGCTGCTTATCTCAGAAATAGTGGATTTTCCCCAAGTCCAATTTAATAATGGTCTGTGGACTTCTCCTTTAGGAAGTCGTCCAAACCTTTTTTAAACTGTGCTAAGCTAACCGCCTTTACCACATTCTCTGGCAACGAATTCCAGAGCTTAATTACACGTTGAGTGAAGAATCTTTTCTCCGATTCATTTTAAATTTACTACTTTGTAGCTTCATCGCATAAGGTGAGGAGGGAAATGAGAAGTCCTTTCTTATATACAGTGGCGTACCAAGGGGGGCGGTGGGGGCAGTCCGCCCTGGATGCACGCCACTGGGGGGGTGTCGCGCGCCTGTCAGCTCTTCGTTTTCATGCTCCCTCTGCCCTGGAACAGGTTACTTCCTGTTCCGGGGCAGAGGGAGCATGGAAACGAACAGCCGGCAGGCGCGCGCGGCACCCCTCCCCCCCAGCGGCGTGCATCCCGGGGGTTCTTTCGCCGGGGGGTCGCGCTGCACCCGGGGGGTTATTTCACCGGGGGGGGGTCGTGCTTTTCCAGGGGGGCGCTGCACCGATTAGTTCAGGGCCCCTAGGAACGCCACTGCTTATATAGCATTTAATGTTCAGTATTCCACCCTGTAATTCCTACTGCCCCGCTTTTCCTTATTGCTTGAGCAAAGAAGAGACAATGCTTCCCTGTCCCTCTGTTCAAATAAAAGGGGTGAGTCAGGTTGCCATTGATCTCCATCCTCTCTCTATTGGCTTGCTGTGTAATGCCTTAATGGCTCTTAGGAAGCTTGATCCAAAATTCAATTTCTTTAACAGGTTTGCATAATTAAGATAACAACTTAAATGTCTTTTCTGTATCCAGGGCCAGGAAACTAGCCGGAGCATATCTGCCCTTGATAGAAATGTATAGGGTGCCTCTGTGATCCCTGTAGTAAGGTCGCATAACGCACAGTAGGGCACTTCATAATCTTTCTGTCTCTTGCAAATGTCGCTTTATACAGTTCTGTGCTGTTTTAGCATGAATGGGACTATAAATGGCTTGCCCTACCACAGTCCCTGTGGTGCCACAAGTTAAATCTAAACAAACAATCAAATCTCACATTATTTCATAATTTCGTCTGTAGCTATTCTGTGTGTGCCTTCAGAATTAATAAAGAATAAGTGAATCATATTCAGGGTTTTTAAAAATAAAAATAATGTTTTTTTTGTTTGTTTTTTCTTGTCATTAATCTTTTTCTCTGTAGCCAGTCTGTGGCATGATTATTCTGAGTTCAGAATACAGCTGCTGCCTGCATCCCTATCCATCTTACCCTCCCCACAAAGGAAGTTAATCTCCTTCCCTTTCACTTGCCCTTGCTGTAAATCCCGGTGGAGAAACAAAGATCACCATTTTCATCCTCTTAAGGGAATGCACTTGATTTAACTGCAGACTGAATGATGCTAAGACTCCTTTAAAAAAAAAAATGAAAAGAAAAAAAAATCAAAGCAGAATTTGAATAATTGGAATTAAACAAAACAGAAGTGTTTTTTTTTTCATTGAGACCATGTATATATAACCTAAGCAAACACTGCAGAGGAACTGGCTTTATAAACTGTATCAATAGGTCTCTTTCTTTATTCAAACTCCTGTTTCTAGTCATCTCTTTATGTTTAAATCATTTTTATTGAGCGACTCACAACATAGCAAATGATACAAATCCGATACTTTCCCACTTTATCAAATACAACTACCACCTTCCCTACCCCCATCCCCATCCCCCCCACCCCAACTCCTCTCAGAAATGTGATGTGCACGTGTCTAGTTAATAATTTTGCTCTTCGCTCTTATGATCATGTATAATATTATCAAAATGCCTATTCTTCGTACATACATATGAATCACAAATAAAGAATAGATAACTGTGTACCATAAACCCAAACCATCCATAATATTATGATACTTTCGCATGACAGCTTCAAGTCAAGACACAAGCCATAAAAGAGATCCGAAGAGCAGGACTTCCCGAATCTGTCCTGGGAATGGTAACCACATTACCAGTTAAGGGTCCCTTTTACTAAGCTGTGGTAAAAAGGGCCCTGAGCTAGAGGCAGCGGCCATTTTTGCCACGCAGTGAGGCCCTTTTTACCGCAGAAGGTTAAAAGGCTGAAAAAAGAAATGTACTTCCCCAGTGGTCACCAATCCCCTCCCACCCCAAAAATAAATAAATACATTTTTGGCCAGCCTCTATGCCAGCCTGAAATGTTATACCCAGCTCCCTGACAGCTGTATGCAGGTCCCTGGAGCAGTTTTTAGTGGGTGCAGTGCACTTCAGGCAGGTGGACCCAGGCCCATCCCCCCCTACCTGTTACACTTGTGGTGGTAAATGTTGAGCCCTCCCAACCCGCCAAATACCCACTGTACCCACATCTAGGTGCCCCCTTCATCCCTAAGGGCTATGGTAGTGGTGTACAGTTGTGGGTAGTGGGGGGGATTTGGGGGGGGGCTCAGCACCCAAGGGAAGGGAGCTATGCACCTGGGAGCAATTTGTGAAGTCCACTGCAGTGCCCCCTAGGGTGCCCGGTTGGTGTCCTGGCATATGAGGGGGACCAGTGCACTACAAATGCTGGCTCCTCCCACGACCAAAGGGCTTGCATTTCGCCGTGTTTGAGATGGCCGGGCCCGGTTTCCATTATGGCCGAAAACCGAAGCCGGCCATCTCTAAACCCGGTGAGCTCAACATTTGACCTAAATGTTGAGATTTAGCCGGCCCCGAAGATGGCTGGCCATATAGATGGTCGGCACCATTTGATTATGCCCCTCCATGTCAACATCTTTATTCCCTCAAACTCGAACCCTTGCGTCCAGGGAGGGTGCTTCAAAGAAGAGGTACTGTCACATCCATCACTTGTTCTCTGTGGACTCCAGCAGTATTCTGTGCCAAGATGGATCTGTTTACTTCCTGGAAACCCAGCACTTCCTGTATAGCTCTGCAAAAGGGCACTGGCTGATGTCATCCTTCCTGTTTGGTAGTATTTAAGGAAGTTCCTGTCTCTCAGCCAGTGCCTTTGCAACAGGTCTCCTAGGCTAGAGTTGCCTAGTGTGTGTTGCAGCCTTGTTCCAGTTTGTCTCCTGTTCCTGCCTGTATCTTGTTCTAGCCCTGCTTTGTGTTCCAGCTTTTTTCCTGCCCTGACATCCATCTCCAGTCCTGATTCCAAGCTCCAATCCTGTCTTCAAGCTCCAACCTTGTCCAGTCCAGCCTTGCCTAGGTGTCTTACCTGCCACTGGTCGGGGCCTAGCCGGCTCTCGGGTTGGCTAGGAAGCATCAGCTCAGCTGCGGCCCAAGGGCCTACCCCGGTTCATGACAGCAGATTTCTACAGTCTGTGTCATGATCATGGCTGGACAAATTCAGCTTCAGTAGCTGAACAAGGCCAGTGCCGAGCAGACTTCTATGGTCTGCACCCTGATTGTGGCTGGAGAGATTTGGGTGGGCTGGAGTGGACTTCGATGACAGCTTCAATAGCTGGAGAATAAGGCTAGTGCCAGGCAGACTTCTACTGTCCGTGCCCTGAAAATGGCAAGGACAAATCAAGATCAAGTATGCAAATGTAATATCACATTATACCTTATGTTATTACTTTATCTTGTTGGGCAGACTAGATGGACCCTATAAGTCTTTATCTGCCGTCATCTACTATGTTACTATGTTATGTTACTATGGCGGGGCCCAATCAGTTGTAACAGTTGAAGAACCAGGTAGTAAAGTGACATCATTTAGAAGAGGTGGCCAGCGTGAGTGTAGGCTTATTGCAAATTTATTCAGGATGACATAAGTACATAAGTAATGCCATACTGGGAAAAGACCAAAGGTCCATTGAGCCCAGCATCCTGTCCCCGACAGCGGCCAATCCAGGTCAAGGGCACCTGGAAAGCTACCCAAACGTACAAACATTTTATACAAGTTATACCCGAAATTGTGGATCCCAAATTTTATTGGAATTGGTCAAGATTTGACAGAGTTGTGCAGAAAGCAGGCTTTGTATGGTTTCTTTAAAATATTTATTACCTGCATAATCCACTGCTCTAGGCTGGGTACGTTCAGTTATCACATTCTAACTAACATCTATTAACTCTCCAACCGAATAACAAACTCAATAGTGTGCATGTGCAGGGAGAGCCTCTCTACATCAGTGTAATCCCCCATTATAATGAAGATTGCTAAGTGTCATCATGAGAGAACTCTCCAGAGTCTCTGAGGGGAGGATTCTGAGTTGTGGGAGGTAAAGGATCCAGCCCAAAGGGTTGGGTTCCTAGCATAAGATGCAGAGAAAAAATGTTTCTTGTTGTTGAGCAGTGTTGCCAGGTACACGACCCCGAAACCCGGCCAAAAAGTTCACACCCCCACCCCCGCCGTCATCAACCCTGCCCTGCCGTCATCGACTCCGCCCCCGCCGTCATCGACCCCGCCCCCGCCCCCGCTGTCATTGACTCCGCCTCCTCCGTCATCGTTCCTGCCTCCTCTGTCATCGGCCCCACCCAAAACGTCACTAGCCCCGCCGAAAACGTCAACGAACCCCGCCCAAACATCACTAACCCCGCCCCCAGCGGCCCGAAAAACCGCACAAAAACCACCGAAAAAAAACAAAAACCAGCCCAAAAAACCGCAACCCACAGCAGGCAAAAATTTCCCGCAGCGGGTCGCGGAAAACCGCCCAATTGGGCGGGAAAACCGCCCACCTGGCAACCTTGTTGTTGAGTGACAGTGTGGGAGGAGTTAGAGTTAATAAATATTATAGATGGGCGTGCACGAGATCTTTGGTTGCCTCTAGCCCCATCGGGATCCTAGGAGGAGAAGGGGCATCTTGGAAAGGCCAGATAACCTAAGGCTGAGTTAAGGGGGAGTTATCGTCAACCAAAGGCAGTAACTGTTTGAGAGGAGTGCTCTGGGTGGGCAACTCTGGAGGAGAGGACAGACAAGGAGGTCTGATTCTGGAGGAGTTTGCTGGTGACAACCAACGCTATCAGCACAGCCTTGGATTATACAGCCGAAAGGGATGGGTGATCAACTGGAGGACCTGTAGATATGTATATATTTTGGAGATTTGCTATAAGAAACCATTTAATTTATTGGATAAGACTGTACCAAATGGTCTTGGATGGGCAGAGAACCTCTTATACCAAATGCTAACTGTATATAAGAGTTCATGGAGTTCGGATTTACTGCTTAAGAGATCAGTAAAGTTTGCATAAAAGATAACTCCTTGGTGTGGCAAGTATTACTTGAGAGAGAGAGGGAGAGAGAGGGAGAGTGACGAGTCCGCTCCTGGACTGTTAAGAATACTTAGGATAAAACACAGCTTAACATTCTACGACCTTTTTAAAACCCTGCTAAGCTATCTACTTTTACCACATTCTCTGGCAATAAATTCCAGAGTTCATTTACACACTGAGTGAAGAAATATTTTCTCTGATTTGCTTTAAATATACTGCTTATAAGCTTTATATCTCCCTCACTCATCTCTTCAGTTGCAATACACAAATGGAGAACAATGACCCTTACTTGCTTGGCAACGGAGATCAAGCAGTGGGATACACAACTGATTCAGATTATCATAGTGCGATATTAAATCAATTATAAAAAGCAACATACCCGTACAACACTCCTCTGAATCACCAGGGTAGAGGCAATTTATTAATGCATAAATAAATGATAACCCAGTGTTTTTCTCATACTGTAATATTATAAAGTGTATATACAGTTTCCAGTGGATAAGACATACTATATTATTGTGCTTTTCTGTTTACAGGCCTTCTGACGTGTCACAGCCAGCAAGATGTTTAACTGTTTCTAGCTGTGCCTTACAGAATCTATATTTGTTTCTTTTACCATTTTTTCTATACTTGCTGCGAACCAGTGGCATAACTATGTGGGGCCAGGGGGGGCCTGGGCCCCCGTAGATTTGGCCCTGCTGATGACCCTCTCGACCCCCCCTCCTGCTGCCAACCCTCCCCCGCCGTTGCCGTGGGCTACCTTTGCTGGCGGGGTCCCCAATCCCCGCCAGCTGAGGAAGTCCTCTTCTTCCTCCGAAGGCTTCGTTCTGTTTCTGACGTCCTGCACGTTGTATGGCTTCATTCTGTTTCTGTGAGTCTGACATCCTGCACATACAACGTGCAGGACGTCAGAAACAGAATGAAGCCTTCAGAGGAAAAAGAGGACCTCCTCGGCTGGTGGGGATTGGGGACCACGCCAGCAAAGCTAGCCCACGGCGATGGCGGGGAGGGTTGGCGGCGGGATGGGGGTCGAGAGGGTCGTCGGCAGGGGTTGTCAAAGTTGGCGGTGGCGGGCGGGTTGGCAATAGCGGGGGAGGGGGGTCGGCGGTGCCGGGGGGGGGGGCTAAAATGTGACCCCTCACCTCAGGCTCTGGCCCCCCTCCCGCCGAAGTCTGGCTATGCCCCTGCTGCGAACTACCTTGTCTGTAATCAATTGTCCTGTGCTACACCTATCAATCTGACAACATTCAGATAAAAGTGACTTACCAGTTCAGGTTATACCTGATCAGCTAAGACAGATCCTTCTGCAGAAATCATACCGAGCTAGGACAGCCCAGCCAGGATATTATATATCACTGAAATATCCTCTAGGGTTCTGTATATTTTCAGCACATATTCAGTTCCTTAATGCATCTTTAAAAATGTAGTGAACACAAAATTGATTTTACAGATGTTAACCTATGAATTAATATACAAAAAGTGGATATGAGTGCATTAAAAGGTTCTAATGCCCATCAAAATGGACCACTTGTCTTGATCCTGCAGCTCCAGTTCTCCCCAATCATCCTCCTGATCACCCCTGCCATAAAAACATACATAAGATATCTAACCAAACATAAAACATATCAAACCGAGTTACATGACAGACTTGATCGACTTACCAATTAGAAATACATCCGAATCAACACTACCCAAGCTGCAAAGGACTTAAATACAAAATAATTTACGCATCTAGTTTTTCCTACATAAGCACACAACTGAGGAACGCATTACCAAAAGCCTTGAAAATGACGTACGACCACTTAAACTTCCGGAAATCACTAAAAACCAACCTGTTTAAAAAGGCCTGCCCTACCGATCCAACTTAAATGCCAAATCTCTGCAACACGACCAAACTAAAGCACGTAATGGACATAACACAACTTTTCCATTAGACGATTCCCTAATGTGGCTGTGCCACGTGAACTTGATCTTACCACAACATCACCCTGTATATGTTCACACCGGAGCCTGCAAAGGCCTCTCCGGTACTATGTAAGCCACATTGAGCCTACAAATAGGTGGGAAAATGTGAGATACAAATGTAATAAATAAATAAAATAAATACAAATTAGACAAATATGCCGCTGCAGTCTTACCGTGACACCATTAAACAGTCAAAAATGCATGGGTAAAAAGCTAAGTCTTGAGCAATTTCTTAAACTGTGAAGTATTAGAACAAAGACGTGGGTAACCAAGTAAGATGTTCCACATTACAGGCCCTGCCATTGAAAGCCTAAGAGATTTGTGGAGAATCAAGAGGTTGTGATTGCTTGGGACATTTCAGTTCCAACTGACAAAAAGCTTGATGGAAGAAAAACACATAATACTACTACTACTATTAAACATTTCTATAGCGCTACTAGACTTACGCAGCGCTGTACAAATTAACATGAAGGAACGGAGCCGGGAGTTAGCAGTGGGGGAGAAGGGGGACGACAGGAGACATTTACCCAGCGGGGAGGAGTGTAGGGAGAGATGAGAGCGGAAAGGTACTGAGGAACTGCGGTGATTTAACCAGAGCTGACATTGTGATGTCATAATGCCTCAGTCCACCAATGCCTAAGAGCCAACTTCATCAGTGATGTCACAATGGCTTGACTGTCCTATACTTGGCTCATACTACTACTACTATTAAACATTTCTATAGCGATACTAGACTTATGCAGCGCTGTACAAATTAACATGAAAAGACAGTCCCTGCTCAACAGAGCTTACAATCTAAATTGGACAGACGAACAGACAGCTAGGGGTGGGGAAATTGCAGTGGTAGGGGTGATAAGTGAGGGCGTTGAGTAAGAGAGTCATGGTTAGGAGTCGAAAGCAGTAGCAAAGAGGTGGGCTTTAAACCTAGACTTGAAGGCAGCCAGAGACTGAGCCTGACGTGTACTGGCTCAGGGAGTCTATTCCAGGCATAGGGAGCAGCGAGATAGAAGGAACGGAGCCAGGAATTAGCAGTGGGGGAGAAGGAGGACGACAGGAGACATTTACCCAGCCAACGGAGTTCACGGGGAGGAGTGTAGGGAGAGATGAGAGCGGAAAGGTACTGAGGAGCTGCGGTGATTTAACCAGAGCTGACATTGTGATGTCATAATGCCTCAGTCCACCAATGCCTAAGAACCAATCTCATCAGTGATGTCACAATGGCTTGACTGTCCTATACTTGGCTCATACTACTACTACTACTACTATTAAACATTTCTATAGCGCTACTAGACTTACGCAGCGCTGTACAAATGAACATGAAAAGACAGTCCCTGCTCAACAGAGCTTACAATCTAAATTGGACAGACGAACAGACAGCTAGGGGTGGGGAAATTGCAGTGGTAGGGGTGATAAGTAAGAGAGTCATGGTTAGGAGTCGAAAGCAGTAGCAAAGAGGTGGGCTTTAAACCTAGACTTGAAGGCAGCCAGAGACTGAGCCTGACTTACTGGCTCAGGGAGTCTATTCCAGGCATAGGGAGCAGCGAGATAGAAGGAACGGAGCCGGGAGTTAGCAGTGGGGGAGAAGGGGGACGACAGGAGACATTTACCCAGCGAACGGAGTTCACGGGGAGAAGTGTAGGGAGAGATGAGAGCGGAAAGGTACTGAGGAGCTGCGGTGATTTAACCAGAGCTGACATTGTGATGTCATAATGCCTCAGTCCACCAATGCCTAAGAGCCAACCTCATCAGTGATGTCACAATGGCTTGACTGTCCTATACTTGGCTCATACTACTACTACTACTACTATTAAACATTTCTATAGCGCTACTAGACTTACGCAGCGCTGTACAAATGAACATGAAAAGACAGTCCCTGCTCAACAGAGCTTACAATCTAAATTGGACAGACGAACAGACAGCTAGGGGTGGGGAAATTGCAGTGGTAGGGGTGATAAGTAAGAGAGTCATGGTTAGGAGTCGAAAGCAGTAGCAAAGAGGTGGGCTTTAAACCTAGACTTGAAGGCAGCCAGAGACTGAGCCTGACTTACTGGCTCAGGGAGTCTATTCCAGGCATAGGGAGCAGCGAGATAGAAGGAACGGAGCCGGGAGTTAGCAGTGGGGGAGAAGGGGGACGACAGGAGACATTTACCCAGCCAACGGAGTTCACGGGGAGAAGTGTAGGGAGAGATGAGAGCGGAAAGGTACTGAGGAGCTGCGGTGATTTAACCAGAGCTGACATTGTGATGTCATAATGCCTCAGTCCACCAATGCCTAAGAGCCAACCTCATCAGTGATGTCACAATGGCTTGACTGTCCTATACTTGGCTCATACTACTACTACTACTACTATTAAACATTTCTATAGCGCTACTAGACTTACGCAGCGCTGTACAAATGAACATGAAAAGACAGTCCCTGCTCAACAGAGCTTACAATCTAAATTGGACAGACGAACAGACAGCTAGGGGTGGGGAAATTGCAGTGGTAGGGGTGATAAGTAAGAGAGTCATGGTTAGGAGTCGAAAGCAGTAGCAAAGAGGTGGGC
This sequence comes from Microcaecilia unicolor, assembly GCF_901765095.1. Lineage (NCBI taxonomy): Eukaryota > Metazoa > Chordata > Amphibia > Gymnophiona > Siphonopidae > Microcaecilia > Microcaecilia unicolor. Next base: position 625,403,554 of record NC_044032.1, read on the forward strand.
TTTAAACCTAGACTTGAAGGCAGCCAGAGACTGAGCCTGACTTACTGGCTCAGGGAGTCTATTCCAGGCATAGGGAGCAGCGAGATAGAAGGAACGGAGCCGGGAGTTAGCAGTGGGGGAGAAGGGGGACGACAGGAGACATTTACCCAGCGAACGGAGTTCACGGGGAGAAGTGTAGGGAGAGATGAGAGCGGAAAGGTACTGAGGAGCTGCGGTGATTTAACCAGAGCTGACATTGTGATGTCATAATGCCTCAGTCCACCAATGCCTAAGAGCCAACCTCATCAGTGATGTCACAATGGCTTGACTGTCCTATACTTGGCTCATACTACTACTACTACTACTATTAAACATTTCTATAGCGCTACTAGACTTACGCAGCGCTGTACAAATGAACATGAAAAGACAGTCCCTGCTCAACAGAGCTTACAATCTAAATTGGACAGACGAACAGACAGCTAGGGGTGGGGAAATTGCAGTGGTAGGGGTGATAAGTGAGGGCGTTGAGTAAGAGAGTCATGGTTAGGAGTCGAAAGCAGTAGCAAAGAGGTGGGGCTTTAAGCCTAGACTTGAAGACAGCCAGAGACTGAGCCTGACTTACTGGCTCAGGGAGTCTATTCCAGCCATAGGGAGCAGCGAGATAGAAGGAACAGAGCCGGGAGTTAGCAGTGGGGGAGAAGGGGGACGACAGGAGACATTTACCCAGCGAACGGAGTTCACGGGGAGGAGTGTCGGAAGAGATGAGAGCGTACTGAGGAACTGCGGAGTGGATGCACTTGTAGGTCAAAAGGAGAAGTTTGAACCGTATGCGGAAGCGGATAGGGAGCCAGTATATAGTGGTAAAGTTAAAAAAATAATTTAAAAACCTCAAGAACAGCACTGCTAAGAGAAGCCTCAGGACCACATGACTATTCTATACGACACATGAAGAGAAAGAAGATCCTCAAGCACCAATAAATGCAACCAGAAACTAAGGGGTAGATATTCAAAGGGATTTAAGAAGATAGGGGAGACTCCTGCTTGTTTATACCCCAATTAGTGTGTTGGGAAGAAATATTCAGCGGCACTTAAATAGGCCATACTGCTAAATATCTCTATTGACCGCCGCAGCACTGTCCAGTTAGTGCCGAGGTGGTTCGGGGATGGAGCAAGCAGATACGTGGGCATTGGCCATATTCACTTCCAGTACCTGCATACTTAATTGGGCAAATAAGCAGGGGTGTGCTGGTAAATTTTTAACAACAGGCTCTTTCTCCGGACGTAGCCAGCTCTGCAGTTGGAAGGGCCAGGGGCGGCCGGAGGGGTGGGGAGCAACACTTGCCTCTCTCTCCTCCCTCCCTTCGTGCGGACACGCTAGGCATACCTTTGCTGGCAGTCAATAAATGGACTGCCACCACTCCCAACGTCTTACTCTGAGCAGCATGCTGGAACTTCTTTCACACATGCTGGAGAAGTCCCAGCCTGCTGCCCAGAGCTGGAAACAAGGAGCAGGGAGCAGCAGTAGTCTATTGTATATAATTTGCGTGTTCCCACCACCTATTCTGACCTCATCCTCCCCCAGACTGCTCTTACACAGTCCAGGAATTAACAGACTCCATAATCAGAAGGACTCGCTGGGATATAAGAAGATAGTTTATTACAATCTTACCAATAGCAATACAGGCAAATCAGGCAGTCATATGATGGAGCAGCATTACACGATACGTCTGTCACCCACCTTCTCTTGTAGCCTTCCTTCTGTTCTAATACCCTTCTGACTCCTATTTTTATACTATTTTCACCCTATTCATTTCAATGGAACCTAGCTTTGTCACCAGGGTTCTTGGACCTTATCAGTTGATCAAAATGACTTCACATACTATCAAGCTCTAAGTATAAACAAGATATGCTCAGAGCGCATCTTATTAGATGACTTTGCATTTTCCCCAAACTTTCCCTAGCCCACTCCTTTGGATGTTCTCATCCGGGGTGCAGCTGACCCAGTACTATCTCTACACAACCATAGCAACTCTTGCTCATGACGTCTTGTAGGTGCCAGTCCCAGAGCAAATGCCCCCCCTCCCTTGCCAGCTCAGCACTTGCTACAGTGAAATGTAACTGTGTCAAAGGTGATCACTGATTCTTACAAGCTAGCTCTCTTTTGTATCAGAGATGATTTTGATTTTAAGAAGCCTAGCTCTTATTATGAGCCATTGGCCTGTATTTTACTGAGAGCAAGGGCTAGCATAACTCTTCACTATTTACTTGGCTGGCAGGGCTCAGCGTCCCCACCAGCAAAGTAAAAGAGAATTCAGCAGGGGGCCCACGCCCACATTTTGGGAGCCAGTTGTTAAAGTAGCCATGGAGGGCCCTACTTTAACAACCGGCTCCCAAAATTCTTAAAAACTTAACAACCGGCTCTTGCGAGCCTGTGAGAGCCTGCTCCAGCACACCACTGCAAATAAGACACAAAAAACAGTCCTATCTTTGCACAAAAGCAGTGCACCTTCTAGGTTTGAGGCTGACCCCAGATGCCCAGACAAGACCCAGCATTGAATATCCAGGTCTAATTTGGCTAAATATCAACTGACAGAGAAAATGTGATTGAAAGACACAGAAATATTCCCATCTGTTTTGTATGCCACTGATTTATCTAAAAGAATTTCCAAGCATACCTCGATAAGTTACCTATATATATATATTACATCCTACTACCTTGGTCTTCACTTCCAGTCCTCAGTGACTGCCAATGAGTCAGGTTTTCAGAACATCCCTAATAAATATGCAAAAGAGAGATTTGCATATAATAGGAGTGGAGGAGTAGCCCAATGGTTAGTGCATTGGGCTTTGATCCTGACAACCAGGGTTCAATGCCCACTGCAACTCCTTGTGACCTTGGGCAAGTCTCTTAACCCTCTATTGCCCCAGGTACATCAACTTAGATTGTGAGCCCTCTAGGAACAGAGAAAGTACCTGCATATAATGTGTACAGTGCTGTGTATGTCCAATAGCACTATAGAAATGATTAGTAGTAGGTAGGAAGCATGCAAATCTCCTTGATACATACTCTTTAGGGATATCCTGAAAACCTGACCCATTAGCAGCCCTCAAGGACTGCAGTGAAAACGAAGGGTCTATGAAGTTCAGAAGGAAAGTCTTTTTGCCTCAATGTAAGGACTCAGGTGAGTTCTAGCAGTAAACCTGATAGACTGAGATCATCATTGCCATGGTATATGCAAAAAAAATCACCCATTTGGAGCCATTACGCCAGAGAGAAAAAAAAAAAGACTTGGTTTGTTCTATGACTATGATGTCACAATAGTTAATACGAAAGAACCAATAAGGTTGATGTTCAAAAGATTTGTCCAGGTAAGTTTTGGACTTCCCTGGGCAGATCTTAGCTTTTCATTCCCCCCCCCCCCCCCCCCCCCTCCCTTCTCAGCATTTGCATTTTGTTAGGCCTACATGTTGGCTGGACAAAATTTAGCCGCCACCAAAGAGGCAGCACTGGAGGATTCTACTATAAATAACTACTATAAATCACTTTTATAGCGCTACCAGTCGTACGCAGCGCTTTACAATTGAACATGAAGAAGAAAGACAGTCCCTGCTCAAAAGAGCTTACAATCTAAATCAGGACAAACAGGACCAAAAAGGATAAGGGAAGGACAGACAGAAGGGCACATAAGGATAAGATAAAACTTACAAGTCAGGAGTCGAAAGCAGCATCAAACAGGTAGGCCATTAGCCCGGATTTGAAGGCCGCCAGGGATGGAGCTAGACGTAATGGCTCAGGAAGCCTATTCCAGGCATAAGGTGCGGCGATGCCAGAGGGTTGTCCTAAATGTAACTAGATCATCCTTATCTCATTAAGTTTATCCCATTATATTCAGAAGCATTGGATATTGATCTCACTGACTACAGTGACCAATGTCTGTATTCATTTTGTAAGTGTCATATCTGCTCCACTGGGAACTCGTTTACAGAATGGAATTAGAAGAACAGCTTCCAAATAAAGCTCCTTAAGGAAATGTTAGCTAACTGCATTTTTAAAATACACCACAGTGGGCCTAGTTTGCTTTGAAGAGATATATTTAACTGCCTGTGTGCTCCTCGTGCAGGGTTCTTTGTGAGAAGCCTCAGGAACAGAAATTCCAATCCATACAAGCTCTGGGGAAGAAGAAATAGCATACTCACAGGGATGAAATCCAGTCTTCATTAACATGCAAGTCAAATGATGATTCCAGCACCCTCTGTGAGACAACGGAATGCCAGCAGCAGAACTTAAATGCTTCTCTGAATTTAAGCGCCCACAGGCAGGTGGATGGAGAAGGAAAATCTAGAGGAAGGAGATGGCCAGAAGAGAAAAACTAAAAATTAAAAAACAAAAGTGAAGAGACAACAGGGGGCAGGGAAGAGATCTTTTGGGAAAAATTCCCCTCGTGCATTGTTTATCTAAGCCTTGCGTTTGTTACTTCTAGACCAACGTTTTTGCCTTGTAAAGTAACAGTGTCTTTACTGCAAGCCTACGTGAGCCCTTGAACTCACTGTGGAATGTGTTCGTACAGTATCTGGAAATGTTTCTCCATTCGATGGAATGCAAGAGATGCAAGGCGGCTTGTTTGTCAGGGAAAGAGACAAAAACTAGTTCAAAGAGGCAATAATCAAGCAAACAAGCAGGCAGGTCAATGGCTACCACTGTTACTCTTAAACATGTATATAGTGCTGCAAGGTTTACACAGCACTGCATAGACACAGAAAAGTGGAGGAGTGGCCTAGTGGTTAGGGTGGTGGACTTTGGTCCTGAGGACCTGAGTTCGATTCCCACTTCAGGCACAGGCAGCTCCTTGTGACTCTGGGGAAGTCACTTAACCCTCCATTGCCCCATGTAAGCTGCATTGAGCCTGCCATGAGTGGGAAAGTGTGGGGTACAAATGTAACAAAAATCAAATAGATACTATTGGAGATTCTACATGGAATGTTGCTATTCCACTAGCAACATTCCATGTAGAAGGCTGTGCAGGCTTCTGTTTCTGTGAGTCTGACGTCCTGCACGTGCAGGACGTCAGACTCGCAGAAGCCTGCGCGGCCACATTGGTGATCTGCAAGGGCCGACTTCTACATGGAATGATGTTGTTGCTACTGGAATAGCAACATTCCATGTAGAATCTGAAATAGTAGTAACAGTGGAGGAGTGGCCTAGTGGTTAGGGTGGTGGACTTTGGTCCTGAGGAACTGGGTTCAATTCCCATTCCCACTTCAGGCACAGGCAGCTAGCTCCTTGTGACTCTGGGCAAGTCACTTAACCCTCCATTGCTCCAGGTACAAATAAGTACCTGTATACAATATGTAAGCTTTGAGCCTGCCATGAATGGGAAAGCGCAGGGTGCAAATGTAACAAAATAAAACTGATGATCCCTGCTCTGTGGAGCTTACAGTCTAGTCAACAGAGGACAGAAGGATGGTGAGAAGTAAATGTAAATCAGAAATTTCTCTCCCATTTCTTTGCTGTGACCTATTGACAGGTAGCTGGAAGGGAATCCACAGTAGAATATGTGATAAGTACATGGAATTATGTACCAAAAAATTAAACATTACACAAAAGCGATTCCTATAATTTTGTATTCAAAATACTAAACAGAACATAATTTCAAAGTTATTAGAAAAACATACAGCTAACCCCCCCCCCCCCTCTAAGTTCCCCCAACTACACCTACCTTACGTGTACCTTATCTACTACAACATCACCTTGTATTCATTCGTACCATGTATTTGTTCAGACCGGAATAGGCTAACGCCGTTAACGGCAATATGTAAGCCACATTGAGCCTGCAAAAAGATGGGAAAATGTGGCATACAAATGCAACAAATAAATAAACAAATATTAATGCTTATATTATTCCAAATAAACAAACAATATTTTTTTACTTTATTTTTATTTAAAAAACGTACATCAAAGAACAAAAAGCAATCGACATCAAATAACAAATGAGAGGGTTATATTATACATATAAGAAGAATGAATTCTTCTGAGAGCAAATGCCTGAGGTCATTTGTAACCTGATCACTGCGGTTGTCCGGGTTATGCCACGATGATCATGACACCACTACAGAAGGCTAAGGGACCACTTATAACTTGTTCATACATGACCACGCACATGATGTGGCTGCCACGAAAACTGTGCATTAAATGTGTTGTCTCTGTATTCTATCACTGAAACACAAAAGAACAGAATCTTGCATTGCAGTGAGTGAAACGTTTGTAGCAATTTAATTTTAAGTGGCATAGAATAGCTATTTTTATGCCAATACGGCCCCATTTCTAGACAGGCCGTAGAAGCAGGAATTGACACATGTAGGTCATAGTAACATAGTAACATAGTAGATGACGGCAGAAAAAGACCTGCATGGTCCATCTAGTCTGCCCAAGACAAACTCATATGTGTATACCTTACCTTGAATTTGTACCTGTCCTTTTCAGGGCACAGACCATATAAGTCTGCCCAGCAGTATTTCCCGCCTCCCAACCACCAGTCCCGCCTCCCATCACTGGCTCTGGTACAGACCATATAAGTCTGCCCTCCCCTATCCTTGCTTCTCAACCACCACCCCCTCTTCCCCCCACCTGCTCCGCCACCCAATTTCAGCTAAGCTTCTGAGGATCCATTCCTACTGCACAGGATTCCTTTATGCATATCCCACGCATGTTTGAACTCCGTTACCGTTTTCATCTCCACCACCTCCCGCGGGAGGGCATTCCAAGCGTCCACCACCCTCTCCGTGAAAAAATACTTCCTGGTCAGTGCATATGAAGTTTCACCAGTATTTTAGAACAGAATCTGCCGACGCACGTCCTGTTCTAAAATATGGGAGAAATGGATGTTTATACACTGAGCGTGTGCAGCATAAACATCTATTTTATTCAGTTAGGTTTTGCTCACATCTTTTTCAGTAGTAGCTCAAGGTGAGTTACATTTAGGTACACTGCAAATTCCTCTGTCCCTGGAGGGCTCACAATGTACCTGAGATAATGGAGTGTTATTTTTTTATTTATTTGTTACATTTGTATCCCACATTTTCCCACATATTTGCAGGCTCAATGTGGCTTACATAATACCGTGAAGGCATTCGCCAAATCCGGTAAGGGATAGGTACAAAATGTTGTATTTTGGGATAGGGAAGGTAAGATTCAATCAAGTTGAGTTAAAAGAGTTCATTAATGTCCAATACAATCTTTAATAGTGAGGTATTGCAGGGATGAGTGTTAAAGTGACTTGCCTAAGATCACAAGGAGCAGCAGTGGGATTTGAACTGGCCACCTCTGGATAGCAAGAGCAGTGCTCTAACCACTAGGCCACTCCTCCACTCAGCAATATTCCATGTAGAATCACCAATAATAGCAACATTCCATGTAGAATCTCAAATAGTAGCAACAGAATCTCAAATAGTAGCAACGTTCGATATTCCACTGCACTAACCACAAGGCTACTCCTCCACTAGCAACATTCCATGTAGAAGCCTGTCCTTGCAGATCAGCTGCGCAGGCTTCTGTTTCTGTGAGTCTGACGTCCTGCACAGAAACAGAAGCCTGCGCGGCCGCGTTGCTAATCTGCAAGGGCAAGCTTCTACATGGAATGTTGCTAGTGGAATAGCAACATTCCATATAAAATCTCAGATAGTAGCAACAGAATCTCAAATAATTTATTTGGACTTTGCTCACACCTTTTTCAGTAGTAGCTCAAGGTGAGTTACATTCAGGTACACTGGATATTTCTCTGTCCCAGGAGGGCTCACAATCTTAAGTTTGTACCCGAGGTGATGGAGGGTTAAGTGACTTGCGCAAGATACTACTACTACTACTACTAACTAGCATTTCTAAAGCGCTACTAGGGTTACGCAGCGCTGTACAATTTAAACATAGAAGGACAGTCCCTGCTCAAAGAGCTTACAATCTAAAAGACAAGAAAACAATCTAAAGACAAGTGAACAATCTAGAGGACGAGTGAACAGTTAGTCTGATAGGGTGGATAGATTGGGGTATTTTATATATCTCGAGTGGTTAGGCGCCGAAGGCAGCATTGAAGAGGTGAGTTTTAAGCAGAGATTTGAAGATGGGTAGGGAGGGGGCATGGCGTATGGGTAAAGGAAGATTGTTCCAGGCATGGGGTGAGGCAAGGCAGAATGGGCGGAGTCTGGAGTTGGCAGTGGTGGAGAAGGGTACTGAGAGAAGGGCCTTGTCCTGTGAGCGGAGGTTACGGGCGGGAACATAGGGGGAGATGAGGGTGGAGAGGTAGTGAGGAGCCGCAGACTGAGTGCATTTGTAGGTAAGGAGGAGGAGCTTGAATTGTATGCGATAACTGATCGGAAGCCAGTGAAGTGATTTGAGGAGAGGGGTGATATGAGTATATCGGTTTTGGCGGAATATAAGACGTGCAGCAGCGTTCTGAACTGAATGAAGGGGGGATAGATGGCTGAGTGGGAGGCCGGTGAGGAGTAAGTTGCAGTAATCAAGGCGAGAGGTAATGAGAGCGTGGACGAGAGTTCTGGTGGTGTGCTCAGAGAGGAAAGGGCGAATTTTGCTGATGTTGAAGAGGAAGAAGCGACAGGTCTTGGCAGTCTGTTGGATATGCGCAGAGAAGGAGAGGGAGGAGTCGAAAATGACTCCGAGGTTGCGGGCAGATGGGACAGGGAGGATAAGGGTGTTATCAACAGAGATAGAGAGTGGAGGAAGAGGAGAAGTGGGTTTAGGAGGAAAGACGAGGAGCTCGGTCTTGGACATGTTCAGCTTCAGGTGGCGGTTGGACATCCATGCCGCAATGTCGGATAAACAGGCCGATACCTTGGCCTGGGTCTCCACGGTGATGTCAGGTGTGGAGAGGTATAGCTGGGTGTCATCAGCATAAAGATGATACTGAAAACCATGAGACGAGATCAGCGAGCCCAGGGAAGAGGTGTAGATTGAGAAGAGAAGGGGTCCAAGGACAGATCCCTGGGGAACTCCAACAGATAGTGGGATGGGAGTGGAGGAAGATCCATGGGAGTGTACCCTGAAGGTGCGGTGGGAGAGATAAGAGGAGAACCAGGAGAGGACAGGGCCTTGGAACCCAAAAGAGGACAGCATGGCAAGAAGTAAATCATGGTTGACAGTGTCAAATGCGGCGGAAAGATCGAGGAGGATGAGGATGGAGTAGTGACCTCTGGATTTGGCCAGGAGCAGGTCGTTGCAAACTTTAGAGAGTGCTGTTTCTGTCGAGTGCAGAGGGCGAAAGCCGGATTGAAGTGGATCGAGGATGGCATGAGAGGAGAGAAAGTCAAGGCAGCGGCTGTGAACAGCGCGCTCAAGTATTTTGGAAAGGAAGGGTAAAAGAGAGATGGGGCGGTAGTTGGAGGGGCAGGTAGGGTCAAGTGAAGGTTTTTTGAGGAGAGGTGTGACAACGGCGTGCTTGAAGGTGTCAGGGACAGTTGCAGTGGAGAAAGAGAGGTTGAGGATGCGACAGATGGCGGGGGTGACAGTATGGGAGATGGTGTTGAGTAGGTTGGTGGGGATGGGATCAGAGGAACAGGTGGTGCATTTCGAGGAGGAAAGAAGGCGGGAAGTTTCATCCTCGGTGATCTCAGGAAAAGAGGAGAAAGAGACCTGGGTAGGTTGGTTGATGGAGAGGGTTAAAGGGTGAAGAGGAGGTGGTGGCTTGGTCGTGAACTCAAGGTTGATCACAAGGAGCAGCAGTGGGATTTGAACTGGCCACCTCTGGATAGTAAGAGCAGTGCTCTAACCACTAGGCTACTCCTCCACTCCAATTTAAATGTATAAAAATTTGAGAGGTTCAAAGCCAGCACACAACAGGTTATATTGTACAATAGCAAGGTACCCGGTTATGTGCTGACACATAACTGGTTATTATCCCGATGCTGTCACAGTGACCTTTTTTTTTTGCCAGTTTAGTATTGGGGGGGGGGGGGGGGAACCACTGGGGAATTAAGGGGCTATTAAGTGCTGCTCACGGAGAGAGTAGTGGATGCTTGGAATGCCCTCCCGCGGGAGGTGGTGGAAATGAAAACGGTAACAGAATTCAAACACGCGTGGGATAAACATAAAGGAATCCTGTTCAGAAGGAATGGATCCACAGAAGCTTAGCCGAGATTGGGTGGCAGAGCCGGTGGCGGGAGGCGGGGATAGTGCTGGGCAGACTTATACGGTCTGTGCCAGAGCCGGTGGTGGGAGGCGGGGCTGGTGGTTGGGAGGCGGGGATAGTGCTGGGCAGACTTACACGGTCTGTGCCCTGAAGAGGACAGGTACAAATAAAAAGTAGCACATATGAATTTATCTTGTAGGGCAGACTGGATGGACCATGCAGGTCTTTTTCTGCCGTCATTTACTATGTTACTGTGTAGTAGCAGTTGTTTCCCAAATCCTAAACATGCTTGGTAGTAGGTGTAACTCCTAATGTCAATCTTCTAGGATATAAATATTTAGTCCACTTCTGAAATGGGGAATAAACACCTATGTTATGTCCAGGGGCATAGCCAGACTTTGGCGGGAGGGGGGGGGGGGTCCAAAACCCGAGGTGAGGGGGCACATTTTAGCTCCCCCCCCGCCGCCGCCACCAACAACTTTGACCCCCCTCCCCGTCGACGACCCTCTCAACTCCCCCCCCCCCCCCGCACGTTGTACGTGCAGGACGTCAGACTCACAGAAACAGAACGAAGTCTTGTGCCCGAAGAAGAGGACCTCGGCTGGCAGGGGTTGGGGTCCCCCGCCAGCAAAGGTAGCGGACGGCGATGGCGGTGGCAGGGGAGGGTTGGCGGCGGGAGGGGGGTCGAGAGGGTCGTCGGCAGGGGGGTCCAGGACCAAATCTACTGGGGCCCAGGCCCCTGTGGCCCCATGTGGCCCCATGTGGCTACGCCACTGGTTATGCCCTTGTCACACTCAAAACATGCCTAGATCATACCCCTTTGCCATTTACATGCACTGCTTCTGATAAATGCATATTCTGGCTTTGTAAAACAGGGACTTAGACATTTGTACAAGACATTTAAGTGCCAATTTATGCATGTATGAAATACAAATAGGGCTCACATAGTGAGAGCCATTTTGCAGTGGGTCTTGACTGCACCAGTCATTTTAAAAAACCATGACCACTCATGGAACAGTGAACTTTTGGCTGTATGTCACTGAGTCTATACAGTTGCAACGAGGCTTTCTTTGGAAGCTTGAATGATTAAAATTCAGTATAAAAAAAAAGGAAGGCAGTATGTCAAATAAAGACGAACTATGTACTCCTGGGAACCCAGCGAGATGCCTGCTGTGAAGACAGCTGAAGACTTTGCAATGGAGACTGTAGGTGGGAACAAAGAGCTTTCCCAGGATGCCCTGCTTCCACAGTGACCACTGGAAGAGAGATTTGCTCACTGGGCAAATCTCTCTTATCTGCACCCTTCTCCTCCACCGCTAACTCCAGACTCCGTTCCTTCTATCTTGCTGCACCGTATGCCTGGAATAAACTTCCTGAGCCGGTACGCCAAGCCTCATTTCTGGCCATCTTCAAATCTAGGCTAAAAACCCACCTCTTCGATGCTGCTTTTAACTCCTAAACCTAAACCTTCAACTGTCCCCTATCCCCGATATGTCCTGTCTGTCCTAACCCTTATCCCTTACTTGTCCTGTCTGTCTGTTATAATTAGATTGTAAGCTCTATTGAGCAGGGACTGTCTCTCCATGTTCAAGTGTGAAGCGCTGCGTACGTCCGGTAGCACTATAGAAATGATAAGTAGTAGTAGTAGTAGATTATACCCTGAATCAGGAAGTGGATTCTTGGTACCCCAGTAGAGGAAAGGGTTGCTAAACATGTGCATTTTCCTAACCTATTTATACGGTGATGCTCCAGAAGATTTTCTTTTATTATTTGTTTGTCAGGTACTTCTTTTAAGGATCAAAGTGGGGATCATCTTATTTTGCAGCTACCATCTTTCAAAGGTATAAAACATAGATCGTTAAATGGTCAACCTTTAGTTTTCCATGCCATTAGAATTTTCTTCAAAAGGGTATTCGTTCTTCTTTTTCTTATTTGTTGATTTGAAAAAACCCCTGAAAACTTATCTTATGGGAGTCATCAGCTTACAAGTGCTACTGGAAGTCATGAAGGACATGAAGTCACCAAAGCATGAGTGTAGATATGGAAGAGTAGAAGATCAATCAAACAGCCTTTAGGGATATTGATTAAGTAGGGGAGTGTGGTAGCCGTGTTAGTCCACTCTTAAGGTTATCAATAGAAATCAAACAAAATAAAACATGGAAAAGAAAATAAGATGATACCTTTTTTATTGGACATAACTTAAAACATTTCTTGATTAGCTTTCGAAGGTTGCCCTTCTTCGTCAGATCGGAAATAATATTGATTGAAAGTGTGGAGGAAGGTCCCTCAGAGGCAATACTGAGGATGTTACGAAGACAGAAGAGAACCTGAATAGAGATGAGCCACAGAACCCAACCGAGGATAGCATTTCTAAGAGAAGATGGTGGTTGTCAGTTTCAAAAGATGCAGATAGGTCAAGAAATATAAGGAATGAGTAGCTTTAGAAATCAAGAAGTTAAGGCGGTGTGGTGCACAGCATTTTAAAAGATAGATCGAGAGGGATGAGTATAGAATAGAGACCTTTGGATCTGGCCAGGAACAGATCATTGGAGACCTTAGCAAGCACTGTTTCAGTTGAATGAAGGGGGCGAAAGCCAGATTGAAGTGGATCAAGAATAGCTTGAGATGAAAGAAAGTCAAGACAACGGCGGTGAACAGCATGTTTAAGTATCTTGGATAGGAAAGGGAGAAGGGAGATGGGGCGATAGTTGGAAGGCCAGGTAGGGTCCAATGAAGGTTTTCTAAGGAGTGGTTTGACTGCAGCATGTTTGAAGGCATCAGTAACAGTCGCAGTGGACAGTGAAAGATTGAGGATATGACAGATATGCATCGTGGATAGCCTAAAAACTAGACAAATTAGTGGTGGAGGAGTGGCCTAGTGGTTAGAGTGGTGGACTCTGGTCTTGGGGAAATGAGTTCGATTCCCACTTCAGGCACAGGCAGCTCCTTGTGACTCTGGGCAAGTCACTTAACCCTCCATTGCCCCAGGTACAAATAAGTACCTGTATATGTAAGCCACATTGAGCCTGCCATGAGTGGGAAAGTGCGGGGTACAAATGTAACAAAAAAAAAAATTAGGTGTTCCTGGGAAACAAGTGGTTCTCAACCCAGTCCTTGGGTCAAAGCCAGTCTGGATTTCAGGTTATTCACAATAACTGTGGATGAGGTAGAGTTGCAAGCATTGCCTCCACTGTATGCAGATCACTCTCATGCATATTCATTGTGGTTATCCTGAAAACTCAGCTGACTAGGGGGCCCCTTTTACAAAGGTGTGCTGAAAAATGGCCTGCGGTAGTGTAGACGTGTGCTTTCAGCAGGCACAGAATCATTTTTCAGCGCACCTGTAAAAAACGCCTTCTTAAAATTTTTGCTGAAAATGGACATGCGGCAAAATGAAAACGGTCGCATGTCCATTTTGGGTCTGAGACCTTACCGCCAGCCATTGACCTAGCGGTAAAGTCTCACGTGGTAACTGGGTGATAATGACCTACGTGCATCAAATGCCACTCGGCATGCACCCAATAAACGCGTCCGAAAATAAAAATTATTTTTGGGACGCGCCTATTGGATGCGCGCCAAAACTGAAATTATTATTATTATTTATTACATTTGTACCCCGCGCTTTCCCACACATAGCAGGTTCAATGCGGCTTACATTTTAAATAGAATTACAAAGTTCTTGTAAGGAGAAATATTACAGACTATTGTAAAGATAGTAAAGGCCTTAAGAATATATGAATTGAATACGGAAAGGTGCAGCAAAGAAAGTGTAAGTAAAAGAAAAGGGAATGGGGGGGAGGGGTATGGTGTAGGGAAGACGGTGAAGAAGGACTAGGGGATAAGCATGAAGGAGAATTGGGAGATATGGTCTAAGATATAATCATCATCAGAACAGGAGTCATGTGGGTGGGCTTATATGGTTAGGTTGGGTCACTTGGGTAAGCTTTTTTTTTTTTTGTTACATTTGTACCCTACACTTTCCTACTCATGGCAGGCTCAATGCAGCTTACATGGGGCAATGGAGGGTTAAGTGACTTGCCCAGAGTCACAAGGAGCTGCCTGTGCCTGAAGTGGGAATCAAATTCAGTTCCTCAGGACCAAAGTCCACCACCGGCCCTTGCAGATCACCAATGTGGCCGCGTAGGCTTCTGCTTCTGTGAGTCTGACGTCCTGCACAGGACGTCAGACTCACAGAAACAGAAGCCTGCGCAGCCTTCTACATGGAATGTTGCTAGTGGAATAGCAACATTCCATGTAGAATCTCCAATAGTAGCAACATTCCATGTAGAATCTCCAATAGTATCTATTTTATTTTTGTTACATTTGTACCCTGCGCTTTCCCACTCATGGCAGGCTCAATGCGGCTTACATGGGGCAATGGAGGGTTAAGTGACTTGCCCAGAGTCACAAGGAGCTGCCTGTGCCTGAAGTGGGAATCAAACTCAGTTCCCCAGGACCAAAGTCCACCACCCTAACCTCTAGGCCACTCCTCCACTCACTTGCTTGAAGAGATAAGTTTTCAACATTTTTCTGAAGGGTAGATAGTCATCCATGGTTCGGATGGATCTTGGTAAAGCATTCCAAAGCTGGCTGCCTAAGAAGGAGAAGCTGGATGCATAGGAGGTTTTATATTTAATTCCTCTGCAATTGGGAAGGTGTAAGTTGAGTTAAGAATGTGAAGACATTGATCTGTTTCTAATTGGGAGGTCAATCAGGTTATTCATGTAGCTAGGGGATTCTCCGTATATAGAGCCTTACGGTAGCCGGGTGGTAACTATTTTGGCGTGTGTTGGGTGCGCGTAGACGTTTACGCGGCTTAGTAATAGGGCCCCTCAGTGTGCACTGACGACTGGGTTGAGAACTACTGCATTGGTCTACGGTAGACGTAATTCTCCTTAGGACAGAATCAGATATCCCAGATCAAGCTCAAATACTTTTTCATTTTTGCTGCTTTCCAAATTCAAGAACAATGCTATGGTTCCAGTAATTTCTGGTAATGCCCATTTATGTGGCTCATGAATTATAGAAATGTATAACTCTGTTACATACATAATGCAGGCAGAGCCATATAATTTAAAATAAATTTGTCTTCGTTGCCAGAACTTTATGGTAAGTAGATGAAAATCTTAATTGAATCTTCCACAAATGCAAGAATAGTGGTGATCATTCCTACAGTCCTTGTAGATGCAGAATCCTTTAAGCTGAAACATTTTCTTTACCATTAACTCTGATACGATTGGTTTCAAATAAGAGATTTCAGCTACACTCCAGGCAATCTTAAATTATTGAAGGAGAGTTCTTTTTCCATTAACCTTTAATATATATGTTTTTTTTGCCTGCCATTATTGCTGAGAAAGGCCTTTTCCTGAGATGTATACTTAAAGCTGAAATACCCATGGAGTACATCTCGGCATGCTGCCTGAGGATACTCAGTGAAGTGGAGCTGGGCACAGAAAAGGTAAATTTCAATGGCATTTCTGGGGTTAAAACAGTGCTTTAACCACAGAAATGGTCTTTTATTTTTTAATTAATTTCTTATATACCACCTCCATGCCAAAAGCAATTGAAGAGGTGCATATTCAGGTTCAGTATTTTTCTGTCCCTGGGAAGCTCATAGCCTAAGGGGCCCTTTCACCAAACCTCGTTAACAACTAATGCTATTTTGCATATACAGGTATGTTTAGGTTTTATTCCACACTTGATACACCACCTGGGGAAAAGGTTAGGAAAGGGTGAGCACTTATTTTTATACTTTTCAATTTTCAAAAGTATAGTATGCATGTTGGCCTGGGGGCGGGGCAGGGGACTAGAGGATTTAGGACTTAGAGGGGGGGAGGTGACTAGAGGGAGATGGAAATGTGATGGACCTAGGGAGTGACTGGAGGGAGATGGAATTGTGCTGGATCTAGGGGGGGGGGGCTGAAAGGACATGGAGTTGTGCTGAACTTGGGGGGGGGGCTGGAGGTAGATGGAAATGTAATGGACCTGGGGGGTGGAGTGAGATAGAAATATGCTGGATCAGGGGCGGAGGAACTGGAAGGAGATGTAAATGTGCTGGACCTAGGGGAGGGGGAGTGACTTGAAGGAGATGTAAATGTGCTTGACCGGGGGGGGGGGGGAGGGAGAAATGACTGGAGGGAGATGGAAATGTGCTGGACCGGGGGGGGGAGAGAAGTGACTGGAGGGAGATGGAAATGTGCTGGACTTGGGGGGGGGAGGAGTGATTGGAGGGAGATGAAGATATGCTGGATCTGGGGGAGAGGGGTGGGATTGGATGGAGATGGAGATATGCTGGACCTGGTGAGGGGAGGGAGGGAGATGGAGATATTTTTCCCTTCTCAGAATGTCCAGCATAAGAAGGGGGAGAGAGAGACCGGATTGGGGGAAGGAAGAAACAGAGACCAGTTCAGGGATGGGGGTGGGAAGAGAGATGCTGAACCAACAGAGAGAGGGAGTTATGCCAGACCAAGGGTGTGAGGTATGGGAGGAGGGGAAGAGAGAAGGGAGAGACAGGGTAAGATAACAGATGCTGGGCATGGAATAACCATAGAGACAGGGACACAGAGGGACAATTCTGGAAAAGGGGTGGGATAGGAACACAGAGGGGCATTGCTGATTTCAGGGGGATGGATAGGGAAACAGAGGGATGATGCTGAACATAAGGGGATGATTGGGACACTAAAAGGGCAGATGCTGAACATGGAGGGAAGATAGGAATAGGAACACAGAGAAGAGATGCTGTATTAGATTAGATTATTTATTTATTTTTTACATTTGTATCCCGCGCTTTCCCACTCAAAGCAGGTTCAATGCGGCTTACATATTAATAGTGAATACAGCATATTGTTAGAGAAAGTATAAGTTAAGTATAGCAGAATAACAAAAGGGATAAGTAGGTAGAGATAGGCAATGGAGAAGGGAGAAAGATGGGAGATATAGTCTGGATCAATGTCGTTGTCATCTGGATATGTGTTGGGTAGATGTGTTCATAAGATTAGTCTGGGTCATTTGGATAGGCTTGCTTGAATAGATGGGTTTTCAGTGCTTTCCGGAAGGGTAGATAGTTGCAGATTGATCGGATAGGTCTGGGGAGGGCATTCCAGAGTTGGCTGCCTAAGAAGGAGAAGTTGGATCCATAATAGGTTTTGTACTTGAGTCCTTTGCAATTGGGGTAATGCAGGTTAAGGTAATTTCGAGACGCTTCAGACATGTTCCTGGTTGGGAGGTCAATCAGATTGAGCATATAGTCCGGAGATTCACAGTGGACAATCTTGTGGATTAATGTGTGAACCTTGAAATAGATTCGTTCTTTGATAGGGAGCCAATGAAGTTTTTCACAAAGCGGTGTTGCGCACTCAAAATGTGATTTGCCAAAAATGAGTCTTGCTGCTGTATTTTGGGCAGTCTGAAGTTTTTTTCAGGATATGGGCCTTGCAACCTAGGAAAATGCTATTACAGTAATCAGCATGGGTAAGTACCGTGGTTTGCACCAAGTTCCAGAAAGTATTCAGGGGAAGATAAGGTTTTGCATGTTTGAGTATCCACATCATATTGAACATTTTCTTTATAGTGGATTTAGCGTGATTTTGACCGAGAGGTGGTTGTCTAATATCACTCCAAGGATTTTCAGGCTATCGGAAATGGGGATTGTGATGTCGGAGGTATTAAGATTAGTTGGGAGGAGCGCAGAGTGTTGAGATGAGAGGATTAGGCATTGTGTTTTCTCTTTGTTCAATTTCATCATAAAGGCGTTGGCCCAAGTTTAGACAGGACAGATAGGGACATAGAGAAAAGATGGATAGCAGACATGGAGAGAGAAGAATGTCAAATGGACAGAGGACTCTGAAGACAGGAAACACAGAGAAAAGCAGAAGAGACACTTGGACTAAATTGAATGGAAAAATAATATGCTCAAAGGTAGAAAAAAGTATTTTATTTTGAATTTATCAATCGGAATATATCAGCTTTGAGAAATGTCTTATCTCTGATATTTTGCATTTCCATTTCTGTTTCTCTAGTATTGCTGTATATGCAGAATCTAACCTTGAGGTTTCCAGTTTTTTTGCCTTTGTATCTCTATTACTAGTCTGTGGTCCCTTGTTTCATAATTGTTGAGGGTCTGTCTGTGTTTTGCGTGTGTGACCGAGATTCACTATTCTGCTAGCATGTAGTTTCTGTACACAGTACTTGGAGCAGTCCTCTTTGTTCTGTTTTCTCACTAGGTACTACATTGGTGTTTTAGGGCCTGGTGAAATATTTACAGTGCTGCCTTTTCATGGATAAGGTTGTTGCTCTTTGAACCCTTGGAGTTAGTGCTGTTGCGGTATGGTAAGGTTCTCTGAGTGTGTTTTTGCACAAGTTTGTGCATAGTGTTTTCCAGTGCAGGGATCATACATACGGCTTTAATGAGGTAACATTTCTGAGATGGCAACCCTAATGCGAACAGTTGGTTTCTAGAGGGGCAGGGCGAGGGAAAGGTGCAACAGTAGATGTGACAAGGGACTTTGGGTGAGCCATAGGAGAGGGACAAGGGAGGGGCATGGAGCAGGGCAGATGGGTTTTTCCTCTATCAAAAAGTTATCTAAACTAGTGTTGGCATTGCTTTGTGGCTGGGGGGAGGGGGGGGGGGCTGAAATTTGTCTTGCTTTTAATATGTTGCCTACCAAGAATTCAAATTGCATTTTTGTATTTACTCAAAGCATAGACATATCTCAGCATCTCCGTTGCTGTTGTATGAATGCAGAAATGACTGCGCCTTGCTGTTCTGAATTGAAACCATACACAATGCTGTTAATGCTTATACATTTATGGAAGATTCAACCGCAGTGTATATATTTCATCAACAACAGAGCACTAAAGAAGGGGAGGGGCATAGGAGCCAGCTCTGTGGGTGCTGTGAGTGGTTGAGCACCCCCAACACAAACTCCTTGACTGGGGTCATTTCCATTGGGTTTAGTACCCCCTAATCATATTGAAAAGTCGGCTCCTATGCGGAAAAGAATAAAAGGAAGGACTTAAGTCATAGGCGCCCCGTATAAGAGGCTTGGGGAGGCTAAGCCTCCCCAGCCCAATCGTCGACTTCCGCTTGTGGTGCAGCCCGCCCTCCCACCCCGCGCATTTTCATCTTTTATTTCCGTGGCAGCGACATCAATGAAGAAAAAGACACTACAGGCTCGCCGCCAGCTTCTCTCTTCTCTCTGCACACAGTGTCCCGCTCTCGCGAAAACAGGAAATGCATCACCGCAGAAGGCGGGACACTGTGTGCAGAGAGAAGGGAGAAGCTGGCGGCGAGCCTGTAGTCTTTTTCTTCATTGACGTCGCTGCCACGGAGCGTATGGAGGTAAGCTCCGCCCCTTTAGCCTCCCCGAACAGTTGGGCTACCAACCGTCTATGACTTAAGTTTTCTTTTACTATAATAAAAGCTTGCACAATAATTATTACATTACATATTCTCAGGGCTTTTTTTGAGGGGGTACTCGGGGGTACTGAGTACCGGCACCTTTTCCAGTGCAGCGGCGTACCAAGGGGGGGTGGTGGGGGTGGTCCACCCCTGGTGCACACCGCTGGGGGGTGCCGCGGCGCGAGCCTGCTGCGAGAGTTCGCTAACTTCTCTCGTTCGCTGCAGCTCCCTCTGCCCCGGAACAGAATACAAATACAGAAAGTGAAAGTGCCTTGGTGCTTTGTAGCTTTTACTACATGAGACGTGGGGTAAGGAATAATATATTGTAGAGGAATATATTCGAGTTATTCCCCAAGTTTTCCACGTCATCACTGTGACCCCTGACGCAGGTGCTAGTCACCGAAACACGGCCCGTGTCGGGTCTTTTTGTCAAGGCTCATTTATTAAAGAACTGTGTTCCATTTTTAAAGGCCCGTGGTGCTGTTTTTTTTGTTTGGACTTTAGTTTGTACTTCGTTCCCTCTCTTTTGTTGTATCCAAGTCACTTATATATACTGTCATCTATCAACACTTGCTTATTTCTGATCTGATGAAGAAGGGCTACCTTCGAAAGCTAATCAAAAAATGTATTTAGTCCAATAAAAAAGGTATCATCTTATTTTCTTTTCCATGTTTTATTTTATTTTATGTCTATTGATTACCTTTAAAAGTGGACTAACACAGCTACCACATCTCTCTAATCATCTTTATTAAAAGCAAAACATGTTGGTTGATAAGCTTCATACAGAACAAGAAAAAACAGTAAACTATCCAACATGGCACAATAAAACCTTTTACTTTTACCCCAAGAACCCTTCCCCTCCCGTACTACCCTCCCTCCCTATAAGCCCACCTGACTGTTTCCACCCTCCAAAATAGCACAACACATGTACAGATCAGTAGGACTCAAAGCATTTCATAACAAGTAAAGTCATAAACAACACAGTTTATACCAAATTGTTTAACCACACTTTGGTTTTGCCTTCGGGTTTAATAAGCAATACCATGTGCATGTAAGGTCTAGATAAACAAATGTAAACAATCTATGTTTAAAAGGCATATGCCCTAAATATGTAATACTTGGTAGCAATAATTAAACAGTGATGGAATATTCACATAGCAAACAGCCAACAGATTTATTTTCCACTGAAAATAATCAACTTTGTATAAACTTGGCGACTAATACTGTGCTGCTTGCTATTTTGTATTTTGGCGGTGTTTTGTTTGCCTGCATAATAAAATCGCACTTGCAAATATTTTTCTGACACGGCTTTAATTAACAAAAGCTACCATAAGAGGCAAACATGGTCGTATAAATAACATTATAATTTTATTTGTATTGGATAATGACTGAGAAAAATGCTATAAAAAATTATATTACAAAGCATGAAGTTGACTTGGTTAACTTCTGCTATATATCAACCAGTAGTAAATAATAGTAATAAACAATATTAAGTGCATTTTTATAATATACCACTGCATTCTTCAAAATAGAAGGAGCAAGTTCCCACAAACCAGGTTTCAACCTAATACATGTTAAATGTGGGATACGAATGTCATAAATAAATAAATAGAAACTGAATGTTAAGCACCTGATTCTCATAACATGATGTCTGTTTTAGTGGCCCATTACCAGGAGAAAAAAATCTCTGCACGAATATAACACGTGCTAGGGTGTCCCTGTAATCAGCCCCTCCACCTAGATCTTTTTCTTGAGTGCTCACTCCTAAGGTGGACCCTAGCATCAGGTAACTATGATTCGGATTATTCTTCCCAGTGTGCATCACTTTACATTTGGCCACATTAAATTTCATTTGACATTTCAATGCCAAGTCTTCCAATTTCCTAAGGTCTTCCTGCAATTTTTCGTGACCTGCCTGTGTTTTGACTACTTTGAATAGTTTTGTTTCATCTGCAAATTTAATCACCTCACTCGTTGCTTTGATTTCTAGATCATTTATAAATATGTTAAATAGCACTGGTCCCAGTACAGATCCCTGCGGCACTCCACTATTCACCCTGCTCTATTGAGAAAAATGGCCATGTAACCTTACCCTCTGTTTTCTGTCCAATAACCAATTCCTAATCCACAGAAGAACATTGCTTCCTATCCTATAACCTTTTAATTTTCTCAGGAGTCTCTCATAAGGATCTTTGTCAAAAGCTTTCTGTAAATCTGACTCTTCCACCCCTCTCCCTCTCTAAGTTTCCCCAATTGTACCTCATTCTACCACAATTCACTTTGTATTCATTCAAACCATGTATTTGTTCAGACCGAAATTGGCTAACGCCGATAACGGCCACGTTGAGCCTGCAAAAAGGTGGGAAAATGCGGGATACAAATGCAACAAATAAATAAATAAATTAATTAATTAAATAAAATATACATTACATCAACCAGCTCACCATAATCCACATGTTTATTCATGCCTTGAAAGAAATGAAGCAAATTGGTGAGGCAAGACTTCCCTTGGCTGAATACATGCTGACTCTGTCCCATTAAACTATGTTTGTCTCTGTGTTTCACAATTTTATTCTTTATAATAGTTTCCACTATTTTCCCCGGCATTGACGTCAGGCTTACCAGGCTGTAATTTACTGGAACACCCCTGGAACCTGTTTTAAAAATCAGCGTTACATTTGTCACACTCCAATCTTCAGACACTACGAGCGATTTTAATAAAATAACAGGTTAGAGATCACTAACAGCAGATCAGCAATTTAATGTTTACCCCGGGGTTTATACTATCTGGTTCAGGTGATTTATCACTCTTTAGCTTGTCAATTTGGCTCAGCACGTCTTCCTGGTTCACCAAGATTTCTTTCAGTTCCTCCACATTGTCACCCTTGAAAACCATTTCCAGTACAGGCAGATCTCTTATATATCTTCCGTAAAGACCGAAGGAAAGAATTCATTCAATCCCTCCCCTATGGCTTTGTCCTCCCTGAGCACCCCTTTTTCTTCCCTCATGATCTAATGGTCCCATGGATTCCCTCAAAGGCTTTCTGCTTCTGATGTACCTGAAAAAGGTGTGACTATGAGTTTTTGTCTCCTCGGCAATTTTTCTTCGTATTTTCTTTCAGCCTTCTTTATCATTGCTTTGCATCTAGCTTGACAGTGCTTATGTTGCTTCTTATTTTCTTCATTCAGATCCTTTTTTCTGTTCTTTCACAGAGGAAATATGCTGCAGACTAACTCTACAGACCTAATGGAGAGAGAAAGAGGGGGGGGGGGGGGGGGACACCTACTAACTCAGCCTGCTCAGAGAAGAAGGGAGATAGGGAGATGGACATAAGCTCTTCAGACAGGGGCGTAGCCAGACAACAGATTTTGGGTGGGCCTAGGCAAGAAGTGGGTGGGCACCAAGTGTTCCCCCTCCCCCCAATCACCAAAAAAATATCTCAGCTGGCGGGAAAACGCTTCTTTCCACCTTGACAGTCTGCAGCAGGCATACCCTGAAAACTGAGCATGCACAGGTGCCGGTATCATGGAGAGTAGCGTTTTCGTTACCATCAGGGGGAAGTCTTCAGCTGGTGGAGCTTGGGATCCCCACCAGATACCACTAAACATGTGCTACTCTTGGGTGGGCCTGAAACCTAAATGGATGGGCCCTGGCCCACCCAAGCCCACCCGTGGCTACGCCACTGCTTCAGAGTACATCACAGGGAACTACAAGATTACAGGGATTTGTAATTCAAGGACATGATCCAATTCCCTGCCTCCATGCTTGTGGGGGGGGGGGGGGCAGAACACCCCATGAAAACTGATTGTTACCACCTTGGGAAGAAGCATCCAAATTTGTTTTCAGGGATCACAGTAATAGGCAATAAAAAAAATGTTTGTTTGGGTAGTCTTGACAGTAAAATCTTGCACTGGGTATAAAAATACATAAGTGCTTTTGCACAGTATGTTAGACACATGCATTTGGGAAGAACAGAAGTGCAGTATCTCTTTCTGTTCAGTGGTTGAAAAGTAGGCTTGTTTCATAAACAGTAACAATTAAGAGCTTTCGAAGCCTAGCCAGGTTGCTTTTTATAGCAAAACAAAAACACTTACCATTGGCGGGCATCCCGCTCAGATTCCAGTTCTCTGTCTCGCTTCTGCCCTAGGGGCCTTCGTGAACCACTGGAAGTTTCTGAAGCATTTAAACAGCAATAAATCATGCACAGAGCTTGGCTTGTAATTCCAAACTCCAGACATGAATTTGTGAAGAAAAATATGCTCAGCCCTGTGAGTTAAGACATTTTAGTATAATTTTCTCCTTTTGCAAAGAAAACAGATAAATTAAGGAAATGCATCTCTCCTGTAGGGTTCAACTATTATAGACCGGATGAAGCAAGAAGGTTTAGGGTTTGTCCAGTGCTCCATCCAATATACAGTAGTTAACAGTAAAGATGCATTTTTAAAGGTGTAGCAGGGCCTCCACATGACTTCCTTGAACCCAGTTCTCAACCCAGTCATCAGGACACACCTAGTGAGTAAGGTTTTCAGGATAACCACAACGAATATGCATGAGATAGATTCGCATAGAATGGAGGAAGTGCATGCAAATTTTTCTCATGCATATTTATTGTGGGTATCCTGAAAACCTGACTGGCTAGGTGTGTCCTGAGGACTGGGTTGAAAACCCCATGCATTAGAAGTAGGTGCGGCCAACATAGTGCATCTCACATTACCAACTGGGAAGACAAGTGTGTGGAATAGTGGACCAAATCCTAGAGCATCCCAAACGTACAGCGGGAAGGATTTGTTAGTATTTTTTGGCAGATGGGTGCCGAGTAAAGAATTACTGAGATTTTGGGATTTTGAAGAGAGGCTCAGTGGCACAGACATTGGGGGGTGGGGGGTGGAATTATCAAAATGGGCTATCGTTAAGATGTTATTTATTTATTTATTACATTTGTACCCTGCGCTTTCCCACACACAGCAGGTTCAATGCGGCTTACATAGTAAATAGTTTTACAAAGTATGGTACGGAGAATATTACAAACTGTAATAGACATAGTAATAGTAAGGTTATAAGAATAGGTGAATTGAACAAGGAAAGGTAAACAAGGCATGATAGGCAAAAGGAAAGATATTGGGAGGGGTAAGGTGTAGGGAAGATGGAGACGAGAAGACTAGGGGAGGAGAATAAGGAGTTAGGAGACAGGGTGTAAGGTATAATCATCTTAGAGCAGGAGTTGTGTGGGTGGGCTTATAAGGTTAGGTTGGGTCGTTAGGGTAAGCTTGCTTGAAGAGATGTGCCTTCAACATTTTTCTGAAGGGTAGATATTCGTTAATTGTTCAGATGGATCTTGGTAGAGCGTTCCAAAGTTGGCTGCCGAAAAATGAGAAACTGGATGCATAGGAGGTTTTGTATTTAATTCCTTTGCAGTTGGGAAGGTGCAAATCTTATTTATTTATTTATTTATTGCATTTGTATCCCACATTATCCCACCTATTTGCAGGCTCAATGTGGCTTACATAGATTTGTTATGACATTGTCATTCCTGACTATCACAAACAGTTATTAGTGTGCAGAGATTAAGTAGGGAAGAAAGAGGAAGTGATTAGGTGGGTGATTGTAGAAGTGGATTTTCGTAGCTGTTGGGTTGAGGAAGTGGATCGGTATAGCTATCGGTTCTCGTCGTAGGCCTTGTTGAAGAGGTATGTTTTCAGAGATTTGCGAAAGTTATTTGCTTCGACAATTGATTTCAGGTCTGTGGGTAGCGCATTCCATATCTGCGTGCTCGTGTAAGTACGTGAGGATATTGATCTGTTTCTGATTGGGAGGTCGATCAGGTCATTCATGTAGCTAGGGGATTCTCCTACTATTATACCGTTAACCCCATTTATTAGCAACTAGATCTCATCGCATAAAATAGAACCTGAGCTAGAATAGCATGAGTTGGTGGTAAAATAACATTTCTTAACGGTAGCCCACATTGATAACTTTGCCCCTCAGGTTACTTGGTCTAAGTATTGGGAAATAGTTTGTGAATTTTAGGACTGGTATCCTGTAATAGTGTGTCTTGCAGAAAAAAAAAAAGAAAGCAAGACTGAGGCGAATGGGGTTCCAAGCCCATGACTCTTGAAGGGGAAAATAGAGAAATAATAAGTACTTGAGTATTGCCACACTGGGACAGGCCAACAGTGGCCAATCCAGGTCACAAATGACTGGCAAGATCCCCAAAAAGTACAAAACACTTTATACTGCTTATCCCAGAAATAGTGGATTTTCCCCAAGTCCATTTAATAATGGTCTATGGACTTTTCCTTTAGGAAGCTGTCCAAACCTTTTTTAAACTCCGCTAAGCTAACCGCCTTCATCACATTCTCTGGCAACGAATTCCAGAGTTTAATTACACATTGAGTGAAGAAACATTTTCTCTGATTCGTTTTAAATTTACTACTTTGTAGCTTCATCGCATGCCCCCTAGTCCTAGTATTTTTGGAAAGAGTAAACAGACGCTTCACGTCTACCCGTTCCACTCCACTCAGTATTTTATAGACCTCTATCATATCTCCCCTCAGCCGTCTTTTCTCCAAGCTGAAGAGCCCTAGCCGCTTTAGCCTTTCCTCATAAAGAAGTCGTCCCAATGTAGAGACAAGAAAAAAGAGGATTAATAGAGAAGCCTGCCATTCGGATAAATCCTAAATCCAGAACTGTAGCTATTTGATTTTTTTTTTTTTTGCATTTCTTGGTTTTCCTGCGCTTTGTTTTATAGATACCTTGGGCTGGATATTGAAAAGCAATTATCAGTATGGAAGCAGCTGTTATGTGGATAAGTGCCCTATCTGCCAATAGTCAGAGGCAATATCTGGATAGTATCATTTAATATTCTTACATATCTCCCCAGCACTATCTGGATAGTACTGCTAAATACAGAAGGACAAAAACCTCACAGAGAAAATCATACTATAGAGACAGCGAAGGTGACCAAATAAAGCAATGATGCTGTATGTATGTATGCATGTATTTATTTCTTTATTGCATTTGTATCCCACATTTTCCCACCGTATGGCAGGTTCAATGTGGCTTACATATTGCTAAAAAGGCGGTTACAAAATTTAGATTTGTAGAAGTCTAGTACATAATACAGAAGTATGACCTAGAAGGTCACGAATGACTCGACACGGCTGTGTTTCAGCCCAATGGCCTGCCTCAGGAGTCTTTCTGTGTTGTGTAGGTAAATCTGTCCGTATCACTTGCTGTACAGGTGTGTTTCAAATTCTTTTTGCTGTTATGGTACGTAAAAAAGGTGGGAAGCACTCCTGGTAGTGCTGTACGTCCTCCGCAATCACACTTAGAATCTCCTCTAGACTTGTGACATCTAGTCTGTAGTCTAAAGAATAACAAAACCATAACAGCTCTATGGATAGTGGACAATATTCAGCCACTATCCACACAAGTCATGCATATAAAGTTAAGCCAGCAGAAAGACTGTCCTAACTTAAACTGCCTAGCAATCCAGATAGCAGCACTAAAAAAAGAATGGATTTTAAAAGCATGGCTGGCATTTAAACAACTACATGGTTGTGGGCAGTAGCATAGCCAGACTTCAAATTTTGGGTGGGCCTGGGGGTGGACTGGGTGGGCATGACCCACATATTTCCTCTCTGTCTATCCCCCTCCCATAAAGATAAATACCTGGGCTGGCGGGGATCTCTGGGCCCTGTCAGCTGAAGAATCTTCTGGAGGCCCCCAAGGCTTGAGAAGTCTCATCCCTATGCCAGTCACCAGCATGGCGGGAAGCAGCGTTCAGCAGCGTTGCCTGCGTGCCTGCCTGCCTTTTAAAATAATTCGTCTCCCCAGGCTCCGCTGCATTTACTTCTTCGCCTGTCGCAAAGCAGGGGCATATCTGCGTGGGGCCACAGGGGCCTGGGCCCCCGCAGATTTTGCCCCGGACACCCCTACCGCCGTTAACCCTCCCTCCCTCGCCTACCGCCGTCACCTACCCCGAGGTCCGCTTCCTCCGGCTTTTTAAAATATTGCTTCAGCTGGTGGGGGACCCCAAGCCCCCGCCAGCCCAGCCGCGATCTTTAACTTTTTCATCCTCGTCGTGCAGCGCGCCGGGAAAGCTGCATGCATCTTTAGTTCCAGTTGGATGGAGTCTGACGTCGCAGCACGTTGACGTTACAACGTGCTGCGACGTCAGACTCCATCCAACTGGAACTAAAGATGCATGCAGCTTTCCCGGCGCGCTGCACGATGAGGATGAAAAAGTTAAAGATCGCGGCTGGGCTGGCGGGGGGTTGGGGTCCCCCGCCAGCTGAAGCAATATTTTAAAAAGCTGGAGGAAGCGGACCTCGGGGTAGGTGACGGCGGTAGGCAGGGGAGGGAGGGAGTGTTAACGGCGGTAGGGGGGGGTTGACGGCGGTGGGGGGGGTTGACGGTGGTAGGGGGTGGCTGACAGCGGTTGGGGGGCTATAATGTGCCCCCTCACTCTAGCCCCTGCCCCCCTACCGCCGAACCTCAGATACGCCCCTGTCGCAAAGCACTGCCGTTCGCACAGGCAGCTCCGCTCCCCTTTGCCGCGTCCATCCGGCCCTCTCTGATCCACTTCCTGTAGTGGATACTAGGGCCAGATGGACGCGGTAAAGGGGAGCGGAGCTGCCTGTGCGAACGGCTAAGTAAATGCAGCGGAGTCTGGGGAGACAAATTATTTTAAAAGGCAGGCAGGCAACGCTGCTGAACGCTGCTTCCCGGACCCAGCGGAGCCACGGGAGAAAAGGCAGCGACAGCAGCAGGATGTTGGATGGGCGAGCCTGGAGGGAAAGTGGCTGGGCCTGGGCCCGTCCAGGCCCGACCGTGGCTACGCCCCTGGTTGTGGGATTGGACTATTAACTTACTAATACTACTAATCATTTCTATAGCACTACTGGATATACACAGCACTGTACTCATTATATGCAGGTACTTTCTTTGTCCCTAGCGGGCTCACATTCTAACTTTTTGTACCTGGGGCAGTAGAGGGATAAGTGACTTGCCCAGGGTTGCAAAGAACTGTAGTGGGACGAACTCAGTTCCCCCAGAATCTCAGTCCACTGCACTAACCATTAGGTTCCTCCTCTACTCCTGCTTAGTTTTGGGTATGTGGAGGGGGGGGGGGGGGGGGGGAGGAGGTCACACCCAATAAGGTGATCTTAAGGAAAAGCATCCTCTCATGTGGACTTGAGAAATTTTTGTGGGGTTTCCATGCAGCATGTGGAGTTTACTTCCAGTTGTGTTCAGCCAGTCTGGATCTTGGGGCATCTGCCTTTCCTTTTACACAGTGGCGTACCAAGGGGGGGGGGGGCAGTCCGCCCTGGGTGCACGCCACTGGGGGGGTGCCACGCGCCTGTTGGCCGAGTCCACTCGTTCCCTCCCTGCAGCTCCCTCTGCGCGGAACAGGTTACTTCCTGTTCCAGGGCAGAGGGAGCAGCAGGGAACGAGCGGACTCGGAACCGACAGGCGCGCGGCGGCACCCCCCCAAACAGGTAAAAATGCACCTGGGGGGGTGTAATTTCGCCGGAGGGGGGGGGGGTCACACTGCACCCAGGGGGGGTGTAATTTCGCCGGGGGAGGGCCGTGCTGCACCCAGGGGGAGGGGGTGCATCGGCGATCCACCCCGGGTGTCAGCCAGCATAGGAACGCCACTGCTTTTTCAGAACCTCTTTTATTAATTTCGTCCTCTGGGACAACCTTAACCCCACCAAAAGACAGGCTGCCAAGGTATTAGTGGTAATAAATATTAATGTTACTTTAATTATTTGAAATTGTTTTTGATTCCACCCTTCTAAGAGTAAAAAGTAAAGTAGATTGAAATCAGTTATCTGTAACCTGTCATTAAAACCATCCATGGTACCTGAAGATTAGAGGGTGGCCAGTATAACCTCAATTTTTAAAAAGGGCTCTAGGGATGTCAGTGCTAGGCAAAATGATAAAAAAAACTATTATAAAAAATAAAATTACTGAACATAAAGGCAAACATAGTTTAATGCAACAGAGACAACAAGGATTCAGTCAAGGGAAATCTTGTCTCATCAATTTGCTTAATTTCTTTAAAGTAGTGAATAAAAATCTAGATAAAGGCAAGTCAGTTAATGTTCTGTATTCGATTTTCAGAAGCATTTGACAAAGTCCCTCATGAGAGACTCCTGACTAAATTAAAAAGCCATGAGATAGGAGACAATGTTCTGCTGTGAATTAGGAAGTGGTTAACTACTACTACTACTACTATTAATCATTTCTATAGCGTTATTAGACGTTTGCAGCGCTGTACATATTATGGGGTCCTTTTACTAAGGAGCGCTGAAAAATGGCCTGCGCTAGTGTAAGCGCGTGTTTTGGATGCGCGCAGATCCATTTTCAGCGCACCTGTAAAAAAGGCTTTTTGCCGAAAATGGACGTGCAGCAAAATAAAAATTGGCACACGTCCATTTTGGGACTGAGACCTTACCGCCACCCATTCACCTAGCAGTAAGGTCTCACGCGTTAACTGGGCGGTACTGTTCAGCACGCGTACAATGCCAATTACCGCCCGGTTAGCGCCACGGGGCAGTCAAGAAGAATCAGGAGTGCTGTGTACAGAAAAATGCCCCGCCGTCTGGGACCCTGAAGCAGCCAAGTGAAACACTGGCCACCGCTGTTCCAAGGGCAGGTTGAAAGCTAGAAGAATTCAGCTTGATTCTTATCCTGTATGACATAACAGTTTCTCTTTGCTGGCCTCAGTCATTCACACAAAATACAGACAGACCCTCACCAAATACAAACTAGGTGACCTTAAATTAAATAAATATATAGATAAAATTCAACAGAGTCTTGAATGCAGAACACCACCAGAAATTCTCCTTGTACTGGTGTAAAGATAGCAGATGTCAGGGTCAACACTTTAAGGGGGGGGGGGGGAGTTGCTGCCAGGGAAATTGCTCTCAGCCTCCAAGCCAGAGAGGGAAGGGGCCCACTCCCAAATTTCTGAGTTGGGCCCTGACTCAGTCTAACACTAGCTTTGTACATTCCAAAATGTGACATATTACAATCACTAAATAGAAAATAAAATTCTTTCTACCTTTGTTGGTCATTTTATTTTTCTAATCACCTCATCCCAGTCTCTGGTTTCTGCATTCCTCTGTCTTCTCTTAACATTTGACATTTCTTCTCTCTTCAAGTCCACCATCCATCTCCCTTCTGTGTTCCTTATTCTCCCCCCCCCCCCCCACCCTGTCCAGCACCTCACTTTTGTGACCTTCTCTTATCTTTCCCTATGTCCAGAATCTCCCCCACTTTCGCTCATGTCCATCATCCCCTCTCTGTGTCCAGTCCTTCCTTATATCCATTCTTTCCCCCCATTCCTTCCCTCATCACCAGCATGCCCTGTGTCCTGTCCCTCCCTGTGTCTAGAATTGCCCCCATTCCTTTCCTTATCCAGCAACCCCTGCGAGCAGTAATTCTGGGTATCCAAAATCTTCCACCATTTCTTCCTTCATAACCAGCATGCCCTCTCTATGTCCTGTTCCTCCCTGTGTCCAGAATCTCTCTCCCCCCCCCCCCCCCCCCCCCATTCCTTCTCTCATGTCTTGTATTCCTTCCCTATATCCCCCATGTATCCTTATTCCCCCTTCTTGTTCCCTGGCACTCTCTTCAAAGTCTTCAAGTCCCCTGTGGCAGCTCCATCCCCTGCAGCTCCCACCAGCCCCTTACCCGTAATTACTACCGGATCACCCGAGTATGCAGCGGTGAGGTAATCCTTGAAGGAAGTGCTGGACCTCCCAGCATCATGCTGATGGCTCTGTAGCGTCTCGCCCCTAAGACACAGACTTCTTGTTTCTGTGAGGGAGGGATGCTGAAGGTTGGGAGGTCCCGTGCTGCTTCCCAAGGATTATATCATTGCTGCAGGCCCTTGGGCAGCCAGATGCACGCCATGATGACACCAGTGGAAGAGGGAGGAGGTAAGGAGGGAGTGTGACCCAAGGAAGTTGGTGCGATCTGAGTTTGGCAGTCTGCTAAAAATTGACGTTTAAGAGTGACTGTTTTTTTTTTTGTTTTGCCAGTCAGGCTGGCTGCTGCTGGGGCCTGGGATGAAAGTGGGTGGGCCTAGGCCTACCTTTGGCTACACCCTTGCACCACCCAGAAAAGATCTAGGTGTCACCACCATCACATCTAGGTGTTATAACTGTGTATATGTACTTTATGTTATATACAGTAAGGACTCCTAAGGAAGGCCTGGTTTGCCAAACATGGCCCATATAGGGTCCATCTGTATAGTGTATAGTTGTTTGCCAAGATCGTGCCTATATTGGATTATTGTACACACTGTTATTTTTGAGTTCTCATGTTTTGAATAAAAATTGTATTCCGGTATCCAGGAACAGATTGACTGTGGTCATTTCCACCTTTTTTTTTTGTAATCTCATTTGGATTATTTGTGGTAGTGTTGGTTTTCCTTTTCTGGTTTTTGGACCCTTTGGGATTCTTCCAGATATTTGTGATCTGGGTCGGTCACTGTTGGAAGCAGGATACTAGGCTAGATGGACCATTGGTCTGACCCAGTATGGCTATTCTTATTTTCTTATAACATAATGTAATTTACAGATCACAAGGATAAACATCTCACTCACAATACGCAGCCTGTAAATTGCCCTAACATCCACAGATTTCCATAAATAATAGGGAATAGTAATTAAAATTGTGAATTAGTTGGCAACAAGTCACATCTTCAAGGCTTTTTCGAAGGACTCCAAAAAAGCTTAGCCAGCACAAGAAGTGTATTGAAGATCTGACATGGCTGATGTTTCAGCATAATGCCTGCCTCAGGGGTCATTAAGCAACAGAAGACTCTGTAGTACTATTTTTATTACATTTGTACCCCGCACTTTCCCACTCATGGCAAGCTAAATGCGGCTTACATGGGGCAATGGAGGGTTAGGTGACTTGCCCAGAGTCACAAGGAGCTGCCTGTGCCTGAAGTGGGAATTGAACTCAGTTCCACAGGACCAAAGTCCACCCTAACCACTAGGCCACTCCTCCACTCACTTACTACTTTCTAAGACTGCTTGTTTAGAATCTCAGTCCAACTGGAGAAGACGTTCATTGCATGTGAACTACTGGATTAAGATTCTAAACAAGTCTTTGCTTCCGCCACTCCTTCTTGTGGCTGGCAATGATTTTGGTGTGCTTCTCATGTTGTGTTGATTTTGTGAAGGACAGCAATACAATAGAGTGGCTATGACTGGTAAAATATTTCAGTGGTGTGATGTAGCAAAGTCAGTTTGATTCATCAGTTTCACAGAACTGCACTGTTTCACTGGTGGGAGTATGAAAGCTATCTTGGGAATGTAACCACATGCTGGTACGTATGCTTTCAATATGGACTTAAAATGGGGTGGGGGATCCATGCCATGTTGAATTTTATAGGCTACCTTTGAAGTTTTAAACCAAATTCTAGCTTGCTTGGTAACCAGTGTAACTTAGTCATCGCTCCAACCCAACCCTGCCAGAAGTTTAGCTACAAAGTTTGAGACCTCTGCAGCTGCTTTAATGCTTTTTGGGGGGTCCCAAATGCAAAATATTACACTAGTCAAGGTGGGCTACTATTGTAACATGAATAGCAAAAAATCCACCAAGATCCCTCAACATCGGGACATACGTACATAAGTAATGCCACACTGGGAAAAGACCAAAGGTCCATCGAGCCTAGCATCCTGTCCACGACAGCGGCCAATCCAGGCCAAGGGCACCTGGCAAGCTTCCCAAACGTACAAACATTCTATACATGTTATTCCTGGAATTGTGGATTTTTCCCAAGTCCATTTAGTAGCGGTTTATGGACTTATCCTTTAGGAAACCGTCTAACCCCTTTTTAAACTCTGCCAAGCTAACCGCGTTCACCACGTTCTCCGGCAACAAATTCCAGAGTTTAATTATGCGTTGGGTGAAGAAAAATTTTCTCTGATTTATTTTAAATTTACTACATTGTAGTTTCATCGCATGCCCCCTAGTCCTAGTATTTTTGGAAAGCGTGAACAGACGCTTCACATCCACCTGTTCCACTCCACTCATTATTTTATATACCTCTATCATGTCTCCCCTCAGCCGTCTCTTCTCCAAGCTGAAAAGCCCTAGCCTCCTTAGTCTTTCTTCATAGGGAAGTCGTCCCATCCCCGCTATCATTTTAGTCGCCCTTCGCTGCACCTTTTCCAATTCCACTATATCTTTCTTGAGATGCGGCGACCAGAATTGAACACAATACTCAAGGTGCGGTTGCACCATGGAGCGATATAACGGCATTATAACATCCTCACACCTGTTTTCCATACCTTTCCTAATAATACCCAACATTCTATTCGCTTTCCGAGCCGCAGCAGCACACTGAGCAGAAGGTTTCAGCGTGTTATCGACGACGACACCCAGATCCCTTTCTTGGTCCGTAACTCCTAACGTGGAACCTTGCATGACGTAGCTATAATTCGGGTTCTTTTTTCCCACATGCATCACCTTGCACTTGCTCACATTAAACGTCACCTGCCATCTAGCTGCCCAGTCTCCCAGTCTCGTAAGGTCCTTCTGTAATTTTTCACAATCCTGTTGCGAGTTAACGACTTTGAATAACTTTGTGTCATCAGCAAATTTAATTTAAGTTTAAATTTAATTTAAGTTCCTTTAATCGTATGACTTGAACATCAATCTTTTTTACAAAGTTCCTTTAATCGTATGTGCAATAACAGAGCTTTGTCCCTTGCAAATGTATTTGGAGGTAGATGAGGTAGATGCCTTGCTTGAATCAGACCCGCTAGCAGAAAGTAATAGTGATTCGATAATCAGGTAAATGCCACCATAAACCATAAGTACCAACTTCCATAATTTACAGACTCGCGCCAGATTACATGACGGAACTTATCGATCTACCATTAAGAAACGTGACAAGAACAGCAAGAACCTACATAACCCTTCACTACCCCAATTGCAAAGGTATAAAATGCCAAATCTTCACATGCCACCAGCCTCTCCTTTATAGGCACACAACTTTGGAACTCACTACCCAAAGACCTGAAACTCACAGAAAACTACCTACAATTCAGAAAAAAACCTGAAAACACATCTTTTCAAGAAGTCTTTCCCCCCTGGATCTGCCTAATCCCACACCACCATACATCACGAAAAGTTCAGAAATGGAAACCAATAATATTAACCTCTCTCACAATATGCTAATATATCAACCCAAGTGTTTATTGTACTTCTGTATTATGTACTAGACTTCTACAAATCTAAATTCTGTAACTACCTTTTTAGCAATATGTAAGCCACATTGAACCTGCACGTACTTGGCACTACTAACTGTCTCTTTAAGAGCCCTTCAACTGTAACTACTCCCCTAACAAGGCTCATATATGGTTTTAACCTCCACCTTAACCATATATCATATAGAAATCATTCATATGTTTTTTTTTTTTTTTTATCGCCTCAGCAGTGCACATGACCAACTTCACTCTTTTATTGGACATTCAACAGCACCCAAATCCTCACTGGCGATAATATTTTATTAAACTGTTTCTTCATTTACTTATTTAACTGTTCATTTTACTTTTTAATTTTTAATCTCTAAGTTACTTATAAGCAATACTTAACTTGCACTGAATGGTCAGACCAGGGGTTCAACAATGCCCGACATGCATGTTTCGCTCCATGGATAAATCCTTCTTATCTGTTCCCTTCACCACTCTCTCTGTGCTGTATTGTAACATGAATAACAGAAACATTGCTCTGTTTTTCATTAAAACAAGGATGGAACATTCTAAGTTGTCTTTGATAAAACTAATATCTCTGACACATTGTACACTTTTGAAAGAAAAGACAAAGGAGGCAAGGAGAAGCACTCACAATGGACCATTTGGGGTTTATCTATAGTCAGACTACTTCTCCAAAAAAGATGGGCTCCTCAAACTGCATATAGCAATTCTATAAAGCATGCCAAAAATTGGGTGCCCAAAATCTAGGCGCTAAGATGTATTCTATAATGGCATCTGGGCACCCTAATTTTAGGATCCTTACTTCTAAAAGATAGGTGTAAATGTTGGCACCTAGGCGTGCAACTTTCAGTATTCTATAAGCTTGGTGCCCTATTGTGTGACCTGCCCATGCCCTGCTCATACCCCATCCACATCCCCTTTGCAGTTGCTCACTTCCCTTTGGGCAACTAATTTAAATCTGAGTACAGTGACACCCCAAGTGAGGGCGGGCCTGTGAAATAACACAGCTGGACAAAGGAATATAAAAACAAGTGTTTAATTGAATCCTGAGGCCTGTTATGTCACGGGGCCAGGAACACAAGAAAAAGTGCCTCGGTAGTTCAATAAGCCTCTGGCTGCCACGGCCCAAACACAGGCTGTAAGTCCTTCTTGCTTCTTCTCTGCATTATACGGTCTGACTCCAGCAAGACCTCAGAGCAGGGGCGTAGCTAGGTGGGGCCACGGGGGCATGGGCCCCTGCAGATTTAACCCTGACCCCCCTGCTTTCACCCCCTCCCGCCGCCACAACCCTCCCCTGCCACATTTGACCCCCCCCCTCCCGCCGCCATCAGGTACCTATGCTGGCGGGGGTCCCCAACACCCTTCAGCTGGTCCCCTTCAGCGCCGGTCTCCGGCACACTGCTGATTTGGATTCTATTTCTGTGAGTCGACTCACAGAAACAGAATCCAGATCAGCAAACGCGCCGGACTCGAAGACCGGCGCGAGGGGGTTGGGGACCCCCACCAGCAAAGGTACCTAGCGGTGGTGGGGGAGGGTTGGTAGCAACGGGGGGGGGGGGGGTTGAAAGGGATGGGGGAGGGGTGGTGGCACCGAAGGGGGGGTCAAAAGTGGAGGGGGGGGGTCGGCAGTGCAATGGGGGGCTAAAATGTGCCTTCTACTACTACTACTATTTAGCATTTCTATAGCGCTACAAGGCATACGTAGCGCTGCACAAACATAGAAGAAAGACAGTCCCTGCTCAAAGAGCTTACAATCTAATAGACAAAAAATAAATAAAGTAAGCAAATCAAATCAATTAATGTGAACGGGAAGGAAGAGAGGAGGGTAGGTGGAGGCGAGTGGTTACGAGTCAAAAGCAATGTTAAAGAGGTGGGCTTTCAGTCTAGATTTAAAGGTGGCCAAGGATGGGGCAAGACGTAGGGGCTCAGGAAGTTTATTTCAGGCGTAGGGTGCAGCGAGACAGAAGGCGCGAAGTCTGGAGTTGGCAGTAGTGGTGAAGGGAACAGATAAGAAGGATTTATCCATGGAGCGGAGTGCACGGGAAGGGGTGTAGGGAAGGATGAGTGTGGAGAGATACTGGGGAGCAGCAGAGTGAATACATTTATAGGTTAGTAGAAGAAGTTTGAACAGGATGCGAAAACGGATAGGGAGCCAGTGAAGGGTCTTGAGGAGAGGGGTAGTATGAGTAAAGCGACCCTGGCGGAAGATGAGACGGGCAGCAGAGTTTTGAACCGACTGGAGAGGGGAGAGGTGACTAAGTGGGAGGCCAGCAAGAAGCAGATTGCAGTAGTCTAAACGAGAGGTGACAAGGGTGTGGATGAGGGTTTTGGTAGAGTGCTCGGAAAGAAAGGGGCGGATTTTACGGATGTTGTAAAGAAAGAATCGACAGGTCTTGGCGGTCTGCTGGATATGAGCAGAGAAGGAGAGAGAAGAGTCAAAGATGACCCCAAGGTTTCGAGCTGAGGAGACAGGGAGAATGAGAGAGCCATCAACAGAAATAGAAAACGGGGGGAGCGGGGAGGTGGGTTTGGGGGGAAAAATGAGAAGCTCGGTTTTGGTCATATTTAATTTCAGGTGGCGTTGAGACATTCAGGCAGCAATGTCAGACAAGCACGCTGAAACTTTGGTTTGGATGCAAGGTGAGATATCAGGGGTAGAAAGGTAGATTTGGGAGTCATCAGCATAGAGATGGTAGGAAAAGCCATGGGATGAGATTAATGAACCAAGGGAAGAAGTGTAGATAGAAAAGAGGAGGGGACCAAGAACAGAACCCTGAGGTACGCCGACAGGCAGAGGGATAGAAGTAGAAGAGGATCCACCAGAGTGAACACTAAAGGTGCGGAGGGAGAGGTAGGAAGAGAACCAGGAAAGGACAGAGCCCTGGAATCCAAGTGAGGACAGGGTATCGAGAAGTATGCTGTGATCGACAGTGTCAAAAGCAGCGGAAAGATCAAGAAGAATGAGGATGGAATATTGACCTCTGGATTTAGCCAGTAATAGGTCATTGG
Organism: Microcaecilia unicolor; assembly: GCF_901765095.1. Classification (NCBI taxonomy): domain Eukaryota; kingdom Metazoa; phylum Chordata; class Amphibia; order Gymnophiona; family Siphonopidae; genus Microcaecilia; species Microcaecilia unicolor. The sequence continues at coordinate 625,441,324 of NC_044032.1, forward strand.
AGACTTTAGTAAGCGCAGTTTCGGTTGAATGGAGAGGGCGAAAACCAGATTGTAGTGAGTCAAGAATAGCATGTGAGGAGAGAAAATCAAGGCAGCGGCGGTGAACAGCACGCTCAAGTAATTTGGAGAGAAAAGGAAGGAGGGAGATGGGTTGGTAATTAGAGGGACAAGTAGGGTCAAGTGAAGGCTTCTTAAGGAGAGGTGTGACCACAGCATGTTTAAAGGCAGCAGGGACAGTTGCAGTGGAAAGTGAGAGGTTGAGAATGTGACAGATAAAAGGAATAAGAGTAGGAGAGATGGCATTAAGAAGGTGGGTGGGAATGGGATCAGAGGAACAGGTGGTACATTTTGAGGAAGAAAGGAGAAGTGTAGTTTCCTCAATAGTAACTTCAGGAAAGGAGGAAAGGGAATGAGGGGAAGGAGAGAGAGGGGAACGGACTAGTGGAGGGAGAGCTGGTGAGGTAGAGAAAGCAAGGTTTATCTTTTGAACCTTGTTGTGAAAGAATTCATCAAGGGTCTGAGGAGATAATGAAGGGGGAGTTGGGGGAGGGGGCACCTTGAGGAGAGAGTTCAATGTGGTGAAGAGAAGGAGGATTAGAGCCAAGAGAGTTGGTCAGTTGGATATGATAATCCTGTTTGGCACGTAAAAGAGCAGATTGGAAGGAGGTCAGCATGAACTTAAAGTGTAAGAAATCAGCAAGGGCCCGAGATTTCCGCCAGAGGCGTTCGGCGGAGCGGGTACAGGAACATAGGTAGCGGATATTAGAAGTCAGCCAAGGTTGGGGTTTTGTACGCCTTACAGGGCGGGTCATCAAAGGTGCAAGAGTGTCTAAGGCAGAGGATAGAGTATTGTTGTAAGAAGAAACAGCCTCGTTGACAGACATGGATGGTGCCACAGTAGAGAGGAGGTTTGAAACATGGGAGGATAGAGATGAAGGGTCAATATCGTGAAGATTCCTAGATAAATTAGATAGGATAGGACGGGACTGGGAGGGAGGAGATTTAAGTGTGAAAGTTATAAGATGGTGATCAGAGGAGGGATGATCAGAGGCGAGGAAACTAGAAGGTGAACAGTTGGAGGAGAAGATGAGATCAAGACAGTGACCATTTTGATGAGTGGGGGAGGTGGAGCATAGTTGGAGATTAAAGGACGACGTTAAAGCGAGTAACTTGGAAATATAAGAGTTGGAAGGATCATTAGCAGGAATATTAAAGTCACCAAGGATGAGAGAGGGGGAGGAAGGATCATGGAAGAAGGCAAGCCAGGCGTCAAAGTCACTGAGAAAGGATGAAAGGGACTTATCAGGGGGACGATAAATGACCGCTATTCGAAGAGGCAGAGGAGAGAAAAGGCGGATAGAGTGGACTTCAAAGGAGGAAAAGCAGTGAGATTGAGGTGGAAGAAGGGGTTGAAATCTGGAGGAGGGCGAGAGAAGTAGTCCAACACCGTCCCCACGGCCAGCAGGGCGAGGAGTATGTGAAAATAGATGACCGCCTTGGCACAGGGCTGCAACTGAAGCAGAGTCATCAGGGCAGAGCCAGGTTTCTGTTATGGCGAGCAGATGGAGGTGACGTGAGATAAAGAGGTCCTGGATATAGGGGAGTTTGTTACAGATAGAGCGGGCATTCCATAGGGCGCAAGAGAAGGGCAGAGAAGAGGAGGGGAGTAGAGGAATAGAGATGAGGTTAGAGAGGTCACGGTGAGATCTGTAGAGTTTGGATAATAGTTGGTGAGGAGGGCCAGGATTGGGATTGATGTCACCAGCTGAGAGTAAGAGAAGGAGTAAAAGAGAGCGGAGGAGAGTAGGAGAGGTGTGACCACGAAGGCGTCGAAGGCGAGAGGTATTTAGGTGGAATGGGGAAGGCAAAATGGAGGGAAGAAAGAGACGGAGATTAAAAGCCAAGAGGGAGGAAGAGGGTAGGAGAGAAGGTGAGGTGATGAAGTCAATGGATGGGAAGTGAGTTCCTGTAGCGGAGAGAGGTAGGGGGTGAGGGAAAAGATTAGGAAGGGACAGAGCTAGGAAGAGAATGTGAATAGGGGCCATAAACGATTAAGGTACTTTAGCAACTGGAAAAAGATTAGGCGCGTGGCACCTAGAGCGGAGGCCCTGAGTGGATCGGGGTGGACCTGGGTGTCACCCCGGAGAAGGCTGTAAGGATATGCAGATGAGCTGCAAGTCCTCCACAGCACCTGAAAGGCAGCCGGTGGTAGAGGTGGGCACCTCTCAGCTGAGGAAAGGCTTACCAGGGGTTAGGCCGAAGCCAGCATTCCTCCCCCTGAGGGTCGCCTGATCCTAGCCAAAAAGCACCTGGAAACTCTGTGCACTTGGAGAGAAGGCCCTGGGAAGATCGGGGTGGAACTGGAGTCACCCCGGATACAGCTGTGAGGAAATGCAGAAGGGCTGCAAGTCCTCCACAGCACCTGGTGGGAGCGCTGGGCACCTAGAGCGGAGGCCCTGAGTGGATCGGGGTGGACCTGGGTGTCACCCCGGAGAAGGCTGTAAGGATATGCAAATGAGCTGCAAGTCCTAGCTTTTTATTGTTTTACTACTACTACTACTACTTAACATTTCTAAAGCGCTACTAGGGTTACGCAGCGCCGTACAATTTAACATAGAGGGACGGTCTCTGCTCAAAGAGCTTACAATCTAAGAGACAAGTGAACGGTCAGACCAATAGGGGCGGTCAAATTGGGGCAGTCTGGATTTCCTGAACGGTAACATTTAGGTGCCGAATGCAGCATTGAAGAGGTGGGCTTTAAGCAAAGACTTGAAGATGGGCAGGGAGGGGGCTTGGCGTAAGGGCTCAGGAAGGTTGTTCCAGCCATAGGGTGAGGCGAGGCAGAATGAGCGGAGCCTGGAGGTGGCGGTGGTGGAGAAGGGTACTGAGAGGAGGGATTTGTCCTGTGAACGGAGGTTTCGGGCGGGAACGTAAGGGGAGATGAGGGTAGAGAGGTAGTGAGGGGCAGCAGACTGAGTGCATTTGTAGGTAAGAAGGAGAAGCTTGAATTGAATGCGGTATCTGATTGGAAACCAGTGAAGTGACCTGAGGAGAGGGGTGATACGAGTATATCGGTTCTGGCGGAATATAAGACGTGCAGCAGAGTTCTGAACAGATTGAAGGGGGGATAGATGGCTAAGTGGGAGGCCGGTGAGGAGTAAGTTGCAGTAGTCAAGGCGAGAGGTAATGAGAGCGTGGACGAGAGTTCGGGTGGTGTGCTCAGAGAGGAAAGGGCGAATTTTGCTGATGTTAAAGAGGAAGAAGCGACAGGTCTTGGCTATCTGTTGGATATGCGCAGAGATGGAGAGAGAGGAGTCAAAGATGACTCCGAGGTTGCGGGCAGATGAGACGGGGAGGATGAGGGTGTTATACACTTTCTATCTCAGTTGATAGCTTTTTATTGTTTTACTGTAAACCTCCTAGAAAGTCTACTGAATGGGCAGTATATTAAATAATAAACTGAATATCTGGATCTTCGGAGCGCTCAGAAGCTAGCTAGGTACAGACAATATTCACTGCTGTGCCTGCATAGCTAACCGGGCAAAGTTAGAACGGATACTAAGGGGCCCTTTTACTAAGGCACGCTGAAAAATGGCCTGTGGTAGCGTAGATGCGTATTTTGGGCCGCGCGCAGAATCATTTTTCAGCGCACCTGTAAAAAAATGCCTTTTAAAATTTTTTGTCGTAAATCGACGCGTGGCAAAATGAAAATTGCTGCGCATCCATTTTGGGTCTGAGACCTTACTGCCAGCCATTGACCTAGCGGTAATGTCTCACGTGGTAACCGGGCGGTAATGGTCTACACACGTAAAATGCCGATTACCACCCAATTACCGCCTGCACGCCAGAAAATAAAAATATTTTCCGGCGCACATAGCGGGCGGGCGTGCGTAAAAAATGAAATTACCACACGGGGCCACATGGTAGCCGAGCGATAACTCGGAATTGCCACATGTTGGGTTCACATAGGCACTTACGTGGCTTAGTAAAAGGGCCCCTTAAGTGGTCCAACATGCCTGGTTAGCTGTGGGCACTGGCAGTGAATATCGCTGGTGCCAATACAACTCCCAGCTTCTCCTCTAGACTGCCATGGAGGTCAGAGTAAATATTCAGCAGTGCTGTCTGGTTAACTGTCACCCACTCAGGCCCTCATGATCAAAAGCCCCGCACTGTTCCAAACAGCGCTCTAAAATAGCGCTGGAACAGCGCGGGGCTTTACCGCACCGATGATCAGAGATAATGCATGCAAATTTAAGCAGCGCAATTACCTCTGATCATCGGGTAGAAGTGCAGGCGAATTGTGCCTGAGCATGCGCTCAGCACAATCCTCCCGCACTTGTTTGACAGGTCTCCATCTATACTTCTTCCCTTGGTACTCTGATCTCATCCCATGGTTTTCAGTATCATCTTTAGGCTGATGACTCCCAGATCTACCTCTCCACACCAGAAATCTCAGCCAAAATCCAGGCCAAAGTATCACCCTGCCTGTCTGACATTGCTGCCTGGATGTCTCAGTGCCATCTGAAACTAAACATGACCAAGACTGAGCTTCTTATCTTTCCCCCTAAACCAGTGCGGTCCGCCCCGGGTGAACTCCGCTGGGGGGGTGCCGTGCGCCGGTCAGCGTCGTTCGTTTCCATGCTCCCTCTGCCCCGGAACAGGAAGTAACCTGTTCCGGGGCAGAGGGAGCATGGAAACGAACGACGCTGACCAGCGTGCGGCACCCCCCCAGCGGCGTGCACCCGGGGGGGTTCTTTCGCCGGGTGGGCGGGTGTCCCTTCGCCGGGGGGGGGGGGGTCGCGCTGCATGGGGTGGCGCTGCACCCGGAGGGGTGGGGCGCATCGGCGATCCGCCCTGGGTGTCAGCGCCCCTCGGAATGCCACTGCCCTAAACCAATTTCTCCTCCTCCCCCATTCTCTATTTCTGTGGATAACACTCTCATCCTTCCTGTCTCATCAGCTCGTAACCTTGGGGTCATCTTCGACTCCTCCCTCTCCTTCTCTGCACATATTCAGCAGACTGCTAAAACCTGTCATTTCTTTCTCTATAATATCACCAAAATTTGCCCTTTCCTTTCTGAGCACACTAGCAGAACCCTCATTCACACTCTTATCACCTCTCGCTTAGACTATTGCAACTTGCTTCTCACAGGTCTCCCACTTAGCCATCTCTCTCCTCTTCAATCTGTTCAAAATTCTGCTGCACGACTAATATTCCATCAGTGTCGTCATGCTCATATTAGCCCTCTCCTCAAGTCACTTCACTGGCTTCCTATCCGTTTCTGCATACAGTTCAAACTCCTCTTATTGACCTATAAGTGCATTCACTCTGCAGCTCCTCAGTACCGCTCCACTCTCATCTCTCCCTACATTCCTCCCGGGAACTCCGTTCACTGGGTAAATCTCTCGTATCTGTACCCTTCTCCTCCACTGCTAACTCCAGACTCCATTCCTTTTATCTTGCTGCACCATATGCCTGGCATTGACTTCCTGAGCCGGTACGTCAAGCTCCATCTCTGACCGTCTTCAAATCTAAGCTAAAAGCCCACCTTTTTGATGCTGCTTTTAACTCCTAACCCTTATTCACTTGTTCAGAACCCTTATTTTATCATCCTCACTTCAATATTCCCTTATCTCTTGTTTGTCCTGTTTGTCTATCCTAATTAGATTGTAAGCTCTGTCAAGCAGGAACTGTCTCTTCCTGTTCAAATGTACAGCACTGTGTACGTCTAGTAGTGCTTTAGAAATGATAAGTAGTAGTAACCCCTAAGGTGGACCCTAGCATCAGGTACCTGCAAATAGGTGGGAAAATGTGGGATACAAATGCAATAAAATATGATTCGGATTATTCTTTCCAATGTGCATCACCTTGCATTTGTCCACATTAAATTTCATCTGCTATTTGGATGCCCAATCTTTCAATTTCCTACATTCTTCCTGCAATATTTCACAGTCTACACATGTTTAACAACCTTGAATAATTTTGTATCATCTGCAAATTTAATCACCTCACTAGTTGTTCCCATTTCCACCTCAGTTATAAATGTGTTCAAAAGCACCGGTCTCAGTACTGATCCCTGTGGCACTCTACTGTTCACCCTCCTCCATTGAGAGAAATGACCATTTAACCATACTCTCTGTTTTCACTACAATAACCAATTCTTAATCCACACCAGAACCTTGCCTCTTATCCTATGACACTTTAATGTTCTCAGGAGTATCTAATGAGGAACTTTATCAAAAGTGTTCTGAAAATCTAGATACACTACTTCAACTGGCTCACCTTTATCCACATGTTTATTCATACCTTCAAAGAAATGAAGCAAATTGGTGAGGCAAGACTTCCCTCAGCTGAATCCATACTGACGCTGTCCAATTAAACCATGTTTGTTTATCTGTTCCATAATTTTATTCTTTGTAATAGTTTCCACTATTTTGCCCGGCACCGACATCAGGCTTCCTGGTCTGTAATTTCCTAGATCACCTCTAGAACCCTTTTTAAAAATCGGTGTCACATTGGCCACCCTCCAATCTTCAGGTACTACAGATGACTTTAAAGACAGGTTACATATTACTAACAGCAGATCAGCAATTTCATGCTTAATTTCTTTGAGTACCCTTGGATGTATGACATCTGGTCTAGGTGATTTACTACTTTTTAAATTGTCAATTTGGCTCAGAACATCTTCCAGGTTCACAGAGATTTCTATCAGCTCCTCCGCATCATCATCCTTGAAAACCATTTCCGGTACAGGCAGATCTCTTACATCTTCTTCCGTAAAGACAGAAGCAAAGAATTCATTCGGTTTCTCCGCTATAGGCTTGTCTTCCCTGAGCGCCCGTTTTGCTTCTTCGTAATCTAACGGTCCAAGGATTCCCTCACAGGCTTTCTGCTCCTGATGTACCTGAAAAAGTTGTTACTGAGTTTTAGCCTCTGTGGCAAGTTTCTCTTCGTATTCTCTTTTAGCCTTCTTTATTAATGCCTTGCATCTGACTTGCCTGTGCTTATGTTGCTTCTTATTTTCTTCATTTGGGCTGCGTCATGGGCTACAAGACAAATGACATAACGTTTAAAAACCTTTATAATGACAACAAATATAAAACTGTATATAAATTTCATGTATTTATATACAGTTTTATATTTGTTGTCATTATAAAGGTTTTTAAACGTTATGTCATTTGTCCTGTAGCCCCTGACGCAGCCCCTTTGGGCGAAACACAGCCTGTGTCGGGCTGTTTTGAATATCTGGTTTTCATTTAATAAATTTATATTTATGTTCAACTTCTACTGATCTGCTTTGTTATTTTCCATCTTGGAGCTTGCAGATCGTCTGTCTTGTTGTTTCCTTGGACCCTCTGTTTCGATAGTATCCTTCAACGATACTCCACACTGAACCATGCGCTCCTGGGTGACTGTTGGCTCCCCCCCCCCACCTCGATTCTAGTATAAAAGCTGCTCTATCTCCTTTTTAAAAGTTAGCGCCAGCAGCTTGGTTCCATCCCAGTTAAGGTGGAGCCCATCCTTTCGGACCAGTCTCCCCCTTTCCCATAATGTCACCCAGTTCCTAACAAATCTAAATCCCTCTGTCCGCAAATGGAGAATGAATAATCTCACTGTTTGAGCCATAATATATTGACATGCAACTTTCTGTTATCCTAGTAATACGTTTCCTTTTGAATTTCCCTATTTCCTCAATGAAATGGATTCTTGCCTCTCTCCATTTGTGGACTATATAGGGTTAATTTAATTTAATTAATTTAATTTTGTTTCCTAGTTATTGCCTTCTTTGGATTATTTTTTTTTCTATTAAATCTTTATCCTTATTCAATTTATTTTGAATGTAATTTTAAATGCAACATTTTTAAAAAGCCAGAACCTGTTTGTTTGAACGGAACGTTTTGAAGAGCTGATGAAATCTTAGATAAATCTTCTGGCATATAATTCTTTCTTTAGATATTTAGCATCATATATCAGCCTTCGAAACAGTTGTTGAGTGCAGACACTAGATTCTGCCTTTTCCTGCATGCTCAAACAATCAAAGCAAAGACTTATAAATATTTCAGAATACAGCTTTCATGTTCTCTCTACTTCTTTTAACTGCCAAACCACAATAATAAAGCATTGAAAAGCAAGTTTTCCTTGTCTCTTTCCTTTAAGAATTTAATTTTCGGAGGTAAGGATGGCTCTGGATTCCTCAGGAGCTCTGGTATTCAATCCCCTTAATGGTTTACACCACCTGAGCGCCACTGTACTGAATACAGTGGTAAATATTGTGTTGTACTGCTGCTAGGTAATACCGTTACTTATTACGTAAAAGACTCACAGAAAGAAAAAAAGCACAGCTGGGCCTTCAAGACTTCTCTTACATGAGCACGCAGTTATGGAATGCACTACCTACAGACCTGAAAACAATCAACGAAATAACCACCTTTCGCAAATCTCTGAAGACATATTTCTTCAACAAAGCCTACAATGAGAACCGATAACCTCACTAATCCACCTCACCAACCCACTCAGTTATGAAAGCCCACCTTCTATAACTACCCTAATCACTCCCTTCCTTCTTCCCTCTTCCCTTACTTAATCTCTGCACAATACTAACTGTATCTGATATCCTGGAATGACAATGTTAACAAGACTATGCAAGCCACATTGAGCCTGCAAATAGGTGGGAAAATGTGGGATACAAATGCAATAAATAAATAAAAATAAATAAAAGACTGAGACAAGAGTCCTTTCTTAATATCAGACCCTGATATTAATAAAGGACTCCTGTTGTCTCAGTCTTGAAGGCCCAGCTGTGCTTTTTTTCTTTGTGTGATACTTGTGTATACTGTTTTACCCTCGCTGGTTACTTTATGTAAAAGACTTCAACACTGTCTTCCCAATCCAAAAAGAAGTCCAAAACAGTGAAAAAACAATCAAATTATCAATAAATAATTAAATAAGTCAAACCCCATAAAACAAAATGACCATAAATCAATTAAATTAACCCCCACAACCCCATAAAGACTAAATTACTACTTACCTTACCTCTGAGAGACCTCTCAGAAGTTGTTAGGGAAATAAGCAAGCCTTAACCTTTTTTCTGGAGGCTCAGATAAATTTCTCCCACTTTAATACTGTATATGCCAGAGGCTTGTTCCAGAATAGATGTGTTACCACTGATTTCATTCCTGGAGGAGCAATACTAGAAAAGCATTTTTCTTTAGCTAACTCTCAGGAGCTGAGCCTAGAATGGGTGGCAGAGCTGGTGGTTGGGAGGCGGGGCTAGGGCTGGGCAGACTTATACGGTCTGTGCCGGGACTGGTGGTAGGGCGGCGGGGATAGTGCTGGGCAGACTTATACGGTCTGTGCCAGAGCTGGTGGTGGGAGGCGGGACTGGTAGTTGGGAGGCGAGGATAGTGCTGGGCAGACTTATACAGTCTGTGCCAGAGCTGGTGGTGGGAGGCGGGGCTGGTGGTTGGGAGGCGGGGATAGGGATGGCCAGACTTATACGGTCTGTGCCCTGAAGAGGACAGTACAAATAAAAAAAGTAGCACATATGAATTTATCTTCTTGGGCAGACTGGATGGACCCTGCAGGTCTTTTTCTGCCGTCATCTACTATGTTACTATATTCTTTAGATAACTCAGACAACAGTTCTGTAAAATTGCTACAATGTTTCTTTTAGTCTTTTTATGCCATTCCTGAGATGATAGTGCATAGAGGGGCTCTTTTTCTAAAGGGCACTAAACCCTAATATTCCGTTAGCATGCGAGAAAAGGCATTTTCCAGCAATTGCCATGTTTCCATGCACTATGCATGTGTAATCCCCTGTTAAATGGGATTACTGAAGATAGTAAATCCTTGTGAAGAGTCACTGAGGGGAGTGACTGGGAGGTCCCTGGGTGGGAGTGTTTATGAATCAAAATACAGAAGAAAAGTGCCCTGGTACAGAAGAGTAACAGGGGAGGTGGAATTAAGAGATAATAAAAGTGTGTATTTGCCCTTTATGGGGGTCTGAGTTTGGTTTTGCTTTTCTTTGTGGATTTTAGGATTTCAGGCTAGCAGAGCTGGAAGGAGAGGTTTAAGGATTTGGGAGACTGGAGGCTAAAGATAGCCTGGCCCACAGACCAGGCTGATCTGAAGAGAGTGGACACCACTGGGGTAGGATGAAATCAAGAGGATTTGAAAGAATAAGGAAGTGCTTTTTGGCAGGGCCGCCGAGAGGGGGGGACAGGGGGGACAAAACTCCCCGGGCACGGGCCTCCAAGGGGGATGGAAGGGGGAGCACGAGAGAGGGAAGACCCTGGATGGATGGGGGAGCAAGAGGGAGGGCAGACCCTGGATGGATGGGAGAGGGAGGGCAAATGGTGGATTGAAGAGGCAGAGAGAAAGGGCAGACAGTGGATGGAAGGGGGAGACAGAAAGGGCAGATGATAGATGGAAGGGAGAGAGAGGGCAGACACTGGATGGAGGGGACAGCAGAGAGGGCAGACACTGGATGGCAGAGAGAGAACGAAGACAGATGGTGGATGGAAGGAAGGAAGACAGTGAAAAGAAGATGAGGAAAGCAGAAACCAGAGACAACAAACTGTAAATAAAATATATATTTTTCTTTTTTTTTGCTTTAGGATAAAGTAGTATTGTAGCTGTGTTAATAAATGTTTATAATAGAACATGTAAATAAGGTAATCTTTTTATTGGACTAATTTTAATACATTTTGACTAACTTTCGGAGAACAAAACCCCCTTCCTCAAGTCAGGATAGGATACTGTAACAGCACTATACTGTATTGACCTGAGGAAGAAGGTTTTGGCCTCTGAAAGCTAAATGTATTAGTCCAATAAAATGGTATTATTTTATTTTCTATATTTGTTTTATTTCTATTTGTTAATTTGTAAAGTGGTGATTGGTATTTGTTAGTTTTTTCAAATTTACATCTGCTGTCTTTATATTTTGCACAGTACTAGGGGACATTTTCTGTTTCTGTGGTGTTGCATTGTATGCAGAGTCTGGCATCTTGGGGGTTCAGTTTAATTTTTGTCTAAATAGAAAGTTTATGATTACTTATTCTATAGTGGATTAGGTGTACCTGTATTTGTGAAAAAGACATGGCTTTCAGTTGGCACTGACTGTGCAGGATCGCCGATCTGTACTATTCTGACTGGTTTTGTTTTACAATAGGTGAATTGATGTTCTAATGCTCACTGTAGTGTTTAAGATGCTTTCCTTTTCCTCGTGTGACTCGTAGAAATGACTGCTTATGGTATGGTAGAATTGCTCTATAGGTCCTGAGTGTTTTGTATTCTCGGTATGCCTAGTACTGGATTTTGGAGGGGGGGGGGTTGTTAAAAAATGACCAGTCCCGAGTGTCAACTACCTTAGGTATGCCATTGCCGGCGCCGCAGTCCCCCCTCCACCCGCCTCCCTCCGTCCACCACCGGGCCGGACCCTCCTGAATTCAAATCATAGCGCCTCACCTCGACCTTGCTCCGTGTGAAGGAAGTGCAGCAGTGGCAGTCTGCAGATCACCTCCCTTCGGGCCTTCCCTCCCTGTATCCCGCCCTCGCACAAGTTACATCAGACGAGGTACTCTGAAATTGTATATCCCGTTTCCCTTGAGTCATTGGTCCACTTCCCACTCTCTTTACATTGCTATATTTATGTGGGAGTGAGTGTTCATCCACTTAGGTGGATCACCTTCTTCTCAAAGAAAGAATTGAGTCATAAGAACATAAGAGTAGCCATACTGGGTCAGACCAATGGTCCATCTAGCCCAGTATTTGGTTGCCAAGTGGCCAACCTAGGACACAAGTACTTGGTAGAAACCTAATTAGTAGCAACATTCCATGCTACCAATCATGGGGCAAACAGTTACTTCCCCATGTCTATCTTAATAGCAAACTATGGACTTTTCCTCCAGGAACTTGTCCAAACCTTTTTTTAAATACAGATATGCTAACTGCTGTTACCATATCCTTCGCCAAAGAGTTCCAGAGCTTAATTATTCGTTGAGTAAAAAAAATAAAATAAACATTCTACATGAAACAGATAGCAGTGTGGAATCATAATGGATAGAAATTCCATGTGTGAAGGGAGGGAGTATTCTTGTACTACCGTCTGCCAGGACAGAATGAACAGACAAATGAAGAAATGTTTACAGAGATTAGGAAAGCTGGCAAATTGAGCAACTCTATAATTATGGGTGATTTCAATTACCCTGATAATTCCCACAGGGATAGTAGAATAGTAATAACTTATATAGAAAAAATGATTCTACTAAAATACAACCGAGTATTGACGGTGTACAGTCACTAGCACATATGAAACGTGGAGAAAAAAAGACTTCAGAAAATCATAAAGAGTGCTTTTCATGTGGAAACCACCTTTCAATGTTCTAGCACTCTAGTTCTTCAATCATTAGTCTTCACAAAAAAAACTCCACTCTTCTTATTCATATAATGCATGTATCCACACCTATATACAATACTCCAAGTTGAAGGCACACACCTTAGTAAACAAACTGGTGAAGCAAAAATTTTTTTTTACTTAACTTGAAATGTTCTTAAAGCTGTCCATGCTTCAACCGCATATCATGTATCCAAAGCCCAACAGGAGACCCTGTTTCGCCACTCTCAGGCTGTTTCAAGGGCCGAAATTTAAATATGGACAGTTCGTTCTCAACTTCTAACTCCACCACGGTAAACTGCCTCCCGTCGGCGTCCTAAATATGAGTGTTGCTTCCTGCTTCTATATATACGTCATTTCCTTCATCTTCCACCCATTGAATATACATCAACAGCTTTATTGACAGGAGCTCATTTCACAAAAAGGCTTTCCATTCAATAGAAATGTTCAATCCCTTAGGTATGACAGTCTGTAGAATATATATCCATCGCTGTTCCCGCTGTCTTAACTTTTTCTTTATATCTCCCCTACGTTCTGAAATCTGTAATTGCTCCAGAACTACACATCGCAACTCATCAAACTCATGTTGTCTCATAAGGCAATGAGAAACTAAAGGTTCATATGTCTTTCTGGCTTGTATGCAATGTCTGTGTTCGATTAGCCGCGTCTTTAACATCCTCGAGGTTTGTCCCACGTAATATAAATCACAAGGGCATCTCAATAAATAAATCACATTTTTTGACAGACAATCCGTCATCGCTTTAAAATGATACGTCTTGCCAGTATGTATATCAGTGAATTTATCAATTTCTTGCATTATGTGACACACTGAACATTGTCCGCACGCTTTATGATGTCCTGCTCTGACCGAGGGATTGGTCTCACGGTTCCACGTGTCCGCTACACACAAAATGTCATTCAAATTACTTTGTCTTTGATATGCAAATACAATTCTTAAATCACGGAACCAAGGATAGATTTGTAACATAGGCAAGTGTTTCTTAATGATCCTCATCATGCGATTTGTGTGGATGTTATATTTCGTGACAAAAGTCACTACTTCTTGCTGTTCCCCTGTATTCATAGTCGGGTTCAGCAACCATTCTCTGTGGTTATGAAAGGCTCGTTTTTTCGCCCGAGACACCAAGGTTTTGGGATAGCCTCTATCTTGAAATTTCTGTTGCAAAACAGACGTCTGCTGCAAAAATTTTTTATTTGTGGAACAAATTTTACGATATCGCAGAAATTGTGCAAAAGGAATGTTAGTTTTACAATGAGCAGGGTGCATACTTTGAAAATGTAATGTGGTGTTTCGATCTGTAGATTTAACAAACACAGACGTTTCCAATTTTTTCTGAACCAAATTCACCTGTACATCCAAAAATGAAATAGAATCTTCACTATGGGTGCATTCAAATTTAATCGTCTCATGACACCCATTCAAATATGTTACAAAATCCTGTAATTCTATGGACGTACCACCCCATAGAACAAAAATATCGTCTATGTATCTCCACCAACTTTTCAACAATTGGTTCCATCTTGATTTATACACCCATTGGCATTCAAAATATTCCATGAATAAATTAGCAATAGTAGGTGAACACGCTGCTCCCATTGACACTCCAGTTTTTTGTATATAATATTTCTTATTACAAGTGAAGTAGTTTTCTGCCAATGTAATTCTAATCAATTCCAAAACAAAATTCGTTGGTACCAAATGTGGACGCTCTCTTGTGTCTAAAATATGTTCCAAAACCTCTATTGCTTCATTTTGAGGAATCGAGGTATAGAGCGAGCAAACATCTAACGTGACCAATAAAGTGTTTTCATACACCTCAGTTTTCTTCATCTCCAAGAGTTGTAGAAAATGAGAACTGTCTTTTACAAAAGAATCAATTTTAAACACAAAAGGTTGCAAAACTTTGTCTATATATTGAGCTGGACGTTCTAACAACGAACCCCTGGCTGCTACAATGGGCCGGCCAGGCGGTTTAGAAGAATTTTTATGAATCTTCGGCAATGTATAAAATACTGGAATTTGGAAGCCACGAAAATCCAAAAAACTAAATTCCTTCTTAGTAAGGAATCCCAAACTCCTACCCTCCAGCAACAAACCATGAAGAGTAGTTTGTATCCGATTAGAGGGATCCTCCATTACTTCTTCATAAGTCGTCACGTCCGATAGTTGGCGAAATATTTCCGCCATATAATCAATAGTGTCCTGCACCACCACTGCCCCACCTTTATCAGCCTTACGAATAACAATGGTGGTGTCATTTCTCAAGTTCTTTAAAGCAATCCTTTCATTAAAGTTCAAATTCAACCCCCGCTTAGGTAGAACAGCTTTCTCCTTTTCTAAATCCAACAGGATACATTTCTTAAAAGTAGCTAATCCCGCATCTAGAACCCCAGACGGGGTCCACTTAGAAGAGTCACTGACAATCGATCTATCCGGTGTCTGTTCCTGATCTACCATAGAAAAAAACAATTTCAAATTTAACTTGCGAATAAATTTCTCCACATCCATGCGTATTTGAAAAGCATCATGAAAATTAGTCGGGACAAAAGTAAGTCCTCTACTCAATACCCTCATCTCTTCCTTATTCAATACTTTAGTAGATAGATTTACCACTGCTGACCCTGCCGTTGTGATCTCGTTTGCGGGCGCTGACTCTGACCTCTGTATCCTCTTCCTCAAGCACGCCAGCGTTTGTTCACCTGTCTTTCTCGCGTACTGTTGTCTTTTTCCCCAGACTGTTGTCTTTTTCACCTACGTCTTCACTACTAGAACTATTAGAAGTAAACTGAAACCTAATTTCTTTTCTGTTATAATTTTTTTCTACAAGATCCTTTCTCATCCATGGGTATACATAACCTTCCCCATAATCACGTTCATCACGTTTAAATTTTTTGATCTTTTGCATTTTTAATTCTTTCTTAAATTTTTCCATTTTAAATGTTAATTCCTTATGTTCCTCCACATAAGTATCGCAAGTCGCTTGAGCTTGTAATAATTCATCACAACGCTGCTTTTCATGAACAATCTGTTCCTGCGCTCTTTTAATAATCAGCTCCATCAAATCTAGCGAACACCTGTTCAAAATCATGCTCCATTGTGAAACAAACACTTCATCTTCTTGAAACAGCCGCGGTCCTCTCAGCATACGCAAACCTCTAGGAATGAATTCTTGCCGACAATAATCCGCTAGGGAAGCACTATGTAGTTCAAATTTAGCCAATGTTTTATGTGCATTCAAAATCTCAAGCCATACGTTAGTCCCATCTGTTGTTGTGTGATTCAAAGATAAGCCGGGTACATTCAAAATTTCATCTTTCTGATTTTGCAGGAAGCCAAACCCTGTTCTCCAATCTTGCGCCATAATAATTCTCCCTTACAACAGTAACACTGATAATTCCCACAGGGATAGTAGAATAGTAATAACTTATATAGAAAAAATGATTCTACTAAAATACAACCGAGTATTGACGGTGTACAGTCACTAGCACATATGAAACGTGGAGAAAAAAAGACTTCAGAAAATCATAAAGAGTGCTTTTCATGTGGAAACCACCTTTCAATGTTCTAGCACTCTAGTTCTTCAATCATTAGTCTTCACAAAAAAAACTCCACTCTTCTTATTCATATAATGCATGTATCCACACCTATATACAATACTCCAAGTTGAAGGCACACACCTTAGTAAACAAACTGGTGAAGCAAAAAATTTTTTTTACTTAACTTGAAATGTTCTTAAAGCTGTCCATGCTTCAACCGCATATCATGTATCCAAAGCCCAACAGGAGACCCTGTTTCGCCACTCTCAGGCTGTTTCAAGGGCCGAAATTTAAATATGGACAGTTCGTTCTCAACTTCTAACTCCACCACGGTAAACTGCCTCCCGTCGGCGTCCTAAATATGAGTGTTGCTTCCTGCTTCTATATATACGTCATTTCCTTCATCTTCCACCCATTGAATATACATCAACAGCTTTATTGACAGGAGCTCATTTCACAAAAAGGCTTTCCATTCAATAGAAATGGGGAAGGTTATGTATACCCATGGATGAGAAAGGATCTTGTAGAAAAAAATTATAACAGAAAAGAAATTAGGTTTCAGTTTACTTCTAATAGTTCTAGTAGTGAAGACGTAGGTGAAACGTCTGGGGAAAAAGACAACAGTACGCGAGAAAGACAGGTGAACAAAGGCTGGCGTGCTTGAGGAAGAGGATACAGAGGTCAGAGTCAGCGCCCGCAAACGAGATCACAACGGCAGGGTCAGCAGTGGTAAATCTATCTACTAAAGTATTGAATAAGGAAGAGATGAGGGTATTGAGTAGAGGACTTACTTTTGTCCCGACTAATTTTCATGATGCTTTTCAAATACGCATGGATGTGGAGAAATTTATTCGCAAGTTAAATTTGAAATTGTTTTTTTCTATGGTAGATCAGGAACAGACACCGGATAGATCGATTGTCAGTGACTCTTCTAAGTGGACCCCGTCTGGGGTTCTAGATGCGGGATTAGCTACTTTTAAGAAATGTATCCTGTTGGATTTAGAAAAGGAGGAAGCTGTTCTACCTAAGCGGGGGTTGAATTTGAACTTTAATGAAAGGATTGCTTTAAAGAACTTGAGAAATGACACCACCATTGTTATTCGTAAGGCTGATAAAGGTGGGGCAGTGGTGGTGCAGGACACTATTGATTATATGGCGGAAATATTTCGCCAACTATCGGACGTGACGACTTATGAAGAAGTAATGGAGGATCCCTCTAATCGGATACAAACTACTCTTCATGGTTTGTTGCTGGAGGGTAGGAGTTTGGGATTCCTTACTAAGAAGGAATTTAGTTTTTTGGATTTTCGTGGCTTCCAAATTCCAGTATTTTATACATTGCCGAAGATTCATAAAAATTCTTCTAAACCGCCTGGCCGGCCCATTGTAGCAGCCAGGGGTTCGTTGTTAGAATGTCCAGCTCAATATATAGACAAAGTTTTGCAACCTTTTGTGTTTAAAATTGATTCTTTTGTAAAAGACAGTTCTCATTTTCTACAACTCTTGGAGATGAAGAAAACTGAGGTGTATGAAAACACTTTATTGGTCACGTTAGATGTTTGCTCGCTCTATACCTCGATTCCTCAAAATGAAGCAATAGAGGTTTTGGAACATATTTTAGACACAAGAGAGCGTCCACATTTGGTACCAACGAATTTTGTTTTGGAATTGATTAGAATTACATTGGCAGAAAACTACTTCACTTGTAATAAGAAATATTATATACAAAAAACTGGAGTGTCAATGGGAGCAGCGTGTTCACCTACTATTGCTAATTTATTCATGGAATATTTTGAATGCCAATGGGTGTATAAATCAAGATGGAACCAATTGTTGAAAAGTTGGTGGAGATACATAGACGATATTTTTGTTCTATGGGGTGGTACGTCCATAGAATTACAGGATTTTGTAACATATTTGAATGGGTGTCATGAGACGATTAAATTTGAATGCACCCATAGTGAAGATTCTATTTCATTTTTGGATGTACAGGTGAATTTGGTTCAGAAAAAAATTGGAAACGTCTGTGTTTGTTAAATCTACAGATCGAAACACCACATTACATTTTCAAAGTATGCACCCTGCTCATTGTAAAACTAACATTCCTTTTGCACAATTTCTGCGATATCGTAAAATTTGTTCCACAAATAAAAATTTTTTGCAGCAGACGTCTGTTTTGCAACAGAAATTTCAAGATAGAGGCTATCCCAAAACCTTGGTGTCTCGGGCGAAAAAACGAGCCTTTCATA
This sequence comes from Microcaecilia unicolor, assembly GCF_901765095.1. Lineage (NCBI taxonomy): Eukaryota > Metazoa > Chordata > Amphibia > Gymnophiona > Siphonopidae > Microcaecilia > Microcaecilia unicolor. The sequence continues at coordinate 625,459,525 of NC_044032.1, forward strand.
ACCACAGAGAATGGTTGCTGAACCCGACTATGAATTCAGGGGAACAGCAAGAAGTAGTGACTTTTGTCACGAAATATAACATCCACACAAATCGCATGATGAGGATCATTAAGAAACACTTGCCTATGTTACAAATCTATCCTTGGTTCCGTGATTTAAGAATTGTATTTGCATATCAAAGACAAAGTAATTTGAATGACATTTTGTGTGTAGCGGACACGTGGAACCGTGAGACCAATCCCTCGGTCAGAGCAGGACATCATAAAGCGTGCGGACAATGTTCAGTGTGTCACATAATGCAAGAAATTGATAAATTCACTGATATACATACTGGCAAGACGTATCATTTTAAAGCGATGACGGATTGTCTGTCAAAAAATGTGATTTATTTATTGAGATGCCCTTGTGATTTATATTACGTGGGACAAACCTCGAGGATGTTAAAGACGCGGCTAATCGAACACAGACATTGCATACAAGCCAGAAAGACATATGAACCTTTAGTTTCTCATTGCCTTATGAGACAACATGAGTTTGATGAGTTGCGATGTGTAGTTCTGGAGCAATTACAGATTTCAGAACGTAGGGGAGATATAAAGAAAAAGTTAAGACAGCGGGAACAGCGATGGATATATATTCTACAGACTGTCATACCTAAGGGATTGAACATTTCTATTGAATGGAAAGCCTTTTTGTGAAATGAGCTCCTGTCAATAAAGCTGTTGATGTATATTCAATGGGTGGAAGATGAAGGAAATGACGTATATATAGAAGCAGGAAGCAACACTCATATTTAGGACGCCGACGGGAGGCAGTTTACCGTGGTGGAGTTAGAAGTTGAGAACGAACTGTCCATATTTAAATTTCGGCCCTTGAAACAGCCTGAGAGTGGCGAAACAGGGTCTCCTGTTGGGCTTTGGATACATGATATGCGGTTGAAGCATGGACAGCTTTAAGAACATTTCAAGTTAAGTAAAAAAAATTTTTTGCTTCACCAGTTTGTTTACTAAGGTGTGTGCCTTCAACTTGGAGTATTGTATATAGGTGTGGATACATGCATTATATGAATAAGAAGAGTGGAGTTTTTTTTGTGAAGACTAATGATTGAAGAACTAGAGTGCTAGAACATTGAAAGGTGGTTTCCACATGAAAAGCACTCTTTATGATTTTCTGAAGTCTTTTTTTCTCCACGTTTCATATGTGCTAGTGACTGTACACCGTCAATACTCGGTTGTATTTTAGTAGAATCATTTTTTCTATATAAGTGATTTCAATTACCCCAATATTGACTGGATAAATGTTATATCAGGGAGCGTCACGGAGATAAAATTTCTAGATGCAATTAATGACTGCTTCTTGAAGCAACTGGTCCAGGAACCGACAAGAGGGGGAGCCATTTTGGTTCTGGTCCTTGGTGGCATGCAGGACAGACTGTGAGCGATGGCGGTGATAGGTCCCCTGGGAAACAGTGATCATAACATGATCAAGTTTGAGCTACTATCTGGGATGAACCCACAAAGGAAATCTACTGTAGCTGCATTTAATTTTCAGAAGGGTGACTATAATAAAATGATGAAAATGGTTAAAAAGAAGCTAAAAGGAACAGCTGCTAAGGTTAGGACACTAAATCAGGCATGGACATTATTCAAAAATACCATCTTGGAAGCCCAGACCAGATGCATTCCATGTATTTGCAAAGGTAGAAAGAAAAGAAAATGACAGCCAGCATAAAAAATGAAGTAAAAGAGGCTATTACAGCAAAAAGATTGTCCTTCAAAAAATGGAAAGAGGACAAAAATGAAGAAAATAAGAAGCAACACAAGCACTGGCAAGTCAGATGCAAAGCATTAATAAAGAAGGCTAAAAGAGAAAATGAAGAGAAACTTGCCGCAGAAGCTAAAACTCACAGTAACAACTTTTTGAGGTACATCAGAAGCAGAATGCCTGCGAGGGAATCCATGGGACTGTTAGATCAAAAAGGAGCAAAAGGAGCACTAAGGGAGATGGACAAGGTAATAGCGGAGAAATTGAATGAATTATTTGTTTCGGTCTTTAACGAAGAAGATGCAAGAGATCTGCCTGTACCGGAAATGGTTTTCAAGGGTGATAATGCAGAGAAACGGAAAGAAATCTCAGTGAACTTGAAAGATGTACTGAGCCAAACTGACAAATTAAAGAGTAGTAAATCACCTGGACTGGATGGCATACATCCAACGGTACTCAAAGAATTCAAGCATGAAATTGCTGCTCTGCTGTTAGTAATACCTGAAGATTGGATGGTGGCCAATGTGACTCCAATTTTTTAAATGGTTCCATGGGTGATCCGGGAAATTACAGACCGGAAAGCCTGATGTCGGTGTGGGGCAAAATACTGGAAACTATTATAAAGAATAAAATTATGGAACACATAGACAAACATGGTTTAATAAGACAGAGTCAGCATGAATTCAGCTGAAGCAAGTCTTGCCTCATCAATTTGCTTCATTTCTTTGAAGGTGTGAATAACCATGTGGATAAAGGTGAGCCGATTGATGTAGTGTATCTAGATTTTCAGAAAGGTATTGATAAGGTTCCTCATGAGAGACTTCTAAGAAAATTAGAGTCATGGGATAGTAGCCAAGATTCTGGTGTGGATTAGGAATTGATTAATAGACAGAAAACAGAGGGTAGGGTTAAATGGTCATTTCTCTCAATGGAGGAGGGTGAACAGTGGAGTGCCGCAGGGATCAGTACTGGGACTGGTGCTATTTAACATATTTGTAACTGATATGGAAATCGGAAAGACGAATGAGGTGATTAAATTTGCAGATGACACAAAACTATTCATGCGAACTGTGAAATATTGCAGGAAGACCTTAGGAAATTGGAAGACTGGGCATCCAAATGGCAGATGAGATTTAATGTGGACAAATGCAAGCTGATACACATTAGGAAAAATAATCTGAATCATAGTTACCTGATGCTAGGGTCTACCTTGGGGGGTCAGTATTCAAGAAAAAGATCTAGGTGTCATTGTAGATAATACACTGAAATCTTCTGCTCAGTGTGCGGTGGCGGCCAAAAAAGCGAACAGGATACTAGGAATTATTAGGAAAGGGATTGTGAATAAGATTGAAAATACTATAATGCCTCTGTATTGCTCCATGGTGCAACTGCACCTTGAGTATTGTGTTCAGTTCCAGTCGTCCTATCTCAAAAAAAGATATAGCGACATTAGAAAGTACAAAGACTAAGGGACACTCATGGAAGTTACATGGAAATATTTTAAAACAAATAGAAGGAAATATTTTTTCACTCAATGAATAGTTAAACTCTGGAACTCTTTGCCGGAGGATGTGGTAACAACGGTTATCATATCTGGGTTTAAAAAAGGTTTGGATAAGTTCCTGGAGGAAAAGTCCATAATCTGCTATTGATAGACATGGGGAAGCAACTGCTTGCCCTGGGATTTGTAGCATGGAATGTTGCCACAATTTGGGTATCTGCCAGGTACATGTGACCTGGCTTGGCCACTGTTGGAAACAAGATACTGGGCTAGATGGTCTCACCCAGTATGGCTACTCTTATGTTCTTATACCCTGTTTTGATGATATCTTTGAAAGATACCTTATTCTGAACCATGTACTTTTGAGCGACTGTCGGCCTTCCCCCAGTTTCTAGTTTAAAAGCTGCTCTATCTCATTTTTAAATGCCGATGCCAGCAGCCTGATCCCACCCTGGTTAAAATGGAGCCCATCATTCCAGAATAAGCTCCCCCTTCCCCAAAATGTTGCCCAGTTCCTTTCAAATCTAAAATCCTCCTCCGTGCACCATCACCTCATCCACGCATTGAGACTCCGGAGCTGTGCCTGTCTCTTGGGCCCTGCGCCTGGAACGGGGCACACTTCTGAAAATGCTACCTCAGAGGTTCTGGATTTGAGCTTTCTACCTAAGAGCATAAATTTGGCTTCCAGAACCTCTCTGCCATATTTTTCCATGTCATCGGTACCCACATGTACCTATAGTGCTCCTCCCCAGCACTATCTAAAATCCCATCTAGGTGACACGTGAGGTCCGCTACCTTCAGACCAGGCCGGCAAGTGACCAGTCGATTTCTCATGTCCAACAGCCACCCAGCTATCTACAAGCCTAATAATTGAATCAACAACTACAATAGCCATCCTAAACGTTCCCTCCTGGGCAGAAGCTCCTGGAAACACATCCTCGGTGCGAGAGGATATTGCATCCCCTGGTGGACTGGTCTTGGCTAAAGGATTACTTCCAGCTTCACCATAGTAACATAGTAGATGATGGCAGGAAAAGACCTGTACGGTCCATCCAGTCTGCCTAACAAGACAACTCATGTGTGCTACTTTTGTGTATACCCTACTTTGATTTGTACCTGTGCTCTTCAGGGCACAGACCGTATAAGTCTGTCCAGCACCAGCCCCGCCTCCCAACCACCGGCTCTGGCACAGACCGTATAAGTCTGCCCAGCACTATACCCGCCTCCCACCACCGGCTCTGGCACAGACCGTATAAGTCTGCCCAGCGCTATCCCTGCCTCCCAACCTCCAGTCCCGCCTCCCACCACTGGCTCTGGCACAGACCGTATAAGTCTGCCCCGCACTATCCCCACCTCCCAACCTCCAGCCCCGCCTCCCACTACCGGCTCTGCTATCTAGTCTCGGTTAAGCTCCTGAGGATCCTTTCCTTCTGAACAGGATTCCTTTATGTTTATCCCACGCATGTTTGAATTCTGATACCGTTTTCTTCTCCACCACCTCCCGCGGGAGGGCATTCCAAGCATCCACTACTCTCTCCGTGAAGAAATACTTCCTGACATTTTTCTTGAGTCTGCCCCCCTTCAATCTCATTTCATGTCCTCTCGTTCTACCGCCTTCGTATCTCCGGAAAAGGTTCGTTTGCGGATTAATACCTTTCAAATATTTGAACGTCCAGGGTAATGCTCTCCTTTTAGAAGACCTCCCTCCTCCAAGGAAGCACAAGGGCTGCCAGACTGGAGGTGGGACTTCTCTACAATGTCCCTGTAGGTCTCCTCTATGTGCCTCTCTGTTTCCCTCAGAAACTAAAGGAATTGCTATGGGAAAAGAGGAAACTTTAGAAACTTATCTCTACAATGTTCCTTGTAAATAGTTGGAAAGAAAGTGCTTACGGTACAGAGAGAGATTTTTAGCTAAATTAACCTGATGGCCACATTCCAGTTCCATGTGATGTGCTATGAATCAAGTATAAGCAGAATCCAAGAAAGGGAATTCATACATTGAACACTAAAAGCATCCTCCAAGATCTCTGACTTGCACAGCACTCTACCATATGGAAGCTGGAGGAAAATGATTAGTGCTAATAAATGGATCTGCGGGGAAAGCATTTGGAGGACAACCTGCATGGAGGGGCAGTTGTAGCCTGAAAATGCAGTGGGATTAACTTAAGGAGAGGAGGAGTAGCCTAGTGGTTAGTGCAGTGGACTTTGATCCTGGGGAACTGAGCTCAATTCCCACTGCAGCTCCTTGTCACTCTGGGCAAGTCACTTAACCTTCCATTGCCCCTGGTACAAAATAAGTACCTGAATATATGTAAACCACTTTGAATGTAGTTGCAAAACCCTCAGAAAGGTGGTATATCCAGTCCCATTTCCCTTTTCCTTAAGGTACAAAACATTTTATGCTGCTTATCTCAGAAATAAGCAGTGGATTTTCCCCAAGTCCATTTTAATAATGGTCTATGGACTTTTGCTTTAGGAAGCCGGCCAAACCTTTTTTAAAACCCCGCTAAGCTAACCACCTTTACCACATTCTCTGTCAACGAATTCCAGAGTTTAATTACACGTTGAGTGAAGAAAATTTTTCTCTGATTCGTTTTAAATTTACTACTTTGTAGCTTCATTGCAAGCCCCTAGTCCTAGTATTTTGGGAAAGAGTAAACAGACGCTTCATGTCTACCTGTTCCACTCCACTCATTATTTTATAGACCTCTATCAAATCTCCCCTCAGTCGTCTTTTCTTCAAGCTGAAGAGCCCTAGCCGCTTTATCCTTTCCTCATAGGGAAGTCGTCCCATCCCCTTTATCATATTCGTTGCCCTTCTCTGCACCATTTATGACTGTGGCCATTCTTTTACCGACACCTATTTTGTAGGCAGTAGGTTAGCGCTTGATAATGTAGATGCATTAACCAGTTAGCGCAAGAATGCCCACTCTTCACCCCTGACATGCCCCCTCACAAAATACAAAAAGATTAGCACATGGTTAGCATGTGCACATGCAAAAACCAGCATGTGACATTTTAGCGTGTCCTGTGTTAGTTGCTTTTTTACTGTGTTAAGTGGGCATTAAGTGGGCATCTAATGCAGCTTCGTAAAAGGATCCTAAGGAGCCAGTAAGACCCCGGCCGAGGGTTGTGGGAGTGGCCCTGGAAATAACTCAGCCAGACAAGGTATGTAAACATGAAAATAAATGTTTTATTCACCTGAGCCCTGGAATTTGTTACCTCACAGGCCAGGAACCTGAGATGCAACAGTTTCTCTGGTTTAGTAACAGTCTTTGAGTAGGCCTCTGGCTAGCAGGTCAAGCAGTCTGTGGCTGGTGGGGTTGCCTCGCTCCAAACACAGCCTGTAGGTTTCGAACATGGGTCCGGCTCCAGCCAGACCTCAGCATGGCTTGCATTCATAACAAGAAGCAAAATTTGGCTTACCTCAGCCAGGTTACAGTGGCTAAACATATTCAGTACAGGTGTAGACTTCTGCTTCAGCTTTTCCTTCCCTGGGTCTCCTTAATCTCAGCCTGACACTGTCTTTTAAACCAGTGGCGAAGCTACGTGGGGCCAGGGGGGCCTGGGCCCCCCTGCCAATGACCCTCTCGACTCCCCCTCCCGCCACCAACCCACCATCGCCTGCCTTTGCTGGCGGGGGACCCCAACCCCCGCCAGCCGAGGTCCTCGTCTTCTCGAAAAAGGCTTCCTTCTGTTTCTGACGTCCTGCACATACAACATGCAGGACGTCAGAAACAGAAGGAAGTCTTTTGCGAGAAGACGAGGACCTCGGCTGGCGGGGGTTGGGGTCCCCTGCCAGCAAAGGTAGGCGACAGCGGGTTGGCGGCGGGAGGGGGGTCGAGAGGGTCGGCGGCGGGGGGTGGCAAAGTTGGTGGTGGCGGTGGCGGGGTCGGCAATAGCATGGGGGGGGGGGGGGTCGGCTGTGCCATGGGGGGGGGGCTAAAATGTGCCCCCTCACCTTGGGCTCTGGACCCCCCTCCCGCCGAAGTCTGGCTACGCCCGTTTTAAACTCCCATGTATTGACTCTGCCCCTCACAGCTCATTTCCTCCCAGGGCGTGTTCAGTGTTCTCAAGGGGGCCCAGGCTAGTTAAAAAGGGACTTTTCTTAAGGGTGAGGGGCAATGTTCTGTAAACCTTCTCACAGGGCCCTTTTACTAAAGCTTAGCGTGTGCTAACAGCATTAGCGTGTACTAAATGTTGCATGTCCTTAAAAAAATAGTATTTCAGCCTTATATCTGAAAGTTCATTGGCTTCCTGTACATGCTAGAATGTTATTCAAATTATTTTACTATGTAAGGTTATGTTTGGTCTTGCTCCATTATATTTACTAGAGCATTGTATATTTTTAGTGACAACTGGTGTTACAAGAACTGCTAACGTTTGCTTTTCCATCTTAAAAGAGTAAGAAGAGACTTAAGTTACTAAACAAACTTGCTTTCATTTCAGGCAGCAAGATTGGATAGAGATGTTTTAAATAATTTATTGCCTGCTAGAGACTATAGCCATTTTTGAAATCAAATTAAGACCTATCTATTTCGTAAATATGTTTTAAACTAGAGTAATGATGTCCACGAGATCATCAATCTGCTTGCATTTTTGTTTTTAAATTTACAATGTATCTTTCTGGTAATTTTGTTATCCCTTTATGATGTATTTTCCTGGTAATGTCCAGTTTCTTCTAATGTAATCCACATATAACTGTGAAGTTAACTGCAGACTATAAGATACATTATGATATAGTAACATGAGTATCATAGTAAATGACAGCAGATAGAGACCTGTATGGTCCATCCAGTCTGCCTTTCTCAGGGCACAGACCGTAGAAGTCTGCCCAGCACTGTTCTTGCACTAAAAGTTCTGAAGATTCTGGAATCCTAAAGAGTTACAAGATTCCGGAATCCCAATTAGTAGCAACATTCCATGTAGGACCCCAATAGTAACATAGTAAATGACGGCAGATAAAGACCTGAATGGTCCATCCAGTCTGCCCAACAAGATAAACTCATTTTACATGGTATGTGATACTTTATATGTATACCTGAGTTTGATTTGTCCTTGCCTTTCTAAGGGCAGACCGCAGAAGTCTACCCAGCACTGTTCTTGTACTAAGTTCTGAAGTTAATGTTGAAGCCCCTTAAAATTTACACTCCAGCCCATCCCTATCTATTCAGTCACAATCAGGGCGTAGACTGTAGAAGTCTGCCCAGCCCCCGCTTTATTTCCCCAATTACCGACGTAATTGGCCAGTCCTATTAGAGCAGCAATCGGGAGGTTATGTGCTCAGGAGTGGTTGCTAGCTGATCAGCTCTTGCCACTTATTCGCATATCCCATTTATTTTTAAGTTTCTTGACCCCCAATTTTTGGATTGGACTGGATCACATTCCTTTGGAATTATCTGGGGAGCAGCTGGTCCTATTTGACTGCGATTATGGCCACAAAATCATTGTTATGTACTATTTTATTTCTATGGGCCACATGGCCCTTTGTTAGCATGAGCTAAACGTTAGTAAAAGGACCCCTGAGGGCATCTTTTACTAAGCCGCGTAGGCGCCTACGCACGCCCCAACACATGTCAATTCAGAGTTACCTCCCGGCTACCGTATGGCCCATGCAGTAATTTCATTTTTGAAGTGCGTCCACTATGCGCACCACAATATATATATTTTTTTATTTTCTGGCGCACGGCAAAAATTGTGCAGTAACTCTGACTTGATGTGCATAGGCGACTACCACACGGTTAACGCGAGAGACCTTGCCGCTAAGTCAATGGCTGGCAGTCAGGTCTCAGACTCAAAATGGACGCGCGCCAATTTTTATTTTGCTGCACGTCCATTTTCGGCAAAATTTTTTAAAAAAAGGCCTTTTTTACAGGAGCACTGAAAAGTGGATCTGTGCGTGTCCATAACACACGCCTACACTACCGCAGCCCATTTTTCAGCGCACCTTAATAAAAGGACCCCCTAATTGGTTAACACTGCAACATAACACAAATACCATAAATTGTTGTAATGTGTCAGAACCCTTGAAGGAATACTGTTCTCTAATCCTGCACATTCTGGACGGGAATTGCGGTGTAACCTTGCACTCAAAATTACTGTCCATATGTCTTAATTTTTATATTCAGTTGCTGTAAACTCCCTACCTCATTATAGCTGTGGTACATATTTTTTTTTTACATTTAAATTCTCTTTTTGCAAGCACACAGTTCACATGCCCTGGATAGGACAAGATGCGAGAGTGTGTTTTGTGTTGGGGGCAGGTGATGCTGGACTGACGCTATCAACTTGTGTATCAGACCCCTTTTCTGCCATCTCTGTCTAGACAAACAACAAGATTGAAGCAAGTCTCCAGTATTTTTAGAAGTGCATTTCCGGTTCCTCTCTACTGCATGGGTTTGAATGCCAAGATAGTCCCTTTCACAAGTACCCAGAATTAGAAATGCCTCCCTTATACTGACCACAACTGCCCACACTGATTACCTGCTGCCAAATTATAAGATAAGAAAATACTCCTACACCCAATAATTTAGTCAGAATAACTTTAAAAAAATTTTTGAATCTTCTCAACCTACTTTTCTGTGCCCTTAGTAATTTCTTTCTTTCTTTCTTCAGAGTCATATTCACTCTTATATAAAAGGGAGAGGCTGAGTGGTTAGAGTAATGAGCTAGCAGCCAGGATACCCGAATATAAATCTTGCTTCTGCATCTGACCCTTGCTGTGACATTCACATTTCAACTTTACACTAGACAGACAACCTTCGCTGCTACTACTGAAAGTTACGCAATACGCACTACCACTTTATTTCTCATGCCGAAATGAACTTTTTATAGCTGATTATCTATTTTATAATTTACTCTAGCATTCAGGAACTTCAATGCAATACCACTGTGTTATTCTACTCTACCATTTATGCGCCTTAAAGCAACATTTTATTTATTTATGGCACTTATATCCCACATTATTCCCGCCCATGGACAGGCTCAATGTGGCGTACAATAGTCTATTAAACAACATTAACACAAAATACAGGAATTAGCGTCAGAAAAGGGAAAGAGGAACAACAGGAGGGGGAGGGAGAGAGGGGAAGGTGACAATTTGTCGATGTGGCTGCCGTGGCTCAGAGGGATGTAACACCAGGAGGGCCCACAGCATATGCTCTACCGAAAAGGAAGGTCTTGAGCCGCTTCTTAAAGGTCGGGTGATCTGGGGTGAATTTGACCACTTGGGACAGTCCGTTCCAGGATTGAGTGCTAAGATAAGAAAAAGAGGAAGCATAGACATCACTTGTAATTCTTTATCCGGAAATGGCGATCGCCATTACGGCATAATGTAAGCCACATTGAGCCTGCAAATTGGTGGGAAAATGTGGGATACAAATACAACTAACAAACAAACAAACAAATAAATAAATAAATAAATACAGCGAATAAAAATGGGGTCGATATTCAAAAGGGTTTAACCAGGCAGAAGCTCCTACCTGGTCAAACTCTGCTGAGCTGGCTAGTTGCTGATAATCAGCAGCTCTTATCCAGTGAATGCCACTGAATATCACTGCTAACTGGCCATCCCCTACCCATCTAGGTTAGGAGTTGGGGCAGAGTTAGGGGTATGTTTGCTAAGGTGCGTTAGCTGCTCCTTTAAAGTTAAGGCGCGTTAAATGCTAACGTGCTTACACATTTCTATAGGCGTGTTAGCGTTTAATGTGCGTTAACCACGCTAACACACCTACAGCGCACCTTAGAAAACATAGGCATTAGACAGGAGCAACAGCTTCCCCAGTCAGTGGCGGTATTCAGTCCACTAACTGGTTAAGTACATAAAATTAAGACAACAAAAGGCTGCCCTAACTTATGTGCCAAGTTAAGATCATAAGAATGGCCATATTCTGCCGGATTCTATATTTATTTATTGCATTTGTATCCCACATTTTCCCACCCATTGGTAGGTTCAATGTGGTTTACATGTTACATGGGGAGCAGTTACAAAGTTTCAATTGCTTTGACGTTTAGTTCTAATACAAATGGTTAATCATAACGTAGACTGTGTTTTACAGGTATTGTGGAGGAATGGGCAAATGTTCGTGAAAGTGATGCATACTTCGTTGTTTCCGATTCTGAAGTTCATGTTGGCATGTTTTGGTTGTTTGAAATTAGCCAGGGCCGGTGGGAAAGAACTTCTTAAACAGGTGTGTTTTTAGGTGTTTCCTGAAGTTTAAGTAGTTATTTTCGAGTTTCAGGTCCTTTGGCAGCGAGTTCCAGAGTTGGGTGCCTATGAAGGAGAAGCTGGTGGAGCAGGCAGATTTGTATTTCAATCCTTTACATTTGGGATAATGGGGGGTTAAGTATGATCTAGCTGTTTCTATCAGGTTTCTTGTTGGTAAATCAATAAGATCGGTCATATAGTTTGGTGCAAGGCCATAGATAATTCTGTGTACGGGTGAGCAGATTTTGAAGGTTATGTGAGATTTAATTAGTAGCCAGTGTAGATTTTGGAGGAGGGGTTTCGCACTTTCGAAGCGTGTTTTTCCGTAGATGAGTCTGGCTTCTGTATTTTTTGCTGTTTGTAGTTTTCTTATGATTTGTTCTTTGCAACCTACATAGATTCCGTTGCAGTAGTCTACGTGTGCTAGTACCATTGTTTGAATCATGGTGCGAAATAGGTCCCTAGGGAAGTATGATTTTATTTAAGTTTCCACATTGTGTATAACATTTTCTTTGTCGTAATCTTAGCTTGGTTTTCAAATGACAGATTTTGGTCTATTGTTATACTTTGTATTTTCAGATTGTCTAAGATTGGGATAGGTGAGTCCAATGCATTGATGGTAGTGGAGAATTCGTTGTTGTGTTGAGAAGAGAGGATATATATATATATATATGTACACACTATCCAGCTTATTTTCGAAGGAGACCGCAGGCCATCTTCTGACACAAATCGTGAGATGGCTGGCGATCTCCTGAAACCAGCCAAATCGGTATAATCGAAAGCTGATTGCGCTCCGTTGCGGAGCCGGCCAAATTTCAAGGGGGCGTTTCGGTAGGGTAGCGAAGGCGGGACAGGGGCGTGCTTTAAGATGGCCGGCTTCGCCCAATAATGGAAAAAAGAAAGCCGGCCTTGACAAGCATTTCGCCGGCTTCACTTGGGCCCTTTTTTTTTTTCAGGACCAAGCTTCAAAAAGGTGCCCCAACTGACCAAATGAGGGAATCAGAGATGACCTCCCCTTACTCCCCCAGTGGTCACCAACCCCCTCCCAACCAAAAAAAAAATATATATATTTTTGCCAGCCTGAAATGTCATACACCCCAGAGACTTCAAAGCCTCTCCGGTACTATTTAAGCCACATTGAGCCTGCAAATAGATGGAAAAATGTGGGATACAAATGTAACAAATAAATACCCAGCTACCTGATAGCAGTATGCAGGTCCCTGGAGCAGTATTTAGTGGGTGCAGTGCACTTCAGGCAGGTGGACTCACGCCCATCCCCCCACTTACCTGTTACACTTGTGGTGGTAAATGTGAGCCCTCCCCAAACCCCCCAAACCCACTGTACCCACATGTAGGTGCCCCCCTTCACCCCTAAGGGCTATGGTAATGGTGTACAATTGTGGGGAGTGGGTTTTGGGGGGCTCAGCACCCAAGGTAAGGGAGGTATGCATCTGGGAGCAATTTCTGAAGTCCAATGCAGTGCCCCCTAGGGTGCCCGGTTGATGTCCTAGCGTGTGAGGGGCACCAGTGCACTACAAATGCTGGCCCCTCCCACGACCAAATGCCTTGGATTTGGCTGGGTTTGAGATTGCCGGCCTCGGTTTCCATTATCGGTGAAAAACGATGCCAGCCATCTCAAACCCGACCATCTCTGACATTTGGCCGGCCCCAACCGTATTATTGAAATGAAAGATGGCCGGCCATCTTTTTTGATAATACGGTTTGGGAACGCTGTTTGTGACGACCCCCAAAGATGGCCGGCGCTGTTCGATTATGCCCCTCTATGTCAATCAAGATCTTTAATGTAATACCACTTGTATCTCTCACTCTGGAAATGGCAAATGCCATGACGGAACAATGTAAGCCACATTGAGCCTGCAAATAGGTGAGAAAATGTGGGATACAAATGCAATAAATAAATGTATTTTTAAAGATTTTGATATTTTCAGAAGTATCTTATATGTTCATAAGGAAATAAAATCCTTTTACTTAGCTTTTAAAGTCTCGATGTCATGTCAGACAAAGGTGGGGCTGCATACTGACGTGTTTCGCCAACAAAGCTTTTTCAAGATATGCCCCTTTATGTCTCAATACTGAGTATCCACTATTCAGACTCCGTCAGCCAACGAAAAGTGGTCATCAGTAGGTGCCAAGTATAAGGACAACCACCAAAAGAGGTTTCCTCCATTCACAGTCTTTGTGAAGTTCAACTGAGATTTGGCAATGAGGAGAAATGACCCTAGCTTCATGTTTGTACCTGAAGCAGTCAAGAGAGGCTACTTTCTGAGTGAAAGGCCAGTCAAGAAGTATTGCAACACCAAGAAGCCTACAACTGTACATATGACGGATGAGTCACCCTCAGCAATCCCACCAACTGATCATCCTCCTACTACAGAGGACATAGAAGATCCAGACAGTCTCCTATACATAAGAAACCTCATCCTCTCAAGAAATATAGAGGATTTAGGGAGAAACCTTTAAGACAACGTAAAGATTTGTTGAAAAAATACAGAAATTGCTATAAATTTTGCTCTTTATCCAAACACATGGCTAAAGTCTGTAAAGCAGCCATCAATTGTGCGGAGTGCACTAGTGACCAGCATGTCAGCGCCTTACACCCTGACAAGAGTAAGCCTACGTCTACAGGAACCCCAGCCTCAGAGTCAAGCCACAGTGGGGAGAAGGAGGTAGAGCATCACCACCGAATATTACTCCAAACTGTACATAGGTGTGCGGAGAAAGCTGCAGTGGGTGGTTATATAGCAAGATATGTGTAGCTAAGGTATATCCAGAAGAGCAACTAGCAAAGGTAGTAAAGATGTATGTCATCATAGATGAGCAGAGTAACCAGTCCCTGGCGAGGAGAATTATTTGACCTATTTGACATCTAAGGAGCTTGCTATCCCTACCACCTCAACCTGTACAGGGGGGACAAGGAGGATGGGAGAAGAGCAAATGAATACGTGATAGAAGCAATGGATGGTAGCAACAAGATCCATCTACCGACTCTTATTGAATGTAATCGGATACCTCATAACCGAGAACAAATTTCCACACCAGAGGTTGAGCAACACTGTTGTCTTCTCCACCCTACAGCAGAGTATCTGCAGCCTTTGGACCCAAATGCCAAGATCTTACTCTTGTTGAGAAGAGATGCACCAACATTGATCACAGTTCATGGGTCACGTGCAGGTTCACTCAGTACCCCATAAGCCTACGAATTTACCCTGGGATGGGAGATAGTAGGTGACATCTGCCTTAACAAAATAAGGAGATGTCTACAAAATGTGCATCTTGGAAAATGGGTGCACCACTTTGTTCAAGCCTTGTTATATCCATCTGCACATGAAGGAGGTTTACAGCTGGGAAGAACCAGACCCCTGTTCAACTATCTGTCAGAAAACCTCTCCACCAGATTTAGGAGAACCCTATTGATGTATGATCTGCTCCTTTTGATCCCTTGCTTGTAAGCTTGCAGATTACTCTGCTGTTTCCTATCCTTTGAGGCTCAGGGTGGTCACCATTCTTCTCCACCTCTTGTAATGGCTCCACAAATCCAACCTCTGCTAATCATAGGGCCATCAAGTGGGCTGCTTCCCCATCCTATCATAGGATTATATAACCAATATACTGCAAATCAATTAAAACATTAAAAGTAAAAAATTTAGAATGTGCTCATCTCTACTCATATGACGCTGTAAAGTTAAAAATAATGTACCAGCAAACATTTTGCATTTCAGAACAAGGAGCTTTTTTACTTGTTGAAAATTTTACAGCTTTCAAAAAGTTATAGTTTCAAATGTTGACAACGTAAGATTATTAACATTTCATGTTATTTAAACTTTTCAAGCACCTCAAATGTCCATGTTCTGATTTACAGTATTTGCAAGGCACATACAAAAACATCCTCCTTTTAATTATACAACAGATATTCTCCCTGAAATATAATTTAAAAATCTTCAAAACAATTAGAAAGACTACAAAGTTAGCAGTTTCTAGTAATAAACTTTGTTCCTGCAAGACTATGCACTTTTTTTGGTGAAACAAATCAGGACAACTTTATGTAAATATATTTGTAATGTTTGCACTTTAAAATGCAAATACATAGTATTCAAATATCTGTAAAGAAAAATTACTGTGGTAGGACAAATGTGAATTATTGCCTTCATTACAGGTTGTATCAACGAGGTCTTCAAGTTTATTATTTTAAAAAGAAAAAAGAACAAGATCTGCAATTAAAAAACAAGTCCTACTTTCTTCCTTCTTTAAGCATTCTGTGAAACACCCAGATTGCTCAGGAAAACAGAAGTGAATGGCTTTGCCTTTTTCATAGTGAACTATCACCTCTACATATAATAAACTGGCAGAAATACACGATTTGTCTCAACAGTTCTCGTGTCTAACCCACTCTAACTAGAAACGCCACTGAAATTTTAAGATACGTTTTTTCCATGATGCACCCCACTTATAAATACAGTTGTAAAGAAAAACAAAACAAAATAAAAACAAGCACAAACGTCTTTCAGTACAAGGACCAGGTCTTAGGAACAGCAAGGTAAGTTATCTGTCGCAGAATGAGACTCTGGCAGTCCAAGCAATTTGTACTTTGTGCCGTTCTGCAATCAGTGCATATTAGACTCTCCCTCACTGGATATCAAAACACGAGCCTGCTGATAGTGCTGAATCCACCACCACCACTGCTGCCACCACCTCCAGTGGGGCCACAGCTTCCAGGAGGGTCATTGTCATCAAACCCATTGGGCCGAAAATAACATGAGGCAGAAGCTGCTTGCAGGGCTCGTGTCCGTGCATTTAACTCTTGTTCCTGAAATGTCAAACATAAACACGTCAGAAAAATATGATGGTCGCTCTAATTTTTGTATTGAAACGATAAAACATGCCACAAATTGAAAATCCTATAAACAGTTCCTCATCGGAAAAATGTATAAGCTAGGAAAATTGGTAAGAGTGAAACGTTAAAAAAAAAAAAAAAAAAGCTTATAAGAGCTTCTTTTAGCACCGACTCAAAAATGAAACCTCTACAAACCTTCAATCCCTTTGAAAGCAAATGATCTAGGATAGCAAAAGGAGACCACCCTGAGAAGTTCCGAGAGAAGAGGACATTTCTCTGGTAAGTGAACGCTATTTTGCTTTGTGCTTTGGGAACTTAAGGATTGGGGTTTAAAGGAAGAATTGTAGGTTAGTGTTAGGCAAAATAAAAATATAGAAAGCAAATTTTATTAACTAATTCCCATAGTCTTTTCCATTTCGTTTTAAAAACTCTGTACCACAGCATTAAGATAGAATCTAGCAGGCACTGCAGGATCTAATTTAGTCTTCCCACCCGCCAACCCCTAGGACAACACTTCATTTATAGTCAGTTATTGTAATTAGGGTAACAAGCAAGGAGTGCTCTTACAGAGTTTTAAATACATTTCATTACCATCTAAGAAGGCAACACTAAATAAATCATACAATATACTACATAAACTAAAAGACACTTTTATATTAGGCTAATATCCTTAATACTATCGCAAGTTTTAAATTATAAAAAAAAACTCAAAAACACTAAGATGGAGTCAGCAGTCCAGCAGCGAGAGGGGAGCTATCCAGTCTTTTGCACTGAGTGTCACATGTATTATTATCTCCCAGTTGGTGAGATGTTATATGTGTGTGCCCGATGCAAAGAGCTCCTATCTCTCAGAGAACGTGCCCGTTTTCTTGAGGCTAGAGTAGCAGACTTGGTGGAGCTGAGGGAGACACAGGTACATAGAGGAGACCTACAGGGATGTTGTAGAGAAGTCCCACCTCCAGTCTGGTAGCCCCTTTGCTACCTTGGAGGAGGGAGGTCTCCTAGAAGGAGAGTATCACCCTGGTGAAGTAGGAAGTACTCCTGTAGCCAGGACCTGCCCACCAGGGGATGTACTATCCTCTTGCACCGAGGATATGTCTCCAAGTGCTGCCCGGGAGGGAATGGTTAGGACAGCTGTTGTAGTTGGTGATTCAATCATTAGGCATATAGATAGCTGGGTGGCTAGTGGATGTGAGGATCGCCTGGTGACATGCCTGCCTAGTGCGAAGGTGGTGGACCTCACGTGTCAACTAGATAGGATTTTAGATAGTGCTGGGGAGGAGCCGGCTGTCTTGGAACATGTGGGTACCAATGACATAGAAAAATGTGGGAGAGAGGTTCTGGAAGCCAAATGTAGGCTCCTAGGTAGAAAGCTCAAATCCAGATCCTCTAGGGTAGCATTTTCTGAAATGCTACCCATTGCACGTGCAGGGCCCAAGAGACAGGCACAGCTCCGGAGTCTCAATGCGTGGATGAGACGATGGTGCAGGGAGGAGGGTTTTAGATTTGTAAGGAAATGGGCAACATTCTGGGGAAAGGGGAGCCTATTCCGAAAGAATGGGCTCTACCTTAACCAGGGTGGGACCAGGCTACTGGTGTCGGCATTTAAAAAGGAGATAGGTCAGCTTTTAAACTAAAAACTGGGGGAAGGCCGACAGTCGTTCAAAAGCGCATGGTTTGGAATAAAGTATCTTTCAAAGATATCACCAAAACAGGGAAGACAGGGTATCCCGATAGTGAGTTTGCAACAGAGACCATAGTGGATCAGGTGTCCTTAAATAAAAATCAGGCAAAAGATTACAAATTAATACTGTCAAGTACTGAGCATGATGTAAATAGGCACAACAAACAGTTTGAAATGTCTAGTGTCCATATGCGAATGCCAGAAGCCTAAGAAATAAGATGGGAGAGTTAGAATATATTGCAGTAAATGAAAAATTAGATATAATAGGCATCTCTGAGACCTGGTGAAAAGAGGATAACCAGTGGGACACTGTCATACTGGGGTACAAATTATATCATAGTGATAGGGTGGATCGAATTGGTGGAGGGGTAGCATTGTATATTAACGAGCGCCTTGAATCAAATAGATTGAAAATTCTGCAGGAAACAAAACACTAGTTGGAATCACTGTGGATTGAAATTCCATGTGTAAAGGGTAAAATGATAGTGATAGGAGTGTTTTACTGTCCGCCTGGCCAGGATGAACAGATGGATGCAGAAATGTTAAAGGAAATTATGGATGCAAACAAACTGGGCAACACAATAATAATGGGTGATTTCAATTACCCCGATATTGACTGGGTAAATGTAACATCGAGGCACGCTAGGGAGGTAAAGTTCCTTGATGAAGCCAAGGACAGCTTTATGATGCAGCTGGTTCAGGAGCCAAAGAAAGAAGGAAAAATTCTAGACCTAGTCCTTAGTGGAGCGCACGATCTAGTGCGGGAGGTAATGGTGCTGGGGCCGCTTGATAACAGTGATAATAATATGATTGGATTTGATACTAGCTTTGAAGTAAGCATACATAGGAAATCAAATACGTTAGCATTTAATTTAAAAAAAAGAGACTATGATAAAATGAGATGAATGGTGAAAAAAAAAAACTTAGAGGAGCGACTGCGAGGGTCAAAAATTTATATCAGGCGTGGATGCTGTTCAAAAACACCATCCTGGAAGCCCAGGCCAAATATATTCCACATATTAAAAAAGGAGGACGGAAGACCAAACGACAGGTGGCTTGGATAAAAAGTGAGGTGAAGGAAGCTATTAGAGCTAAAAGAAAATCCTTCAGAAAATGGAAAAAGGAACCGACTGAAAATAATAAGAAACAGCATAAGGAATGTTAACTCAAATGCAAAGCGCTGATAAGGAAGGCTAAGAAGGACTTCGAAAAAAAGACTGCGTTGGAGGCAAAAACACATAGTAAATTTTTTTTTTTAGGTATATTAATATCAGGAAGCCGGCAAAAGAATCGGTTGGACCGCTAGATGACCGAGTAAAAGGGGCAATCAGGGAAGACAAAGCCGAGGCGGAGAGATTAAATGAATTCTTTGCTTCGGTCTTCACCGAGGAAGATTTGGGTGGGATACCAGTGCCAGAAATGGTATTCGAAGCTGACGAGTCAGAGAAACTTAATAAATTCTCTATAAACCTGGAGGATGTAATGGGGCAGTTCGACAAACTGAAGAGTAGCAAATCTACTGGACCGGATGGTATTCATCCCAGAGTACTGATAAACTGAAAAATGAGCTTGCAGAGCTATTGTTAGTAATATGTAATTTATCCTTAAAATCGAGCGTGGTACCGGAAGATTGGAGGGTGGCCAATATAACGCCGATTTTTAAAAATGGTTCTATTGTGGATTAAAAACTGGTTAAAAGATAGAAAACAGAGAGTAGGGTTAAATGGTCAGTATTATTTACTACTACTTTACTACTACTTATTTCTAAAGCGCTACTAGACGTATGCAGTGCTGTACACCTGAACATGAAGAGACAGTCCCTGCTCAACAGAGCTTACAATCTAATTAGGACAGACAAACAGGACAAACAAGAGATAAGGGAATATTAAAGTGAGGATGATAAAATAAGGGTTCTGAACAAAGTGAATAAGGGTTAGTAGTTAAAAGCAGCATCAAAAAGGTGGGCTTTTAGCTTAGATTTGAAGACGGCCAGAGATGGAGCTTGACGTACTGGCTCAGGAAGTCTATTCCAGGCATATGGTGCAGCAAGATAAAAGGAATGGAGTCTGGAGTTAGCAGTGGAGGAGAAGGGTGCAGATAAGAGAGATTTACTCAGTGAACGGAGTTCCCAGGGAGGAATGTAGGGAGAGATGAGAGTGGAGAGGTACTGAGAAGCTGCAGAGTGAATGCACTTATAGGTCAATAAGAGGAGTTTGAACTGTATGCGGAAACAGATAGGAAGCCAGTGAAGTGACTTGAGGAGAGGGCTAATATGAGCATAATGACACTGGCGGAATATTAGTTGTGCAACAGAATTTTGAACAGATTGAAGAGGAGAGAGATGGCTAAGTGGGAGACCTGTGAGAAGCAAGTTGCAGTAGTCTAAGCGAGAGGTGATAAGAGTGTGAATGAGGGTTCTGGTACTGTGCTCAGAAAGGAAAGGGCGAATTTTGCTGATATTATAGAGAAACGCCAGGTTTTAGCAGTCTGCTGAATATGTGCAGAGAAGGGGAGGAAGGAGTCGAAGATGACCCCAAGGTTACGAGCTGATGAGAAGAAAGGATGAGAGTGTTATCCACAGAAATAGAGAAAGGGGAAGAGGAGAGGTTGGTTTAGGGGGAAAGATGAGAAGTTCAATCTTGGTCATATTTAGTTTCAGATGGCGCTGACACATCCAGGCAGCAATGTCAGACAGGCAGGCTGACAATTTGGCCTGGATTTCGGCTGGGATTTCTGGTGCGGAGAGGTAGATCTGGGAGTCATCAGCATAAAGATGATACTGAAAACCATGGGATGAGATCAGAGTACCAAGGGAAGAAGTATAGATGGAGAAAAGAAGAGGTCCCAGGACAGATCCCTGAGGTACAGCAACTGACAGTGGGATAGAAGTAGAGGAGGATCCACTAGAGTATACACTAAAGGTACGCTGGGAGAGATAAGAAAAAAACCAGGAAAGAACAGAGCCCTGAAATCCAAGTGAGGACAGCGTATCAAGGCTGTGATCAACAGTGTCAAAAGTAGCAGATAGATCGAGAAGGATGAGGATAGAATAGAGACCTTTGGATCTGGCTAGGAACAGATCATTGGAGACTTTAGCAAGCGCTGTTTCAGTTGAATGAAGAGGGCGAAAGCCAGACTGAAGTGGATGTACAATAAATAAATAAATAAAATCGATCAAGAATAGCTTGAGATGAAAGAAAGTCAAGGCCACGGAGATACAGCACGTTCAAGTATCTTGGATAGGAAAGGGAGGAGGGAGATGGGGCGATAGTTGGAAGGACAGGTAGGGACCAATGAAGGTTTTTTAAGGAGTGGTGTGACTACGGCATGTTTGAAGGCATCAGGAACAGTCGCAGTGGATAGTGAAAGATTGAGGATATGACAGATAAAAGGGATGACAGTAGGAGAGATAGTGTTAAGCAGATGGCTGGGAATAGGATCAGAGGAACAGGTAGTTAGTTTTGAGGAGGAAAGAAGTTGTGTAGTTTCCTCTTCAGTGATTTCAGAAAAGGAAGAAAAGGAGGCAGGGGTTGGAGGGTTGAGAGAATGGACTAAGGGAAGGAGATGTGGAGGTCACCTGGTTGAGAATTCAAGTTTAATCTTGTGAACCTTATCATGAAAGAACTCAACCAGAGTCTGGGGGGAAAGTGAAGGAGGGGTTGGAGGTGAAGGCACTTTGAGGAGAGAGTTCAGTGTGGCAAAGAGACATCGAGGGTTTGAGCAAAGAGAATTTGTCAACTGGATGTAATAGTTCTGTTTGGCAAGTAAAAGAGCAGACTGGAAGGAGGTCAGCAAGAATTTGAAATGTATGAAGTCAGCATGGGATTTCAGCCAAAGGCGTTCGGCAGAGCGGGCATAGGAACGTAAGTAGCGGATTCTAGAGGTTAGCCAAGGCTGGGGTTTGGTACGTTTTACAGAACGCGGAATGGGAGGAGCGACAGTATCCAGAGCAGAGGAGAGAATAGTATTATAGGAAGAGACAGCCTCATTGACAGACTTGGATAACATAGTGGTAGAGAAGAGATTTGAAACACTGGAGGACAGAGTAGAAGGGTCAATAGCCTGAAGATTCCTAAATGTATTGGTTAAGATTGGACGGGACTGGGGAGGAGGGTGTTTAAGTGTGAAAGTTATCAGGTGATGGTCAGAGAGGGGAAGAGTTGAGGCCAGAAACTGGAGAGTGAGCAGTTTGACAAGAGGATAAGATCAAGACAGTGGCCATTCTGGTGAGTGGGGGCAGTGGAGCACAGTTGAAGATTGAAAGAGGATGTTAAAGGAAGAAACTGCGAAGCCTGAGTCAAAGGGATCATTAGCATGAATGTTAAAATCCCCAAGAATGAGGGAAGGAGATGAAGGTTCAAGAAAGAAGGAAAGCCGGGCATCAAAGTCAGTGAGAAAGGAAGAAAGGGACTTATCAGGGGCGTCGATAAATAACTGCTACTCAGAGAGGCAGAGGAGCAAATAGATGGATGGAGTGGACTTCGAAGGGAGAAAAACAGTGAGACTGAGGTAGAAGAAGAGGTTGAAATCTACAAGAGGGTGAAAGTAGTAGCCCGACACCACCACCGCGGCCAACAGGGCGAGGCGTATGGGAGAAAAGATAATCTCCATGGCATAGGGCCGCGACTGAAGCAGAGTCTTCAGGGAAAAGTCAAGTTTCAGTTAGGGCAAGCAGAAGGAGAGTACGAGAGATAAAACGGTCATGGATGTAGGAAAGTTTGTTACAGACAGAGCGGGGCATTCCACAGAGCGCAAGAGAAAGGCAGGGAAGGAGAGGGGATGAGAGGAACAGAAATTAGATTGGAGATATCACGGTGTGATCTGCACAAATAGGATGAGAGCTGATGTGGAGGACCAGGATTGGAATTAATGTCCCCAGCGGAGAGCAGGAGAAGGAGCAAGAGAGTACGGAGAAGAGTAGGAGAGGTACGACAGCGATGAAGGCAAGATGTACTCAGATAGAAAGGAGATGGATGAATGGAAGGAAGGAAATGTTGAAGGTTGAGAGCTGAGAAAAAGGAAGAGGAAAAAAGAGATGGTGAGATGATGAATACAGAGGGTGGACAATGTGTTCCTGCAGTGTATAGTGGTTTAAGATGGAGAAACAAATTAGGAAGGGGCAGTACCAAGAAGAAAAAGTGTACTGGAGCCATAAGTAGTAACTGGAAGAAAAATAAATTTCAAGATTTGGACATCTCCAACCGTATTATCGAAACGAAAGATGGACGTCCATCTTGTTTCGATAATACGGGTTTCCCTGCCCCTCCACCGGGACGTTTTGGGAGGACGTCCTCAGCAAAACTTGGGCGTCCCCTTCGATTATGCCCCTCTAAGTGTGTCAAATATTCCATGAGTTGATTTGCAGCTATGCCTTCCATTACCTCGGTAAGTAGGGGGATGGAAGACACAGGTCTGTAACTGGATTGGATGGTAATGAGAATGATGCCTCCTTTGGGAATTGGCCAATGCATGGAAATGATGTATTTCATTAGGCAATGTATGAATTGACCGGGGGTGTTCTTTAGCAAGAAATTCGGACAAATGTCTAGTAGGCATTGTGATTTTGCGTATCTATTCACAAGACTTTTAATTCTGTCGGTGGAGGGGTATGTGAAAGTTGTCCATATTCTATGTTTTGGTAGGGGGTCCTCTATGCTTCTTCTCATGTCTAGGTATCCTTATATATTTGTGGGGGGTGGGAAGATCTCTTTTGATGCTGGAGATTTTCTGTTCAAAGTAGTTGGCCAGCTCTTGAGCCAAGGGATGTTACCTGTTGTCCGCTGTGAGATCCTATGTGTCCAGCAGACTGTTTACCAGTTTGAAAAGTTTTTTAAAATTTAGTTGTTGACCCCCTATCTTGTCTTCGTTATACTTGACTTTGGCTTTCTTGATTTCAGATTGTATTTTTGGATTCTCTTGCGCCATTGTGCTCTGCTTTCATCAGATATGTGGCAAATCCATTTCCTCTCCAATCTTCTGTAGGCTTTTTTCCATCTGCCATAGTTCTTGGTTGAACCAGGGATGGTGATTTATCAGCTTCTCTGGTGCTAATTTGTCCATTGTTGCACGACTCTCCTCATCCCACTGATTCAGGAAGGTAGTTATATCTTGCTGTTCTAACACACGGCTTTGGTTTATGTTGTGCCAGAACAGGTCTGTGTCAGTTTTACCTCTTGTTTTCTTGAAGTTGAGACGCTCTCATTTTCAGATGCACACTATGATCATTAATACCACATATTACGATATCAAAGAGTACACAGTAGCTAGGAATCTGCTGTTCCTCCCCTTAACTTTACCTATTTTATTGCTGTTTCTATGATGTTTCCCTCATTACTACACTTTATTATTCCTCTGTCCTATTGGTTTTCTAGTTCTTTTCAAACTTTTAGTATAATTTTAATTGTAAACTGCCTAGATGGTTACCCATTTGCGGTATATAAAATTTAAATAAAACCTGGAAACCTGATATTTTTTGGACCACTTAAGCCACACTCAGAACGTACCCCTTTAAAAAATGTGCACATACTACAGCATCTACAGGTGAAAATATTAGCACTGTAAAACCTGTAATTACATATGAATGGCATTTACATATCTAAATTCACTATTTACAGGTATAAATGTTGTACAACCTTTTAAAATGACTGCCACAGAGCAGAAATCTAACAGGTGTAAATTCAACCTTCCACCTCCTACATATTTCAGATACAAAGTCAGTAAAATGTTAAAACACTCACGCCAATCTTATGGCTAATGACTGTACTGAATATTAAACATTTAATGGTTCTGACTCATTAGGACAATCTTTCCATTATTTGTCTATAGATGAAAAAAGGCACAGCACATTAGACCTTATTTTCTTTATAGCAGGTCTGATGTGCAAATTGTCAAATTCATGTGCAAAATATAGATCCATCACAACAGAATTTAATGCAGGAAGCAAACTAAGCTCTTCAATCTTAGGACTAGGCAAATATACAACCTACTAGCCTCAGCCTTCCTCGCTTATTACTTGGTTCTGTTCCTGTCACTGGAGATCTTATGACCTATCTTCCTGTCTATTTTTCCAAAAATAATAATCTGATTTATATTTCTATATCTGTTGAATTTTAATGGTCTAAGGTTTGGCAATTAAAATTCAATGCGAAGAAATGCAAAGTGATGCACTTAGGGTGTAGAAATCCACGGGAGACGTATGTGTTAAGCGGGGAGAGTCTGATATGTACAGACGGGGAGAGGGATCTTGGGGTGATAGTAGCTGAGGATCTGAAGGCGATGAAACAGTGTGACAAGGCGGTGGCCATAGCTAGAAGGTTGCTAGGATGTATAGAGAGAGGTGTGACCACCAGAAGAAAAGAGGTGTTGATGCCCCTGTACAAGTCGTTGGTGAGGCCACACCTGGAGTATTGTGTTTAGTTTTGGAGAACGTATCTTGCCAAGGATGTAAAAAGAATTGAAGCGGTGCAAAGAAAAGCTACGAAAATGGTATGGGATTGCGTTACAAGACGTATGAGGAGAGACTTCCGCACCTCAACATGTATACCCTGGAGGAGAGGAGAAACAAGGGTGATATGATACAGACGTTCAAATATTTGAAAGGTATAAATCCGCAAACAAACCTTTTCCGGAGATGGGAAGGCAGTAAAATGAGAGGGC
This sequence comes from Microcaecilia unicolor, assembly GCF_901765095.1. Taxonomy (NCBI): domain Eukaryota; kingdom Metazoa; phylum Chordata; class Amphibia; order Gymnophiona; family Siphonopidae; genus Microcaecilia; species Microcaecilia unicolor. Next base: position 625,485,188 of record NC_044032.1, read on the forward strand.
ATGAAATGAGATTGAAGGGGGGCAGACTCAAGAAAAATGTCAGGAAGTATTTTTTCACAGAGAGAGTGGTGGATGCTTGGAATGCCCTCCTGCAGGAGGTGGTGGAGATGAAAACGGTAACGGAATTCAAAAATGCATAGGATAAACATAAAGGAATCCTGTTCGGAAGGAATGGATCCTCAGAAGCTTAGCCGAGATTGGGTGGCACAGCCGGTGGGGGGGAGGCGGGGCTGGTGGTTGGGAGGTGAGCCTTGTTCTGGGCAGACTTCTATGGTCTGTGCCCTGAAAATGGCAGAAACAAATCAAGGTCAGGTATACACATAAAGTAGCACATATGAGTTTAAATTGTTGGGCAGACTAGATGGACCTTGGAGGTCTTTTTCTGCAGTCATCTACTATGTTACTATGTATGGAATTAAAGGTGAGCTACTTTTATTATGACCACAATCTGCCTTAAAACATTTAAGCTTTCTTTTCAGCTCACACTTCAGATGTGCCATAGATTTATGAAGACAGATCAGCACCCTAACAATGATGGGTATAACTGAGTAGGAAATATGTCAAAAGCGGTTTCTTCTCAAAACTGAATTAAAATTTAATAAAAACAGGCGAATTTTACAGTTGCCGACTGAATGAAAATATTTTTAGTTGCACTATTCCTGTATATTATGGATCATTACTTGCCTAGCTTCTACTCTGGATATAGCAATACAACTAGTCTTATGTTTTGTGTTCAAAAATATATTGGCGTTTTGCACTTTGATAAACTTGGTCTCTCTTCCCTTCATATCTTATTCTTATGCCATTCTGAAATGGCATAAGTCATGACGGAAAAATTGTAAGCCACATTGAGCTTGCAAATAGGTGGGAAAATGTGGGATACAAATGCAACAAATAAATAAATATCTCTTACTTTAAATAATACTACTTTTTTTTTTTTTAATACAATATGATTTTAACTAGTGTGTTACCAAACAAAGGAGGACTCATTTGTTTACACATTGATCACAGTTTGAATAACTCTAATCATGCCATGGTGCTCATTTTCAAAGAACATAGACTTACATAGCTACAAAGGTTACTGTATAACTTTGTAAGTCTATGTGCTTTGAAAATAAGCCTCCATGTGTCTTACAACAGACATCAATTTTGAAAAGTAATCCAATAAATCAAAATCAAGCCTTAATCATATGATAGGGATAAGCAATAAAACCTCAGATGTCCTTTCATGCATTTTTTGAGGTGTGAGGGGGGGGGGGGGGCAATAGTAATGGACAAAGGAACACCTACATGTTTTCATATTTCCTATACACCTCTTATACCAATACAGAGGATCTAATGCTCTTAGTTTGAAACTGTCTTCTAATGCTGTTCTTCTAACATCTGAAGTCTTCCCCTCCTCTTTTATATGCATTATATTTTTATTACCTGCAATAAAAGATGTGTGGGAGGAATAGGATATTATTTTGAGTGGGTTGGGGTGGGTGGGGGGAGTGGAGAAGGGTGATTTTAGTCAAGATTGTTTTTTTTCAAACTTTATGCAGTCTCCTCAGTTTCTCTAAATAGTTGATCTCTTCTGTTGGCAAACCATATCATCCTTCTTAACCATCAGCTCCCCATTTCCTATAGCTGTATAATATACAATCACCATAACATTTCCTTCGTTCAGCACATACTCATGTCTCATACATTCTCTCACATCCTAATCTCTTGATTACTGCACATCTCAACTAAGGCTTTCCAACTCCCCAAGCTTCAACACGTCCTGAATGCAGTTATTCAACTCATTACTCATGCTAAAAATAAGGTGATCTCATTTTCCCTTGTCCTCTGAGACCTTTGCTGACTCTATACCCCGTATTTCACTAGGAAATATAATCACTTAAACTCATTTCATCTAGTTCCAAGGGGTTCTGAAATTTGTTTCACGCCAGCAGTTCAATTGTCTTATTTGTCTTGCTAATCCCCCAAGGGCTTTCCTCGGCAACCTTAATGCAACTTGTCTGGCTTTACTGCTCCCTTCAGTGCACTAGTGTTTCCTCTCTTAAAAAGCAAGCTGTATTCCATGTACTGCCATATTTAAAAAGCACACAAAATCGTCATATTAGTCTTTCCTATACAAATGTTATTGTAAGTTCTTCAGCATACGCAGAAAGAGGCTCTGCTGCAAATCCCCTGGACCACGGGGTGGCACAAAAAATAATTCAGTATGAAACTAGAGCTGTGCTAACTGTGATGATCTTAGAAAGAATATGCCAGCTTTGTAGTATAACCACACCAGACCCTTATTGAGATGTAATCAAATGACATCATGCAGTGGGATGGTATTTGTGACAATCCATGTGGACTAACTGGATCCAAAGAGGATTTGTGATGTTTAGAATTATGGCTGTTCCCATGGGCTTAATGATTAGTACAGGAACCTTTTTTTTTTTTAAAGAATTTCAAAGTACGGACACACAAAAAAAAAAATGAATTAGTACACGGCAAGACATGCTACTTATCTGTGCTTCTGAAATAACGCACAGGAAAGAGGTAGAGTTTTCTTTTCAAGACCTAGATTCTAACGGGACATGCTGCTAGTCAGAAGTAAAAACACTTTGAGTCTCATTCTGATCCCACAGCATAACCAAAGCATCTATGCATTTACTTGTTAGGACTAAGTCATCATGATGCTTCAGAGCTTCTGAGATGCATCAAAATATCATGAACTAAAAAAAGAAAAAGGAAGAAAAGTGAGACCCCGAGAAAAACCTCAGATTAGGTGTAATGTGAGAAGGTGCTATTAGTTACTCCCACAGTACTGGACTTGAGCCTTGCTTAAAGCTCTTGTAGGCACAGCAAAAATCATAGGTTTTGCAAAAATATTACGCTTAAATACCGCAATATTATTGTTAGCCTGTATACTTTAACAAGAAAAGCCTAATACAAGGTCTTTACGGCTAAAAATAATGGCATGATTTGTGTCCTTCTGTAATATTTTCCTGTTGCCTGGCAATTTCAAGTGCATATTATTTATGTGACAGAAAAGGAATCTATTGGAAAAGTAAAATGTGATGATTCATTTTGATGTAGATGAGAACCTGCTGCTAAACTTTAAGTCCAAACATTTGTTTGACATGCTTATCTCCCAAGACATAACAAAACATACTGAGACACTTGTAACACTAGTTTCATTGCACATCAGAAGGTTACCATTATATTTTTGTAACAAACAGAAATACAAAAAAAAAAAAAAAAAAAAAAAAGATGATACCTTTTTATTAAACTACATAAGTTTTTTGACTAGCTTTTGAAGGCAATGCCTTCTTCAGGTCAGAAATGAGCAAGGCATAATATAAAAATATATAAATGAAACACAAAATCATGCCAATGACACTCTCCAAGGGAAAGGCAGGGATGGGGGTGGGGCGGGGTGAGAAACACAAACACAAGATAATGCGGTTGCCATGTTAGTTCACTTTAAAGGTGATCAGAAGGTGACAGAGCACTATAATTTTTATGGTATGTATTGTGATAGTAATTATAAACCTAAAAGTTTGGTGCTCTGTCACCTTCTGATCACCTTTAAAGTGGACTAACATGGCAATCGCATTATCTTATCCATTATATCTTTAAAAGGAGTTCTTGTGAACAGTATGATGCTTAGGGGATTGGTGGTAAACTTAAAAAAAAAAAAAAATCACAACCAAATGCAAACTCTGGACAGGAACCCTCAAGTAAAACAGGCAACTTATCAGAAAGTTATCTTATTTTCTATGGGGCTTATTTACTAACCTGTGTTAACTGTCAGTATAGAAGTTAGTGTGTGTGCTGTTAACAATTAACATGCTACATCTTACAGACACTACGTATTAAATGTAGCAGATACCTGTGTAATTAATGCCACATGGACAGGTGTGGCCAATTAAACCATTTTAACTGCAATGCAGTTTATGTGTGGTAATGACATTTCCTGTGTGTTAGCTGAATTGGAAAATGCTGGGGATTCCAGTTAGTGCAGAAGTTTTGCAGTTATCGTGCGTTAATTTTGGCAATTAACTTGAGGTAACTGCAAAATTTTACATTTTAGTGTTGAATAAACAGGTCCCTAAATGAATAAGAAACAAGAAGTTCCATCTGGAGTGATATGAACAGATCCAAACCCTTGTCAGAATTCTCCTGGCCCCTGAAAATCTGGTGTGGACAGGATCAAACAAAAGTTATTAAGAACACACACATTTATAAATACAAACACACACACACACACACACACACACACAAAGCAATCTCACAAATCTTCCTCTTCAGAAAGAAGGCTAACAAAAATGCAAACTCAGGAGGTGCTAATGTGAATTCAGCATGAATGTCCTTTGTTTATAACTCACTGGAAATACATCTACTGGAATTACAGTGCTATGAGACTTATTTCACAAGTACCCAGATGCTCCCTTCTATAACCCCATTCCCTACTTACTACTACTTGACATTTCTAAAGCGCTACTAGGGTTACGCAGCGCTGTACAATTTAACATAGAAGGCCAGTCCCTGCTCACAGGAGCTTACAATCTAAAGGACAAATGTACAGTCAGTCAAATAGAGGCAGTCTAGATTTCCTGAAAGGTATAAAGGTTAGGTGCCGAAAGCAACATTGAAGAGGTGGGCTTTGAGCAAAGATTTGAAGATGGGTAGGGAGGGGGCTTGGCTTAAGGGCTCAGGAAGTTTATTCCAAGCATAGGGTGAGGCGAGGCAGAATGAGCGGAGCCTGGAGTTGGCGGTGGTGGAGAAGGGTACTTCCATAAGCCATCAAAGCTAGAAACTTTGGCTAGGAGCAACAAACTTGTCAGGGAAAAAGAAGCTCTGACTGTATAGCGGTCTTGTTGTCTGCCTCTGCGCCACTGTCAGCGCCCTTGAGCGGAAGCCAAGAAACCCAGAAAGAGCTTGCCTGGAGCTTCAAACAAGGACTTGCCAGCCCAACCTTGGATGATTTGAAATGGTCCTCAGGGTTTCAAAAGAGTGTACAGATTTTAATCTACAGATAAGTTGCAGAAACATATATCAGATGGCTGATTTGATCCTATTAAAGTTCCCCTACTTATATATTAAACTGACATGGACTCATTTTCTGCAGGGAGCTAATAAACTTGACAAGTCCACAACTTGCTCCAGTATGAGTCTATACAGAATCTGACTGGTAGGTGATGCTGTTGTCCAATGGTTTAGATTTTCTTTCCCAGCTATAACTGTGAACATATTCTCTGTGGTATCCAAGCCTTGGTCAGCCCGAGGAACAGAAGCTGGGTTTGGAAATCAAGTTCATGCCATGAAATCAAAGTCTGTATTCCATGTTCACAGAAGAATGCTATGGGTCAAAGGCATTTATAGAGAAAAAAAGTAATCAGAAAAAAAAAGATGACTGATGATGAAATGGTGACAGAAATTCATAAACACAGAAGTTGCTTATAGGGTGAGTGCCAATGAAGCCTTCCCTCTTGTGCCCTTACCAATAAAGGGCTCCCATACTTGGAAGATTGTGCCTAGGTTGCTCATGCTCTAAAAATGCTCTTGGAATACTTAGAGGGGCATAATCGAAAGGGGCGCCCAAGTTTTCCTGAGGACATCCTCGCAGGACGCCCCCGCGAAGGGGCGGGGAAACCCGTATTATCGAAACAAGATGGGCATCCATCTTTCGTTTCAATAATACGGTCGGGGACGCCCAAATCTTGACATTTAGGTCATCCTTAGAGATGGTCATCCCTAGACTTGGTCGTTTCTGATTTTCGGCGATAATGGAAACCAAGGACGCCCATCTCAGAAACGGCCAAATGCAAGCCCTTTGGTCATGGTAGGAGCCAGCATTCGTAGTGCACTGGTCCCCCTCACATGCCAGGACACCAACCGGGCACCCTAGGGGGCACTGCAGTGGACTTCAGAAAAAGCTCCCAGGTACATAGCTCCCTTACTTTGTGTGCTGAGACCCCAACCCCCCTCCCCAAAACCCACTACTGTACACCACTACCATAGCCCTTACGGTGAAGGGGGCACCTAGATGTGGGTACAGTGGGTTTCTGGTGGGTTTTGGAGGGCTCACATTTACCACCACAAGTGTAAAAGATAGAGGGGAGATGGGCCTGGGTCCGCCTGCCTGAAGTGCACTGCACTTACTGCTCCAGGGACCGGCATACTGCTGCGATGGACCAGAGTATGACATTTGAGGCTGGCACAATATATTTTTAAGTTCTTGTTTGAGGGTGGGAGGGGGTTAGTGACCACTGGGGTAGTAAGGGGAGGTCATCCCCGATTCCCTCCGGTGGTCATCTGGTCAGTTCGGGCACCTTTTTGTGCCTTGGTCGTAAGAAAAACAGGACCAGGTAAAGTCGTCCAAATGCTCGTCAGGGTCGCCCTTTTTTTCCTTTAAGGGTTGAGGACGCCCATGTGTTTGGCATGCCCAAGTCCCGCCTTCGCTACACCTCTGACATGCCCCCCGGGAACTTTGGTTGTCCCCGCGACGGAAAGCAGTTGGGGACGCCCAAAATCGGCTTTCGATTATGCCGATTTGGGTGACCCTGTGAGAAGAACGTCCATCTTCCGATTTGTGTCGAAAGATGGGTGTCCTTCTCTTTTGAAAATGAGCCTGAAAGCCTATCAATCAACCTTGGAATACTTAGCCTATAAATCAACCTTATATTGTTAATGTTTTAAAGTCAGTACAGACAATGATTTCACCTTACATGGAGGAGCATTTTTGATATGACGTTCAGGTCCGATTTTGCATGTTTTGCTGAAAACATCCAAAAATCAAGTGGCAAACAGTGATTTTCGAACAGGAAAAACGTCTATATCTTTTTGTTTCGAAAATGGCCATTTCTTAGATGTTTTGTGCACAGTGCATTTTTCTTTTGTGATTATTAAAAAATAAATAAATAAATAAAATCCAAGGGAAAAGTGCATAAAAACAAGCCATTGGAACTTACGGGGGGAGGCAGCATTTTTATTAGACTGGCCACACACTCATCCCAGCAGAGCAGTAGGGTACCCTAGGGGGGCACTTCAGTGGACTTCACACAAAAGGTCCCAGGTACACATTTTCACTGTTACCCCCTTATATTGTTTGGTGAGCCCTCCAAAACCCACCATACCCAATTGTACACCACTACAATAGCCCTTATGGCTGAAGGAGTCACCTATAGGTGGGTACAATAGGTTTTTGGTGGCTTTTGGACAGCTCATACTTTCCACTACAAGTATAATAGAGTAGGATATGGGCCTGGGTCCCCTTTTCTATAGTGCACTGCACTGACTATCAGGGGCCTGCTTATTGCTCTAATAGGCCTGGCCATAACATCTGATGCTGTCATAGAGGCTGGTATTTACTATTTCAAAACATGCATACCTTCTAACCTACATCCAGACAAGAAGAAGATATATCACTCACAGAATAATTAACTCAAGACAAATAATATATTTTGATTTCCTCAACACAAAGGTTCAATAGTAAGTATCCTTGTGTGGAAAGGATGTAAGCCCTTCATTCAGTAACTGGAGGCACCTCCTTGGGCAGCACATTCTAAATCAATATTCAAGTTGTAAGATGAATTAGACAATGGCTAAGGTTTCAGTGACTTGACCATTAGTGTAGGTGAGCACATTCCAAGAATTCTGCACCTTGAGTCTGACTTCCTAGGGGAAGAGGGAGAAATTATGCCCTACCTGATAATTCTCCCTCTAGTCAGCGAAACTGACCTGCACAAATATATAATCTATTATCTATATACACACATCCATCCATACCTAAATATCTATCCTATATAATAAAACGCACCTCCAATGTTCTGAAGCCGAAAAAGTGAAGCCTTCAAGCCTTGAAGCATTCCTGCAACGTTCCGGAACTACTTCAGAACGTTGGAGGTGCGTTTTATTATATAGGATGTGCTCAGTGCTTTTCTGTAGCACATGGGGGGAATTTAATATATGCTGATTAAAGTGGAGGAGTGGCTAGAGGGGGGACAGGGGAGATAGGACAATCGCTGGGTGGCTGGAGGGGGGCAAGGGAGAGAGAATAATCGCTGGGTGGCTGGAGGTGGGGCAGGGAACAGAGGAGACTCGCTGGGTGGCTGAAGGGGGAGCAGGGGACAGAAGAGACTCGCTGGGTGGCTGGAGGGGGGCAGGAGACAGAGGAGACTCAGTGGGTAGATGGAGGGGGGCAGGGGACAGAGGAGACTCAGTGGGTGGATGGCTGGAGGGGGAGCAGGGGAGAGAGGTGCATCGCTGGATGGCTGGAAGGGGGACAGAGGAGACACACTCGCACCCAGCAGTCTCACTCCCTCTCTGTCACACACACACACTCGCACATTCACTCTCTCTCTCTCACACACACACAGTCAATCTCACACATACTCTCTCAAACATACACACTCCGAGGAAAACCTTGCTAGCGCCCGTTTCATTTGTGTCAGAAACGGGCCTGTTTTACTAGTATATATATAAAACCTGTGGAAAAGTTGAATGGCTTTCTTTTAGGCACCATAGTAAGGGTGGAGAATAAGATTAGATTATTGCTTAATGCAAGCAACTGGCGTGTAGTGCAATAACATCACAACAATCATAAAAAGATTGAGAGGCTCATTTTCAAAAGGGAAAAATGTCTCAAAAACAGCTTAAAAGTGGCATTTGGATAAAAACTCAGATTTGAGATGTTTTTCTCTGCACTATGTGAAATCACAAGGGGCTTGATTTTGTGCACTTTTCCCTTTGATTTTGTTTTTTTTTTTCCAAAAATGGTCCTAAAAAGATAGACACAATGAGCACAAAACATCCAGCAAATGATGTTTTTCTGGTTTGGAAATCACAATGTTCACTACTTGATTTTTGGACTTTTCTGCAAAATGTTCAAAATCGGATTTAGATGTCACATTGAAAATGGCCATAAAATAAAAATTCTCTGAACCACATGGGCCTTTGACATAGGCATGTCGGTTGCTGAAATGCTAGCTTCGAGACCAGTTCTGATCACAAATTCAAATACATACACCCAAAACTTATTATGTTTTAAAGTTTGGGGTAAATGATGAAAACTGGTCAACTAGTCTACACAGCTTCAAGGAACAGTTGGATGTTAGTACGATACCCCATTTTTATTTGTATAATTATTCTCAAAAATTACTGTGGCCAGTCTAATTATAAAAATCATCTTTTCGATATCACCTTTTGCTTCACATCATTCTTTGAGAAGACTGCAGCAAAAAATTCATTTACTCACTCTATGGCCTTGTCCTCCCTAAGTGCCTCTTTTATTCCTTAGTTGCATTATTGGACTATGTGAGTCTTTATTTACCATCATATACTGAGTTACTATGATGATCCAATGGTCCAACTGACACACTCTCAGATTTCCTGCTTCTAATCTATCTGAAAAGCTTTTACTTCTATGGCAAGCTCCTTTTCAAATTCTCTTTTTGCTTTCCTTATTTTCTAACTTATCAGTGCTTATGCTGCTTCTGTTTTCTTTATTCGTTATCATAGGTTACCTTTTGAAAGTTAAATGCTTATGCAGTCAGTTTATCGCATGCTCCCCGTCACTGGATTATTCAGATGAAAATGTGTGTTTATGTTTATGCAGCCCTCTCCAACAGTCTTTATATTTACAAATCATAAAGTGCTTGAACTCTTCCCCTCTCTGACCACCATCTGATAACTTTCACACTTAAACACCCTCCTCCCCAGTCCTGTCCAATCTTAACCAACACATTTAGGAATCTTCAGGCTATTGACCCTTCTACTCTGTCCTCCAGTGTTTCAAATCTCTTCTCTACCACTATTGTTATCCAAGTCTATCAATTAGGCTGTCTTTTCCTATACTACTATTCTCTCCTCTGCTCTGGATACTCTCGCTCCTCCCATTCCCCGTTCTGTAAAACGTACCAAACCCCAGCCTTGGCTGACCTCTAGAATCCGCTACCTACGTTCCCGTGCCCGCTCTGCCGAACCCCTTTGGCTGAAATCCTGTGTCCATGCTGACTTCATACATTTCAAATTCTTGCTGACCTTCTTCCAGTCTGCTCTTTTACTTGCCAAACAGGACTATTACATTCAGTTGACAAATTCTCTTTGCTCAAACGCTCGCCGTCTCTTTGCCATACTGAACTCTCTCTTCAAAGTGCCTTCACCTACAACACCCCCCCCTTCACTTTCCCCCCAGACTCTGGCTGAGTTCTTTCATGATAAGGTTCACAAGATTAAACTTGAATTCTCAACCAGGTCACTTCAACCTCTCCTTCCCTTAGTCCATTCTCTCAACCCTCCAACCCCTGCCTCCTTTTCTGAAATCACTGAAGAGGAAACTACACATCTTCTTTCCTCCTCGAAACTAACTACCTGTTCCTCTGATCCTATTCCCAGCCATCTGCTTAACACTATCTCTCCTACTGTCATCCCTTTTATCTGTCATATCCACAATCTTTCACTTTCCACTGCGACTGTTCCTGATGCCTTCAAGCATGCCGTAGTCACACCACTCCTTAAAAAACCTTCATTGGACCCTACCTGTCCTTCCAACTATCGCCCAATCTCCCTCATCCCTTTCCTATCCAAGATACTTGAAAGTGCTGCTCACCTTCGTTGCCTTGACTTCTTTCATCTCAAGCTATTCTTGATCCACTTCAATCTGGCTTTCGCCCCCTTCATTCAACCGAAACAGCGCTTGCTAAAGTCTCCAATGAACTGTTCCTGGCCAGATCCAAAGGGCTCTATTCTATCTTCATCCTTCTCGATCTATCTGCTGCTTTTGACACTGTTGATCACAGCCTACTCTTTGATACGCCGTCTTCACTTGGATTTCAGGGCTCTGTTCTTTCCTAGTTTTCTTCTTATCTCTCCCAGCGTACTTTTAGTGTATACTCTGGTGGATCCTCCTCTACTTCTATCCTACTATCAGTTGGTGTACCTCAGGGATCTGTCCTGGGACCTCTTCTTTTCTCCATCTATACTTCTTCCCTTGGTACTCTGATCTCATCCCATGGTTTTCAGTATCATCTTTACGCTGATGACTCCCAGATCTACCTCTCCACACCAGAAATCTCAGCCAAAATCCAGGCCAAAGTATCAGCCTGCCTGTCTGACATTGCAGCTCGGATGTCTCACCACCATCTGAAACTAAACATGACCAAGACTGAGCTTCTTATCTTTCCACCTAAACCAACCTCTCCTCTTCCCCCATTCTCTATTCCTGTGGATAACACTCTCATCCTTCCTGTCTCATCAGCTCATAACCTTGGGGTCATCTTCGACTCCTCCCTCTCCTTCTCTGCACATATTCAGCAGACTGCTAAAACCTCTTTCTCTATATCACCACCAAAATTCGCCCTTTCCTTTTTAAGCACACTACCAGAACCCTCATCCACACTCTTATCACCTCTCGCTTAGACTATTGCAACTTGCTTCTCACAGGTCTCCCACTTAGCCATCTCTCTTCTCTTCAAAATTCTGCTGCACGACTAATATTCCGCCAATGTCGCCATGCTCATATTAGCCCTCTCCTCAAGTCACTTCACTGGCTCCCTATCTTCTTCTGCATACAGTTCAAACTGCTCTTATTGACTTATAAGTGCATTCACTCTGCAGCTCCTCAGTACCTCTCCACTCTCATCTCTCCCTACACTCCTCCCCAGGAACTCCGTTCACTGAGTAAATCTCTCTTATCTGCACCCTTCTCCTCCACTGCTAACTCTGGACTACGTTCCTTTTATCTTGCTGCACCATATGCCTGGAATAGACTTCCTGAGCCGGTACGTCAAGCTCCATCTTTGGTCGTCTTCAAATCTAAGCTAAAAGCCCACCTTTTTGGTGCTGCTTTTAACCCCTTATTCATTTGTTCAGAACCCTTAATTTATCATCCTCACTTTAATATTCCCTTATCTCTTATATGCCCTGTTTGTCTGTCCTAATTAGATTGTAAGCTCTGTCGAGCAGGGACTGTCTCTTCATGTTCAAGTGTACAGTGCTACTACTACTACTACTATTTAGCATTTCTATAGCGCTACAAGGCATACGCAGCGCTGCACAAACATAGAAGAAAGACAGTCCCTGCTCAAAGAGCTTACAATCTAATAGACAAAAAATAAATAAAGTAAGCAAATCAATTAATGTGAACGGGAAGGGAGGAGGGTAGGTGGAGGCGAGTGGTTACGAGTCAAAAGCAATGTTAAAGAGGTGGGCTTTCAGTCTAGATTTAAAGGTGGCCAAGGATGGGGCAAGACGGGGGCTCAGGAAGTTTATTCCAGGCGTAGGGTGCAGCGAGACAGAAGGCGCGAAGTCTGGAGTTGGCAGTAGTGGAGAAGGGAACAGATAAGAAGGATTTATCCATGGAGCGGAGTGCATGGGAAGGGGTGTAGGGAAGGACGAGTGTGGAGAGATACTGGGGAGCAGCAGAGTGAGTACATTCATAGGTTAGTAGAAGAAGTTTGAACATGATGTGAAAACGGATAGGGAGCCAGTGAAGGGTCTTGAGGAGAGGGGTAGTATGAGTAAAGCGACCCTGGCGGAAGATGAGACGGGCAGCAGAGTTTTGAACCGACTGGAGAGGGGAGAGGTGACTAAGTGGGAGGCCAGCAAGAAGCAGATTGCAGTAGTCTAAATGAGAGGTGACAAGGGTGTGGACGAGGGTTTTGGTAGAGTGCTCGGAAAGAAAGGGGCGGATTTTACGGATGTTGTAAAGAAAGAAACGACAGGTCTTGGCAATCTGCTGGATATGAGCAGAGAAGGAGAGAGAAGAGTCAAAGATGACCCCAAGGTTTCGAGCTGAGGAGACAGGGAGAATGAGAGAGCCATCAACAGAAATAGAAAACGGGGGGGGGGGGGGAGCGGGGAGGTGGGTTTGGGGGGGGGGGGGGGGAATGAGAAGCTCGGTTTGGTCATATTTAATTTCAGGTGGCATTGAGACATCCAGACAGCAATGTCAGACAAGCACGCTGAAACTTTGGTTTGGATGCAAGGTGAGATATCAGGGGTAGAAAGGTAGATTTGGGAGTCATCAGCATAGAGATGGTAGGAAAAGCCATGGGATGAGATTAATGAACCAAGGGAAGAAGTGTAGATAGAAAAGAGGAGGGGACCAAGAACAGAACCCTGAGGTACGCCGACAGGCAGAGGGATAGAAGTAGAAGAGGAGCCACCAGAGTGAACACTAAAGGTGCGGAGGGAGAGGTAGGAAGAGAACCAGGAAAGGACAGAGCCCTGGAATCCAAGTGAGGACAGGGTATCGAGAAGTATGCTGTGATCGACAGTGTCAAAAGCAGCGGAAAGATCAAGAAGAATGAGGATGGAATATTGACCTCTGGATTTAGCCAGTAATAGGTCATTGGAGACTTTAGTAAGCGCAGTTTTGGTTGAGTGGAGAGGGTGAAAACCAGATTGTAGTGGGTCAAGAATAGCATGTGAGGAGAGAAAATCAAGGCAGCAGCGGTGAACAGCACGCTCAAGTAATTTGGAGAGAAAAGGAAGGAGGGAGATGGGTCGGTAATTAGAGGGACAAGTAGGTTCGAGTGATGGCTTCTTAAGGAGAGGTGTGACCACAGCATGTTTAAAGGCAGCAGGGACAGTCGCAGTGAGAGGTTTGATGAGTTTGGTGAGAGGTTGAGAATGTGACAGATAAAAGGAATAAGAGCAGGAGAGATGGCATTAAGAAGGTGGGTGGGAATGGGATCAGAGGAACAGGTGGTACATTTTGAGGAAGAAAGGAGAAGTGTAGTTTCCTCAATAGTAACTTGTGCTGCATACGTCTAGTAGCACTATAGAAATGATAAGTAGTAGTAGTAGAAAAATGTTGGTTATCCACTATCAAACAATCCTCCAGCAGCAAGTTCCAGAGCTTAACTATTCTTTGAATGAAAAAATATTCCCTCCTATTTGTTTTAAAAGTATTCCCATGTAGGGTTGGCTGTAGCTCAACGGTTACTTCGTTTTGCTTTGCAAACTGTGGTAAAAATATTCCCATGTAATTTCATTGAGTGTCCCTTGGTGTATGTACTTTTTTAAAGTGAATAATCAATTCACTTCTACCCGTTCTACACCACTCAGGATTCTATAAATCTCAATCATATCCCCCCTCAGTAGTCTCTTTTCCAAGCTGAAGAGCCTTAACCTCTTTAGCTTTTCCTCATATGGGAGGAGTTCCATCCCCTTTATCATTTTGGTTGCTCTTCCTTGAACATTTTCTAATTACGCTATTTTTTTTTGAGATACAGCAACCAAAAATGAATGCTATACTCAAGGTGAGATCATTGGAGATGTGGCAATACTTTAGAGCGCTTAATTGGGGAGTGAATATTCCCCAAATTCTAGGTAATGACCTTCATAGCAAAGCAAGGCACTGTGTCAAAAACAGCTCAAGAATCCCAATATAGGTTGAGAAGGAAGACTGTCCCAGCCCTGGTCTCCTCCCTCTATACTATGAAGTGAAGGTGACTCAACCTCCTTGGAAACCTTGCCCAGTAGATCTGAAGTGTGTGATATGTGTACCCATCATACACGCAAATAGCTACCCTCCATGTCCTAAAGATCCTGACTCAAGTCCCAATCTTCCATCCCCCTAAACCCCCTTCCCATCCATCTACCCTCAAAACCAACACTGCCTAACCCCACCCCTACGAGTGGTCCTAAGATGGAACAGATCACAACTCAACGCCCCACCCACTTCACAGACCCCAATCTAACAGAGCATTGAAAGAACTCCTTTGTCATTACTCAGATCAAAAGACCCTCCCCCTTCAAAATGCCTGTTAACCATCACCACCCTATGACAACTATAAGTTGAAGAGGAAATTGAATTACAGGGAAACCAGCTCCTCTGGACCTCAATTGCAGACCCCCAAGTGAAATGAACCCAGGATGTCTGCAGAACTGAGAAAGCAAGGACAAAGGTGCCATCTGAGCAATCACAGCCCTTTTCCAAACACCCAGCGCTCGAAACACACACACAATGAAAGAGAAAAACAAAACAAATCACAGAAACCCTTATCTCCACTCACGGCTACAACCTGCATACCAGTCAGCAACGGCAGTTCCAAAATTGCAATTCAGCATATAACCCTGTTGCACTCGGGTGACCAGCACCATCCCCCGCCAACCAGAGAGGTCAGCAAATATCACACAAGGGAAAACAGGTTACCCAAAAGAGCAAACAAATATCCCAGTTGATCTGCACTGCCAACAGTGACTGGAAAAACCTACAATCATCCATATCCCTCCCCCTCCACGGAACGCACAAAAAACCGATGCACTCATTCAGGCAAATCACAACACACACACTCCCAATGTTACAAAGTTCAAGTAGTACTGGCAATCTCAAGTTCTTGCTGCTGCATGGCTGCCAGATGAAAAGTGTTCTTCCCTTGCTGGCTCCACTATGGGCAAAACCCAGCACTCAACGTAAAAGGAGGCGGCACAAGCCAAAGGCCTCTGTGACAACAAAATGCCAATCAACGAAAAGCAATGTACCCGCACAAAGGAGGAGAGGTGCCGGAAAAGCGAAGAAGGATCTCTTGCAGATGAAAACAGGCCAGCTGCCTGCACATGGTGATAGCAGATTCTCCAGTCGCATCAGAAGGCCTCAATGTTCCAGACTCTCTCCCAGCAGGATCCAGCTGCCTCAAGAACCCCTGGGCCTCCGCCACCAAGACACAGGTCTTCATCGCACCCTGGTAAGTGATCCTCAGTTTGGCTACGTAAAGGAGGGCAAATCGGTTCTTGCATGTAACCAGCAGGGAACAAATAGGGGAAAAGTCTCATCTTTGCACAGGAACCTTTGCCAAATAGTCTTGGAAGCACAAGAATTTGCGGTTCTCATAAACCAGATCCTTTCCACCCCATAGGGCCAGTAGAATGGCTGTCTTGTGGGCAAAGTTGAGAAGCTGACAGGTCACCACACATGGTGTAGTGGAAAGTGGCAGTCTGGGACCTACTTGATGGGCTCTCTATATGCAAGGGGCTGAGAGAATCTGCAAATGACAACAATGGAGGCAACCAGGTCTACAAAACATTTCTAAGGTCTCTGCAGCCCCTCCTTATTTCTCTACCCTCATCTCCCCTTACGTTCCTACCCATAACCTCCGCTCTCAAGACAAATCCCTCCTCTCAGTACCCTTCTCCACCACCGCCAACTCCAGGCTCCACCCTTTCTGCCTCGCCTCACCCCATGCTTGGAATAAACTCCCTGAGCCCATACGCCAGGCCCCCTCCCTGCCCATCTTCAAATCCTTGCTCAAAGCCCACTTCTTCAATGTTGCCTTCGGCACCTAACCACTACACCTCTATTCAGGAAATCTTGACAGCCCCAACTTGACATTTCGTCCTTTAGATTGTAAGCTCCTTCGAGCAGGGACTGTCCTTCTTTGTTAAACTGTACAGCGCTGCGTAACCCTAGTAGCGCTCTTGAAATGTTAAGTAGTAGTAGTAGTCTCTGTTCCCAAGGGCCTATGGAAAAACCCACCAAGCGCAGATTGTTTCTTTGGGATCTGTTTTCAAGGTCCTCCCGTTTGTCCTCATAATCAGTGGGTACTTTTGGCAAACAGATCTGCACATCTTCTACTGCCATTACATGATCTGCCAGATTGCTTGTCCACTGCTGGAAGGCAGCAAGATCTTGCCTGAATTGTATCAATTCAGGGCTGGTGGTTGGGAGGTGGGGATAGTGCTGGGCCGTGTTGGGTCCACAATAAAGTTTTTTTGGAGCATCTTATCTCTTGTCTTGGATTGATCCCTTGAAGTTGTTTTTCCACTTGTTTCTTTTCTGTGTTGGACTTTTGTGGAATTTTTTGGACCTCTTTTGTTATCTGCGGATAGTGCTGGGCAGACATACGGTCTGTGCCCTGAAAAAGACAGGTACAAATCAAGGTAAGGTATACACAAAAAATGGCACATGTGAGTTTGTCTTGTTGGGCAGACTGGGTGGACCGTGCAGGTCTTTTTCTGCCGTCGTCTACTATGTTACTATATTGCCATGAAGCTGCTCCAATTTGGCATCAATAGAACCTAATTGTTTATCCAATATAGCCTCCACTGCTCTGGTTACCTCTGCCGCCACCTCGTGAAGCTGTCCTTTTTAAGCAATTTCACAGCCATAATTTGCAAACACGCTGACTCACAGCTGTCCCAACAGTCACCAACACCTATCAGCCAGTGGTAGCTGAAAAACGAGGATCATAAAGCATCAACAATAAGCAGGGTATATGAAGAAGTGGCAGGAGCAGAGCAACTAGCAACTGCTCCTGAGCATGGTGTCACATGACCTCCAATCATCCATTTATAATTAAGGACATTTTAATTAGTCAAAAAGCCTACAAATTACTTAGGGCTTTATTATATATTCCCTTTTCAGACTCATGCCTGCTTCATGGGGATTTTTTTGTGGTGCACAAACGGGTCCTCTGGCTCTCTTTGCTAGTCTGGCCCTCAGGTTTTCTATAAAGTACATATGTAAGATATTATTAACGCACTAATTCCTGTATGCAAATGTTTTTCATGCATATTTTTATTTTTAACATTTGTACCCCGCGCTTTCCCACTCATGGCAGGCTCAATGCAGCTTACATGGGGCAATGGAGGGTTCAGTGACTTGCCCAGAGTCACAAGGAGCTGCCTGTGTCTGAAGTGGGAATTGAACTCAGTTCCTCAGTTCCCCAGGACCAAAGTCCACCACCGTAACCACTAGGCCACTCCTCCACTGTTGCTACTATTTGAGATTCTACATGGAATGTTGCTATTCCACTACCAACATTCCATGTAGAAGTCGGCCCTTGCAGATCACCAATGTGGCCGCGCAGGCTTCTGCTTCTGTGAGTCTGACGTCCTGCACGTATGTGCAGGACGTCAGACTCACAGAAACAGAAGCCTGCGCAGCCTTCTACATGGAATGTTGCTAGTGGAATAGCAACATTCCATGTAGAATCTCCAATAGTATCTATTTTATTTTTGTTACATTTGTACCCTGCGCTTTCCCACTCATGGCAGGCTTAATGTGGCTTACATGGGGCAATGGAGGGTTAAGTGACTTGCCCAGAGTCACAAGGAGCTGCCTGTGCCTGAAGTGGGAATTGAACTCAGTTCCTCAGTTCCCCAGGACCAAAGTCCACCACCCTAACCACTAGGCCACTCCTCCACTTCATTAAGAATATCTTGTATACCAGATTGACTGGGGGCTCCACCCAAGGACAACTCATCATCAAAACACACTTCACAAATTGTTTAAAAAGAAAAAAAAACAATAGAGGCCTCTGAGGACAAGTACAAATCAAGGTAGGGTGTACACAAAAAGTAGCACATATGAGTTTGTCTTGTTGGGCAGACTGGATGGACCGTGCAGGTCTTTTTCTGCCGTCATCTATTATGTTATGTATGACACTGCCATTAGTAGGCTCATATGCATCAATCTGAATCATATGAATTTTATCTTACCACGACAACACCTTGTATTTGTTCACACCGGAGCCTGCAAAGGCCCTCCGGTACTATGTAAGCCACATTGAGCCTACAAATATGTGGGAAAATGTGGGACACAAATGTAACAAATAAATAAATATGTTCATCAAATTTTATTTCCACTGGATAAAAGAGAAAGCAATATTCTCATTTTGAATTCCCAGTTGTCCAGATCTGCAGTCAAATATAAAGCAAAGCCTCATTTGGCTCTCAGACCAGAAATCTCAAAGCCTTTATCACATCTGTTTGAGCACTAGCCAATAGGGTACCTACAAATATTCAGTAAATCCAACACTGCATGAAGTGGTATATTACAAATATGGAAAGTCATAATCTATTAGTCAAGCTGACAAGGCTTATTATATTCAATAGAAAAATCCATTATTGAATTTGGTAAAACATCCAATCTTGGTTGCCTTTTTCTTTTTACATGGATTTCAGTTACTGAAAATAATCTTAAATCATTATACCAGCACTTAGGCTAATTGTTTAGTTACATGTTCTTTCCCCCACCCCCTTTAATGCTACTTTTTTTAACCATAGGAGCTTACAGTAATAATCTTACAATAAACATACGAGGTAATCTTCCTGTAAAGCAGGGGTGTTCAATGTCAGTCCCCAACTGTGAGTTGGCGGTTGGCTACAGGATTTCACAGATATAGGGAATTTGCAGTGCAAAATCAAAGGATACTTTATTGGTTGAAAAAAAGTAATACAGTACTCTTGGAATTGTTATCCGCTGTCTGTTGGATTTAAGCGGGCTATAAATGAAATAACTAATTGTTTTAAAGATATCCTCAATGAATAAGCATGAGATTGGGGTGGAGGAGTGGCCTAGTGGTTAGGATGGTGGACTCTGGTCCTGGGGAACTGAGTTCGATTCCCACTTCAGGCACAGGCAGATCCTTGTGACTCTGGGCAAGTCACTTAACCCTCCATTGCCTCAGGTACAAATAATTACCTGTATATGTAAGCCACATTGAGCCTGCCATGAGTGGGAAAGTGCGGGGTTGAAAAATAAAAATAATAAATCTGAATGCACTACCTGCATTCTACGCAATTCTATATCAGGCATATTCATTATGGGTAACTGCAAAACCTTACTGGCTACATATGTCCTGAGGACTGGGTTGAGAACCCATGGTATAAGGGCACATAGGGGAGTGTGTGTGTGTGTGTGTGTGTGTGTGTGTGTGTGTGTGTGTGTGTAGATAGATAGATATACTAGTAAAAAAGGCCCATTTCTGACACAAATGAAACGGGCGCTAGCAAGGTTTTTCCTCGAACTGTGTATGTTTAAGAGAGTGTATGTGAGAGTGACTGTGTGAGAGAGAAAGAGAGTGTATGTGAGAGTGACTGTGAGTGAGAGAGACAGAGAGAGAGAGTGCAGTGTGTGTGTGTGACAGAGAGCGAGTGAGCCTGGGTACGAGTGTGTCTGAGAGAGAGAGAGAGAGAGAGAGAGAGAGAGAGAGAGAGAGTGTGTGTGGAGAGGCAGCTGAGCGTTACTGTGCAGGATGCTGAGCTCTGGCTGTGCTTCAAGGAGCTGACCAATCCTATTTAATAGAATGCACCTCCAACATTCTGAAGCTGAGAAACCTCGTGTGGTTGGTCACTTCTGCTTGTGAGGAACCCGGAAGTACGTGATGTCAATTCAGGAGATGGATACAGAGAGCAGGAATGCCTCAGCCATGCAGTCAGCTTCAGAATGTTGGAGGTGCGTTTTATTATATAGGATATATAATGTGCTGGCATATACAGCACGAACCATTTTATAAAAAACAACAGCATAAAAAGAGTAGTTTCATATGAGGTGGGGGTTACATGTATAAATGGTAGAACATACATAACATAGTAAATGACAGCACAAAAAAGACATGCATGTTCCATCCAGTCTTCTAACAAAGAAGCCAGAGCCTTCACTTCACGATGAAATGCTGACATCACAAATAGGGAAGTCAGCAAATAGCCACAATGCCAACCTCATATAGACAATTATATCTGATACAAACTTGGAAGAGTGGTTTTATAACTTTGGTTGTAGCATAGCCACATTCATTGTTAATACTTCATTAAACCTGCAAACCTATAATGTTGCAAACTGACATTTTACTCTCTAACAACCTTAAGGGGGTCTTCCCCTCCTCCTCTGAGATATGCTTATAGCATATGATACAAATCCTATATAATAAAACACACCTCCAACGTTCTGAAGCCGAGAAAGTGAAGCCTTCAAGCCTTGAAGCATTCCTGTAACGTTCCGGAACTATGTGTCATCAATTGAGGAGATGGAGCCTTACAGAACGCACAAATGCTTCAAGGCTTGAAGGCTTCACTTTCTCGGCTTCAGAACGTTGGAGGTGCATTTTATGATATAGGATGTGCTCGGTGCTTTTCTGTAGCACATGGGGGGAATTTAATATATGCTGATTAAAGTGGAGGAGTGGCTGGAGGGGGGGCAGGGGAGATAGGAGAATCGCTGGGTGGCTGGAGGGGGGGCAGGGGAGAGAGGAGATTCACTGGGTGGCCGGAGGGGGGGGCAAGGGACACAGGAGAATCGCTGGGTGGCTGGAGGGGGGCAGGAGAGATAGGACAATCGCTGGGTGGCTGGAGGGGGGCAGGGGAGAGAGGAGAATCGCTGGGTGGCTGGAGGGGGGAAGGGGAGAGAAGAGCATCGGTGGGTGGCTGGAGGGGGGCAAGGGAAAAAGTAGAATCGCTGGGTGGCTGGAGGGGGAGCAGGGGAGAGAGGAGAATCGCTGTATGGCTGGAGGGGGGACAGAGGAGATACACTCACACCCAGCAGTCTCACTCTCTCTCTCTCTCACACACACTCGCACATTCACTCTCTCTCTCACACAGTCAATCTCACACATACTCTCTCAAACATACACACTCCGAGGAAAACCTTGCTAGCGCCCATTTCATTTGTGTCAGAAACGGGCCTGTTTTACTAGTGTAATATAAAACATGCATACTTGTTCTTTCTTGCTATTTTTGAGACACAGATTGTAGAAGTCTGCCCAGCACTGGCCTTACTTTCCAACTTCTGCGGTTGGTGTCAAAGCCCATTCCAGCCCACCCACGTATGTCTTTCCATAATCGTGACATAGACCATAGAGGTTCACCCTGTTTGGCCATGTTTAGGGCACAGACCACAGAAGTCTGCCCAGTAGTGGTTTTACTTCCCAAGTACTGGAGTTGCTGTCTATGCATCACTACTTTCTATATAGGGATCCCTTGCGTTTACCTCATGCCTTTTTAAATTCTGTCACTGTTATCTTCACCACTTCCATCAGGAGGGCATTCCAGACATTCCCCACTCTCTTCATGATAAAGCATTTCCTGATGTTACTCTTGTTGACCACCCTATAAGCTATATTCATATGCTCTAGCTAGACACCTTCCCCATCTATAGAAGAGAGCAAGGTGCTCGTTTTCAAAGCATATGAGCGTCTCAAAAAGCTGAAATGGATGTCCAATGTGCTTGGAACGTCCAAATCCTAATTTTGCAAAGACAGAATAGGGATGTCCAAATAGCAACAGAGTGTGTTCTGGGCTGGTCTAGGGAAGGCCTGAAATCTGGACATCCACCAGTAATTACTAAAAGGGAAGAAGCGCTCATGCCTAAAAGGGAGCAAGTCCTTACTGAGACCTTGTTTCAGGAATGTCCAGGTTACAGAAAGGTGCTCTGATTGAGCAGCTGTCCACAGGAGGGATTAATAAGGCACGACACCTCCTTAATCCCCCAATGGCTGCTGCCCCCTTCTCTCTCCCTTGAAAGTGAACCCAGAAGGGGATTCCACGCTCTATAACAGCTTCAGGTATTATGGCTTTCTTAACAGAGCAGGAAGCAGGTCCGAGGGTTAACCTAGTGGTGTGCAGTGGACTGTAAACAGAAGTACCAAGGTTGAAATCACCTCTTTTTTTTTTTTGTGAGCTCTCCAGAAACAGAAAAATACCTACTGTACCCTAAAGTACAAGTCTGAAGGCCATTGAAGTTGTGCACATTCAGGTACCGTAGATTTCTGTTCCTGGAAAGCTCACAATTTAAAAAAAAAAAAAAGAAGTTAAAAGTGGGATTTGAACCTGGGTCCACTGTTTTACAGTCTACTGCACTAACCACAAGGCTGACCCATTGCTCTAAACGGATATCTGTGTGGCCATTTTCAAAGAATGCTGCTATACAGACATCCATGTTCCTTGTTTTTCCCGTTCAACATTTGGATGTTCCAAGCTTGAAAAATGGATGCTCACGCTGAACGTTTTCCGCCACATGCACATCCATCTCACGTATTTCCCAACAGGCTGTATCCTATTCAAAAATGCATGTGATATGGACGCCCATTTGGGATGCTGTGCCTTAGATGTCCCTATGACGACTTGAACATTCTTTCGAAAATGCCCCTCTAAATGTCCACTATCACAAAACTAGAAGTATAAGAGGATCTAATTAAGGAGAATAGTTCTAAACCTCAAATTACTGGCTTTTTGAGTTGGTTTTTAATGCTACAGAGATTGCGTCCTCCCTCTTTTCTTGAAGCCCACATCCAAACAGGAAGTTAGTTCACATTTAAGTGTAATTTGAAGGAAATGTAAATGCTAACAGGGATTTAAAAAATTATCCCCAGATTCTATATAGTGTGCCTACCGTTCCGCGCCAAAATCCAAGCGTATTCTGGAGCACATGTAACTTAATTGGCTTAATAAACCAATCAGCGTTAACAGCACTTAAGCAATAATGAGCACTAATTGTCAATAATTAGAATTTATGCACACAACTCCCTCAGCGCATTCTGTAATGCACTGTGCCTAAATTTCAATGCGCGCAGGCAAAAAAAAGGTCGTTATGGGCGCAGAAATGGGCACTTCGTGACCATTCTAAAATTTATGCCCGTTGTTACAGAATATAGCCAGTGCGCGTAAATCTATGTGCTGGGATTTACACCACATTTTCATCAGTGTCAATGGATGCACATAGTTTTAGGTGCTAAGATATCAACTACGAGTACAGTGCAATCCGCTTAAGTGCAAGAGTCTGGGACCAAAGAAATGCATGCAGTTAACCAGAACGTGCACTTCAACCGTTGTGACCCAAAGAAGCTTGACATCTGATAAACATATGTACAGTACTGTTTATTATTATACATACAGTATACAGTCTCCATTAACTGACATTAGGCTTACTTGAAGTAATCAGTTATAGTCCTCTGTACAATCTTGGATCTGTGAGTTCCATAGACTGCGTCTGCCAGACGGTAAAAATTGTCATAGCACTGAAATCCAGTGGCCTCCAGATAGGCCCGCACACGGTGTTGAGACTCTCCAGCGCTCTTGCAAAAGTGACAGGAGGAGGTTGTTGAATTTTGTCAGCATGTGCCTCGCTGCTCATTTCTTCATCTGTTTCATCATCAGCCATTGTTGCTTGCGTGTAGGCGCATATGTTGTCTTCAGCTGTTTGTAGATCGTAATCAACAGCTACGTAGCGATGGAACTCTTCTTCAGTAACACTGGCTGGGATGTCAATAACCTCTTTATCTAACGCGTTTGCAACAGCTGCATCTGTTTCGTCCCTCTCCACATCCTTAACAAAGCTTGCCCGCTTGTAGCAGTTCACAATGGTTGCCTGTGTAACATGATTCCAGGCTTCTTTCTGCATATGTAGGGAATCCAACCGTGATAGATTATGAGCCAGCTCAACAGCACGTTTATCGTTGCCAGTCTGGTCATCCTTAATGCTCATCAGACGACGTAGCACAAGAGCCCGATAATGTTGTTTGAAATTGGCTATTATGCCCTGATCCAGAGGTTGGATCAGAGAGGTAGTGTTTGGTGGCAGGAAGACCACCTTGACGTTAGACAGCCTGACATCATCCCTGTGTGCAGCACAATTATCACAAAGCAGCAAAATCTGACTCTTTTGTGCCCGCATTCTAGTGTCTAACTTCTTTAGCCACTGCTTCCAAATTTCCCCAGTCATCCATGAATTTGCGTTAGCCTCGTATGACACAGGAAGTTGCAAAACTTTCTTGAAGCAACGGGGCTGTTTGCTCTTTCCAATGACGAGGGGTTCCAACTTCTCACTCCCATCCAAAAATACTTCTCACGCTTTCCAAAAATACTAGGACTAGGGGGCATGCGATGAAACTACAGTGTAGTAAATTTAAAACAAATCGGAGAAAATTTTTCGTCACCCAACGTGTAATTAAACTCTGGAATTCGTTGCCGGAGAACGTTGTGAAGGCGGTTAGCTTGGCAGAGTTTAAAAGGGGTTAGACGGTTTCCTAAAGGACAAGTCCATAAACTGCTACTAAACGGACTTGGGAAAAATCCACAATTCCAAGAATAACATGTATAGCATGTTTGTACGTTTGGGAAGCTTGCCAGGTGCCCTTGGCCTGGATTGGCCGCTGTCGTGGACAGGATGCTGGGCTCGATGGACCCTTGGTCTTTTCCCAGTGTGGCATTACTTATGTATATTGCAGCAAAGGAGGATCGTCAGTCGGTCCTTCGACGTTTTACCTCCAGTAGTTTCAGCATGTTTGAATGCAAGTATTCCATCAGGAATCACTCGCCAGTAGATACCGTTTTCGTCAGCAGTGAAAATGTCACGAGGTGCAAACTCGTTCAAGATGGTAGGAAGAACTGAAACAACCCAATTTTCAGTACCAGAGTCATCAGCGTTTTGTTTCTTACCATGCTATTTCTTGAATTTTATGCTGTTCCTCTCCTTCCATCTTTCCAACCATCCAACAGAGGCTTTGAATTCAGTTAGTCCAAGACTTTCAGCTAGCTAGTTAGCTTTCTCCATAAGCAGTGGACCGCTGACAGGAAACTGCCTGCTACTGACTCGAGAAAACCACTGAAGAACATCTTCTACCTCCTCAGCTTTTCCTGCCCGTTTTTGTTTCCATTGTGGATTTGTATTGTTTTGCCAGTCTTCCAGAAGCTAGTCTTTCTGCTTCAAGACATGTGAAATTTGACTGGGATTGACACCATATTCTTTAGCAATAGATGCTTGACTTCCTTTGTTTTCTAATTTTTTTAAGAACTTCTATTCGTTCAGCTAGTGTTAAAGTCTTACAGTACCGCCGCGACGACCCCAGTGTACGCTCTAACAACATTCTTTCGCTTATTCTGCCTGTGGCAGTTAAAGAGGCAGTAAATTTGAAATCTCGTTGGTTGTCATGTGCCAATCGGCTTCCATATTCCGTGCAAGCGCTTATGCGGAGTCTTTTCCTGCAGAGGAGCAGTCTTGAACCACGCATATAAGCGAATCTTACACTTATCAGTGGTGCGCTAAACCGAAGTTTGTCCCCATAGAAACTGATGGTGCCAAAAACGGGACCGAAGTACGGCATGCAGTTAAACAGAGCATGTGCTTATCCGACGTGCACTTAAATGGAGTGCACTGTATTCTATATACCACACCTAAATCTAGGCACAGCTTATAGAATACGCTTAGGCGGAAAAGTTTTCCACACATTTTTTTTAGGCGCCATGTATAGATTCCCTCCTATATGTGTATTCAATGGAAAATATACAAATGTTTTAAAAATTCACCCACACAATGCCTAGAACAGGCCTCTTCGAGCTTTGGATATGCATGTTTAAATAGTGATTTAAAAATTGCCATTTAACACATGTATGCCCATTTACATGGGTAAAGATGCTTTTTTTTCACAAATATACATACTGCCTAACTCTTCTAAAATGACCTTTAATGCATTACAGTTTGAACCATTTCAGTATGTGGTGTGAGCTTAGGAACACTTGTGTTTCAAATCTACTAAAGTAGAGCAAGGGATTTCTTACCTGCTTGGGCGTGCAGATTGAACCAGAATAGCTCAAAAAGCCACTCCAAGGGATCTTAAATACTCTCTCCTCTCTTCTATCAGGAGTGTGCAACAGTTTTGTTCTCTTTTGAGGAACTGAGATGTGGTGGGGCATTGGAGGCAATTTTCAAATGACTGGGGGTGCTAAACGCAATAAAAATTACCCCTCTCTGGATCCAGTCAATGAGTTTGCTCAATATTTGGGGGTGCTCAAGTACCCACAGAGCTGGCTCCTATGGGGTGGGGCACGTATAACAAGTTAAAATAACCATTTAAATACTGGATGAAGGGGGTAAGCATGATGTAATAAAAAATTGTGAACTCTCCTGTAAGTTAAAAACAATAAGTATTTATCTTATTATTTCCTTACCTGTAAATACAGTTTATTGTCTTTTGTAATAGCATCCATAAGCTCTTTCTGCAGTGGCGGATCACCATTCACCCAAAGTCCATTTGCTGAGCTACTGCTGACACCATTGCTTTTGCAATTTTGCCGTTTGTAAAGCAGTACGTAGGCAGTGTCCTTTGGAAACCTACTGGTGATATTCTGAACAGACTGAAAAGAGGTAAACGTTACTCTGCTGTCGTTAAATAGGAACCACTCATGTGACACCTCCCTGCTATCCCTCTCCTTTCCAACAACAGAGATGGGAGTTTCATCACCTAAGAAATGTCCCTGGTGAGGGCTCAGAGCCAGTGTGTTGGGCTGATGACACAGCTGACCTGGAGACCTTGAGCCTGCAACATTTCTGGCATAGGAATAATAATGCCCACTTTCAGAAGATATGCCGGAATGCACCACAATGGAACTCAATACATAAGGTACCAGCTGGGTGCAGATATCTTCAGTCCCAGAGGGTTTCAGTTTTTTAGCAAGGTTCTCACCAATATGGAACTCCATATCCATGGCCCAATTCCTGCTGCCTGAGCTAAGGATGATGTAGTTCTTTTCACTGGCAGCTCCAAAACCAGTGGCAGGGACACATTGTCCAAGATTTTACGCCTTACATGGCACTTTGGATCATAGGAAAATCTTAAGAGCGTGAGGATGAGGTATTCTGGCTCGTCCATAATTTGCATAGTTTTCTCTGCATTTTGCAGAGAATCACATTTCTCGCAGTGGTACCTGTTGTCTCCGTCAAGAATCTCAGGTGCCAGGAAATAGCTAAGCAAGTCGGTGACTGAAAGAGGACTTTCTTTTCCTGGTTTCACAGGCCCGGAACTGTTACTAGAAATTCTGCACAGGTCAGATGTGTTCTTAACACTGTTAAGTGCAGATGGTAGATCATCGTGCATTTCTATGTTCAAACCTACTTCAGGATCAGTGGCTTCTTTCACTGGATTATAGAGGTCTGATTCTGCAGTCGAGCTGGCTGTATCTGAATCTACTTGCAACATACAAACATCTTTCTCTCTAGGAGAACAGAGAGCCCCTTTCACCGACACCCTTGAGGACGAAGGGCAGAAAGCTAGGGAAAGATCAGTGAAAGCCTCCTCCTTTTGAGAAGTGCTTTTGCAGTTCAGGCAGCATATGTTGGTTAGCAGCTTCCCACCAAACATTTTCTCTATCAATGTTTTGTCCTCTTTAATATTACCCTTGTAACGTGCCTCAGAAAAGGGCTGGATCTTGGAGTTTGACTCATGAAACGAGCTGTCTGTAATCATATTTTCTGAAGGATGCAGCGAAGAAAGTGCTTTAATGCTTTTTCTTCTTCATGCAGTCTGAAAAAGATAGATAAGCATAAGTTTGGAACGTCATCAAATAATCTCTGAATGCATTTCATGTAATACACAAGAGTTGTTAGAGAAGCACTTACAACTGGACAACTGTTCTCCAAAAAAAAAAAAAAAAAAAGAGAAAGGCAGTCATGTTGAAATGTTTCCTTGATGTAAAGTGCAAAAAAATCCCACTTTTGCAAAACATAATTTAAAAGACTTTTTGAAATTAAGATTTTTTTTGCTCCATTACTTGAAACTTAAATATTATAGATGTCTGCTCCTTCACTGCACTGTATTTTCAGCTATGTTCATAAACAGCCCCATCTCAAGACTGTCTTCTCCGTTTGCTTCCAGTACACTACTGTGTTATTTTACAACTCATATACAGACAGATTTTATATAATACCTGGAGAGGGGAATTTACACACTCAGGTCAGGTCACGGAGAATCCTCATATTTTATAAGAGGCTCTGCAAAACACACAGAATCTTGTAAAATAGGTGCAGGACTGGATATTGAAGTGCCTCCACATGTAGACTGAGCAGCAATTTTAGAAAGCTGCATCTGGGGATAAATACAGAAATCTCCTCCACCAAGATGCTGGAGCAGCTTTCTTAAAAAAAATAAAAAAAAATTGATGCTCCCTCTGTAAAAGGATCCCCCATGACATCCTTTTTTTCCCCATGGCAACCTCCACTCCTGGCCATAACCCCCCCCCCCCTCCTCCAATGATAGGTTCCCCTGCAACAAATCCCCCTTGATGGCTGTGCCCCCACTACAAAGAATCTTCCGAAGGCCCAACTCTTCCCCTACCCCAATCCTGAGGTTTACAGGGGTCCCTGGGTCTCGTGGGACTGAAGCAATGCCAACTCACTCCCACCTTGATGAGCAGGTTCCTCCAAATGACCGATGAGACCTCTAGCAGTAACATCTTTGACATATTAAGAATCTGCA
Organism: Microcaecilia unicolor; assembly: GCF_901765095.1. Taxonomy (NCBI): domain Eukaryota; kingdom Metazoa; phylum Chordata; class Amphibia; order Gymnophiona; family Siphonopidae; genus Microcaecilia; species Microcaecilia unicolor. The sequence continues at coordinate 625,514,140 of NC_044032.1, forward strand.
GACAAAGGATTAGCCCAAAGCTCTCTCTTTCTCTATGGAGGCAAACATTATTTATGTGCTCTTCTCTCTTAGGTGATAAACATCATTTCAGTGATCGCTATATGTGTGTGTTCTCAAGTTCAAGTGTACTCTCTAGTTCTCCATATCCTAGGTCTCTTCAGTGCTGTGGTTTCCTCTGTAGTAGCCAGGTCAAGGATAACCTCTGGATGGATGTATTATCCCCTGATACTCAGTGGAAGGTATAAAGGCACTCTATCAACAAAAAGCAGGTCCCTTTGATTATTTTGATCAGCACAACTATTGGGGCAGTTCTATAAACCAGGTGAACATTTACACATGCATTACAGACAAAGTTTTAGATCAGTAGCACATATGGGTGCAAGTGCATACTCACACACATATATGCTAAGATGCCATCTAAGTGCTATTCTGAAAATAGCCTGTTAACTTCCATAGGCATATTTGCACAGGGGTTTACAGAGGGGCTGAGCATGGGTAGGACATAGGCAAGGCTCCCTCTTATGTGCATAACTTACATAACACCTTAAGTTATATGCGCCACTGCTGCTCTCAGGCACTCGCACTTACACCAGCTCGATGGGTGGCATAATTAGGAGTGCCTAAATGTTAGGCATACTATGCTACTAGTCTATAACGGAACGTAAGTGCCTAGGCTCTTTATAGTATGTGTTAGGCGGTGAGAGTCTGATATGTACAGACGGGAAGAGGGATCTTGGGGTAATAGTATCTGAGGATCTGAAGGCGACGAAACAGTGCGACAAGATGGTGGCAGCTAGAAGGTTGTTAGGCTGTATAGAGAGAGGTGTGACCAGCAGAAGAAAAGAGGTTTTAATGCCCCTGTATAAGTCATGGGTGAGGCCCCACCTGGAGTATTGTGTTCAGTTTTGGAGGCCGTATTTTGCAAAGTATGTAAAAAGAATTGAAGTGGTGCAAAGAAAAGCTACAATGACAGTGAAGGGCAAAGCAAAAATAGAACACATAGACAGGCAAGAGAGCAAGGTAACCAATTCAAAGAAAGCTGCCCATGAGGTCAGAGAGAGGTCAAACATTATCTCAGATAGGGTAGGAGTGAATAAACATGTCCTACTGCAGTATGTGCAGCCCAAGTCACTCCTTGTGTGTGTGAGTGAGAACAAAAAGTTAGTTACTTCTTCATTAAAGGCGTGGTTGAAGAGCCAAGCTTTCACCTCCTTCCTGAAGTAGAGGTAGTCTTGTGTTTAAGCGGAGCCTTTCAGGCAGTGCATTCCAGAGTGTGGGGGCTACTCCGGAAAAGGCTCGCTTGCAGGTATCACATCATGTAATGTCTTTTGGAGAGGGTGTAGTCAGGGCAGGAGTGATTCCCAGTCGATCCTGCCCCTGCTAGTTCTGCTCTCCAAATACCACCTCTAGTGGCAATCTTGCGAGACTGTTGCAAGAAGTCACAGCAACTAATTTAAGAATAGAGCTAACACGGGCAACATCAATTTGGGGATCACTCCTGCCTTGACTACACCACTAGATCACCATACCACTGTCAGCCAACTAAGGATCTTCTCCAGCAAACCCCATACAGCATTTTCTTCAGTAAACTCAGAACAGAATACTTGTTTAGCATACCCACTTTTTCCTCATCACTCTCTACATAGTGGTTTTCAGCATCTCTCAGTGTTACAATTCCATTTCTAGCCTTCCGTTCGCCAGTATATCTGAAAAAAAGCCTTGTCACCTCTTTTTATATCTCTAGCCATCTTTTTTTTTGCTAGGCTTTTGACAGCCATATTTTGCAACTCTATTTTGATACATAAAATGACAGTTCTACTATCAGAGAAACAACTGAACATAGACAACTTGTTAAATCCAATGTACTAAATGATCGTTAATTTGCCTTTTGAAAACAAACAAAAAAAATATTTCTTCTTCTGTCCAAACAATCTCCCGTTGTTTCAGACACTGCTCATGTCTGGATCTAAGTAACACTCCAAATCAAATACTACATTACATTATTACCGTAATAATGTAAAGCTAAAATGCATAAAATTATATTGGCTTCCTGGATTTTTTGGTATTACTGTAGAAAAAAAAGTCAATAACGCATCAAAACTTTAAAGTGTACAGAAGACAGGCCCTCTTTCCACAGAAAAGGTGATCTGAAATGAGTCACAGTATGAAGGTGAAAGGGTGCAGAATACAGAGTAACTTAAGGAATTATTTACAGAAAAATACTTAAAGAACATATACCCATGGTGACCAAAAAAAAGAGGTGGAATGGTTGTCTAAAATATTGTACAATCAATGCCACTCAAAAAGAAAAAAAAATTACACGAGTAAAGTCAAAAAGTATAAAGAGCACAGTGATCCTTTGTTGAAAAGTGACAACTAAACTATATTACATTGGTAGGTAAACCTAAAACATATGAAAGGCATATCATTTATGACTGGTTTCCATACCCCTGTTCTCTGTATACATTCACAATCACATCTGCAGAGTTTCATTGTTAGTTCATCTACATAATAACCCAAGAATGTTACATCCAAGATGACCACATCCATGGATACCCACATGGGCCAGCAGTCATCTTTGTCCGCTAACTTTATTTTAAATGGGGTCTCCATGTGGGCCACAATGTTTCTTTCAGACAGGTGCCTCTCTTCCATTTTTTTTCCCCATCTTTTGGGTTCTAGGTAAAAACTGTGCTTGTCATTTTTTTAGCATTCAAAACTGAGGAGGAGAAAGACAATTGAGGCTGGCTCTTGGCATTTCCAATTTTTGTCGCATCTTTCCATTTTCTAGTCTGTGGTCAATCATTCTGTATAGAGTGAGGCTCCGTCTGTGCTTTCCCTTGCATGGGTGCCCCTTTGTTTGTTGTTTTTTTTTTTTTTTTTTTAATTATGAATTGGAATTGAGTGCCTGTGTTTTCTCCATGTAGTTTCTGTGCAAGATTTGTAGTTAATGTAAGGTGTTTAAAATCTGACCAATTTTCAGTTTTCTTGTACATTTGAAACAATTTTTACTGGTAGCTAACCTTTACAAATAGGTTTGTGTAAGTACTGAGAATTAAACTCGTGTCTGAACGGCTGAAAAACAACAAGCAGAAATACATACACCCTGAACACTGGAGAAGGGAGGATGTACACGTGTTGTCATAGTGACAGGCTTCAATTGCCCCCCATACTACCCCTTTCCCCACCCACATGGCTTGATTTCCTTTCATCAGCTTTAAAATTACTCAGAAGTCCCAACAAGCATGTTAAAATTGCATATTCATGCTTTTTCAAGTGCTCTAGGGTTAAAGCCTATTTAAAAGTTCTTTTTTTTGAACACAAAAATGTAAGAATTAAGGAAGAGGAGGGGTAGTGCGGGCCATTTCAGAATCAGATAATTTTATTGGCATTACATTACTAGTTGTGTTGCCAAAGTTATACATTTATAGCAGTCAGGGCAAAGAAACCTTTAAAAGAAGGTGGAAAGTCTGATTTTCTCTATTGGCTTTGGTAAATATGCATTTCTGTGATAGGTGCTGGCCTGAATGCCACTTGTTAAAACTTAAGAGGGTCTTTTACTAAAGCTTAGCTCGTTATCTGTAGCAGGTCCCATTTTATTCCTATGGGCCCTGCTGCAGATAACTTCTAAGCTTTAGTAAAGACCCCCCCCCCCCCTTAGTGTCTTTGACATAAATTTAGTCTTTCATGGGGAAGAGAAAACTTACACAGAGAAAATTCTAATCTATGCAATCCTTGTAAAGGGCAGAAAAGGCAAAATATACTATACTAGTAAAAAAGGCCCGTTTCTGACACAAATGAAACGGGCGCTAGCAAGGTTTTCCTCGGAGTGTGTATATTTGAGAGAGTGTGGTGAGTGACTGTGTGTGAGAGAGAGTGAATGTGCGAGTGTGTGTGTGTGACAGAGAGAAAGTGAGACTGGGTGCGAGTGTGTCTGTGAGAGAGCGAGTGTGTGCCAGGGCCCCCCCTCCCTCCCAGTTCCAGGGTCCCCCTTCCCTCCCTCCGAGTTCCAGGGTTGTTGTCCCCCTCCCTCAGAGTTCCAGGGTCGTCCCCTCCCTGCCTCGAGTTCCAGGGTCGTCCCCTCCCTGCCTCCCTCTGAGTTTCAGGGTCCCCTCCCTCCCCTGCATTCATCCATATGCAGGCAAAGTCCTCTGTGCCCTGCCCCTCCATCCATCCATGTGCAGCATCTCTCCCCTGCCCCCTCCACCTCCCTCTGAGTTCCAGGCTCCCTCCCTCCGAGTTTCAGTGTCCCCCTCCCTCCCTCCCATTTCCATGGTCCCCCCTCCCTCTGTCCCTCCATCCCAGTTCCAGGGTCCCATGGAACTGGGAGGGAGGACGGAGAACGTTGGAGTGATGTCAGCAGGTGGTTACGATCCCAGTGAGACACATTGGAATGCTGGAGGAGCAAATTATTATATTAGATAATTCTTGTGCACATGTGAAAGGGTATGGGATTTGATATACTGTCTTCCTGTGGTTACAATCAAAATGATTTACATATTATACAGGTACTTATTCTGTACCCGGGGCAATGAAGGGTTAAATGACTTGTCCAGGGTCAAAAGGAACTGCAGTGGGAATCAAATACAGTTCCCCTGGTTCTTAGGCCACTGAACCATAAAGTTACTCCGCCACTTAAGAAAAAAAAAAAATAGCCTGCGTAATTCTACAAAGGTTTCCTAAGGGGAAAAACTATTTTTATTAATGTAGCATATAAACTCTGGTTTTCTAACAGATCTTTACATTACTATAAATTAGTCTTTACTAAAATCCTTCAAATTATTTCAATGGATGCAAATGTCACACTGCTTAAAGTTAAAACTATAACTGAGGGCCCTGTTTACTAAGCAGCACTAAGGGCACGTTAACATTTTTAGCTTGTGCTAAAAATGCAAGCATGGCTTAGTAAACAGAGACCTGAATGTGCTCTCTCTCTGGTTAACAAAACATGGGAGAAAGGATTATGTTTGTTATTTTTTTTTAACAGGCAGTAGACGATTTGCAGACTGACAATTTTGGAAAATGTGTATCTCAATTATCTATCTTTGTACACTGCACAGTGTTAGAGGTAATGCATCTCTGCAAATAGAGCCTGGCTTCTTGGGGTTTCCAGTTCAGTTTTTGTCTGCATCTTTCCATTTTATAATATGTGACCCCCTTATATGCACTGGCTGAGGATCTGTCTGTACTTTATTTTAAAAAAATCCCAGTTTGCTAAGTAACAGTTTTTAATCTAATTTTTTAAATCTTATGTACTTTACGTACATTCTGCTTTTGAGACACACATACCATTTTCATCATTCTTTGTTGTAAGAAAATAAAGCTGGTTGGGCTGATAAATAGTTGAAATGCTATACTCAGTTCAAGGAAAAAAAAAAGCTGTCCTAGCAGAGAACAGGCAATTTTGTGTGTGCTATCAGCTTTGAATAACAGGACAACAGTCAGAAGTGAAAATGATCTGTATTACTTTCAGACAGTGCCATATGCTCTCTGCTAGAAAAAACTGGGTATCAGAAGGAGCAAAATAATTTTAAATTGTTTAGTTCTTTTTGCACAAGTGCTGCATCCTTAGCAAAAAATGTAGAATATATAATTCTATGAAGAATTCTTAAGGGAACACCCCCCACCACCCCCCTATTTAAAAAATAAATGAAATGTGTATACTCGATTTTTTTCTAACGGATCTCTACAGTAACAAAGTAGTCTTTACAAAATCCAACTATTTTTCATGGCTTAAAGTTAAAACTACATTTTTTCTTGTATGTCTGCACTCACTTTTTCTTTTTAAACCCATGTGTGCTAAGGTGCCCTTTTCGAACTGCAGTAAAAAGTGGCCTTAGCGAGTCCTTACTTACGTCATTCCCACGCGCTAAGAACCCATTCCCAGTGCTACAAAATAAATCATTTTATTAGCGTGTGGGAAGTGGGTACACATGAAAATTTTACCATGGGATGCCTGAGTGAACCCATAGTAAGCACTTTTTTGCTGCGGTAAGCACACGTTATTGCTTACCACAGCTTAGTAAAAGGATCCCCAAATGTTTACAAAAGCCCACTCCATGGAATCAGCTCTTTTTGTGACAACACTTCCTGTCATTTGGCTTAAGCCAGAATTGAGGACAAAGATAGAGGCCGCCATCTTGGATATGTCACCAAAGGGGGCATGGTGAGGTGTGTTTTATTGATGTTCAGGGGGTGCAGGCTATGACCATTTGCGACATACTTACCTGTAGCAGGTATTCTCCGAGGACAGCAGGCTGATTGTTCTCACATGTGGGTCGATGTCCGCGTCGGCCCAGGAAACAGAGCAAATTTTTGAAGCAAAAGTAAAATGTTTTGTCCACAGTCTTCTGGTGTGTGAATCACGCGCACCGCGCATGCGCGGACAACTTCCAGCCCGTCGCGTGAGCGTGCCCCTTAGTTAAATCAAAAAGCATACAACAAACTAGTAACAACTCCAAAGGGGAGGTGGGCGGGTTTGTGAGAACAATCAGCCTGCTGTCCTCGGAGAATAGCTGCTACAGGTAAGTATCTTCGCTTTCTCCGAGGACAAGCGAGCTGCTTGTTCTCACATGTGGGGTATCCCTAGCACCCAGGCTCACTCAAAACAATGAACATTCGTCCGGTGGAGATTGACCCTTCCCCTCCACCAGAAAGGAGACTGAGGGAATCCCAAAGGACTCGTCAGAAGAAAAGTACCTGGGGTCTTCCTCTGATTCCCACGAACTCCGAGACTGAGCCTGCCTCGACGCCGAGGAACGATGTCCTTGATGGCGATGTCGAGACGTCGATGCCCGCAGAACTGCGGTGAAGCTTCCTCCACCGACGTCGAAGGGGAGTCAACCCAGGTGGCAGCCGACATCAATGCTGCAGGCGGCACCAAGGCCGGGGACCTCTCTGCAGGGGAAGGGCCAGACGCCGCCGCAGTCGGGCACGGAAAGCGCAAGCACCCCCAACACCGAAGCAGACTGGCGCAGCAATCCCTCCAGAAGCTCTGGAAGCAGGGCCCGGATGCGTTCATCTAGAGCCGCCATCGGAAAAGGCGCGGGGTCGGTGGAGCAGCTGGTGGCAGAATCTGTCGAGGCTCGGAAGGAGGTATCGGGCTGCCACGAGATCGACGCATCGGCACTTCCTGTATAGAGGGGGAGCAGTCCTCTCGACGCCGACGCTTCTCGGGTGCCGTCTCTGGACACCCCGGAGCTCCCGGCATCATGTGTCAAAGGAGAATGATGACGGTGCTTCTTAGCCTTTGCTTGATGCCCATCATTAAGACTCCTCGATACCAATGAGGAGGACGTGGAATCCTCGGGGTCGAGACTGACGAAGGTTGGTCTTGGGGGCCTGCATAACGGGAGGCCTCGAGGCAGGTGGAGACCCACTTGACGCTTTACTGCTCCCAGCATGTGGTGGTCTTGGGGCAGCCATTACCTCTTCTCCCAACGTCGATGCTCCTGTCAATGTCGACGCCGTCGAAGGACCAGACCGAGCCCCAAAAAAGCTTTTCTTGTTGGGCTTCTCGAGATGCTTGTGTCCGTTCTTCATAGGAAGACACAGACTACAAGCGGCTGGGCTATGGTCGGGCCCAAGGCACTGGATACACCAGGCGTGGGTATCGGTACCTGAGATTGTCCCGGTTGCACCGAGTACAACGTTTGAAGCCGCTGAGTGTCCTCGATGACATGGATGGAAAAACGGCTTCGGCAAAATCAAACAACGCAATTGTGCCAAAAAAGCGAAGGGCACAAAAAGGGAGAAACCCGACCACGCAGCCTAAAGGCCGACCGCGTCGAAAAAGAAAGGAAACTATGGGTAATAATTTTTTTTTAAAAAAGAAAATGACAAAAGTCAGCAGACTCTAGTTCCCGGGCCCAAAAAACGAGATCAGAAAAAAGCCTGTTACCTCGACGCGGACGAAAAAACTAAGGGGGCATGCTCACGCGATGGGAAGTTTCTGCGCATGAGCGGTGCGCGTGATTCACGCGCCAGAGGACTCTGGGCAAAACTTTTTATTTCTGCTTCAAAAATTTGCTCCATTTCCTGGGCCGATGCGGACGTTGACCCACATGTGAGAACAAGCAGCCTGCTTGTCCTCGGAGAACCTGTGATATCATCAAAAGGGGTGGCACAGGACATGGCTAAGACAAGAAGTAGGTGGGCTTAAACAAGAAGCAAGGGCTGACTGGATGATATATCACCTGCAAAAATATACAAATCAGCTATGACAAAAATATGTAATTTATATTATTGACAGGCTTTTGTCAGTGAGTGAAGCCAATCACTGAAATGTTTTGGTCTGGATGTTGTTTTGTAAATTTGTTTTAGTTGTTTTGTAATCAGCTTAGAATACGATCTAAATGGAATATAATGGTAAATGAGGTCTGGGTGCTTGGGTTTCCAGACCAGACGACCATCAGGGTGTGGCTGGCAGTAAACATTAATACAAGTTACTGGTAGCAAAATGAATCACATCTTCTAACACAAAGCAATCTCTTCTGTAATAAGTGGCCATGCTAACCAGCTTGGGTAATACAGTACTTCTCAAACTTTATTCAGTATGACTCCATTTTAACAATTAAAAATTCATGCAACTCCACATGATAAAAACAAAATAGCAGGTCTCTATTCTCCTCCCCTTCATCATCCACTTCCTCCTCCTCCCCAATTTCCCAAAGCATGCTGTGTATGCCAGTGTGCATTCACAGACCCCTGCAATCCGTATGGGTTTCCACTCTTAGCAGAAATCCACAAAGGAGGGAGGGTAAATTGAGAATAGAAAAAGCCTATAAGGGTAAGAACATTATTTTGCTTGGAAATTTGGTGAGTTAAAGTTTGGGTTAAAAATGAAACTGTGGGTTTATTGATAAACCCAAGCATCTGGACTGGTCTGGAGGGATGCTAAGGAATGAATGGATAAACAGATATAGCGGAATTAGAAGAGATACAAATAATAAAGGAGAAGGAACGATTGTCATATGAGGAAAGGCTAAACAGGTTAGGGCTCTTCAGTTTATGAAAGAGATGGCTTAGAGGAAACATGGATAGAAGTCTAACATCCTGAGTGGTGGCCTGAAATGGATTAATGCAAAATTGTTTAGTCTTTCAAAAAGTACATAGACTAGGGACGCACACCATGAATATATTAGTAGTACATTTTAAAAAAATAGAAGAAAATACTTTTTATTCACATAGTTACTGTAGGCTCTGGAACTCTTTGTCAAACCAGTTAGTATAGCTAGGTTTAGAAAAGGATTGGACAAATTCATGTAGGAAATATCCATAAACTGTTAAAGTAAACCTAGGGAAAGCTACTGCTTATCCCTGGGGTAAGCAGCATAGAAACTATTTAGTTTTTGGTACCCTGCCAGGTACTTTCATCTGGATTGGCTACTGTTGTAAACAGAATCCTGGGCTTCATGGACCTTTGGTCTAATCCAGTATGGCAATTCTTATGTTCTTCTGAGGAGGAAGCAGGGATAGTGAATATTTACGGATTCACAGGCCCTATGCTGACTGCAGCTACTAGGCATAGGTCACAGAGGTCCAAACAAAGAAGAAGCATCTATTTCTTTGACCTCAGCCACAGATGTGACCTCATCAGGGACCCTGATACACAGTTTGGGAACTATTATATTACATGCTAGATGCACTATCCACCTTTATCACCACTCGCCTCCACCTACCCTCCTCTCTTCCTTCCCGTTCACATTAATTGATTTGATTACTTTATTTATTTTTGTCTATTAGATTGTAAGCTCTTTGAGCAGAGACTGTCTTTCTTCTATGTTTGTGCAGCGCTGCGTACGCCTTGTAGCGTTATAGAAATGCTAAATAGTAGTAGTAGTAGCTTTGACTATTGTAAACCACTTTGATATGCAAGACAGCAAAGGTGGAATAGCAAAAACAAATAAAATAATGAGCTAACAAACTTTTCTGCTCATTAGTTCATCTGCATTTGTATTATGTTACTAGGCAGTAACAACATGCAAGTAATGTATTAGACAAGATTAACCTTGTCTAATACAAGGTAAGTAAAGGAAACATCTCTTTCCTTTAGTCTCACCAGATCAGTCTAGAACCAGTGGCTGACTAGCAGATGAAGACCGAGAACAAACTGTTGTGAGCCCTTGTCCTAAAAACATTTTTTCTTCCTTTAATTTTTTTGTCAACTGAATCTTTAAGGGACCAGGGTCCAGAACAGGGATGGAGTCTGGAATGGTCTGGTGGCACTAAATAAAAGAAAATTAGCAGGCAAGATATCATTTTCCCTTCCTTAGTGTCTTCATCAAATCAGCCAGAACTAGTAGAATGTACCAAAGCAATCCTTAAGATAGGTGGTATCTAGAAAACCCCGTCACCAGCACTCTGGCTCCAAAATCATCCTTCAATCTTGGTGCTACATTGAGCCATAGTGTTTGACAAATGTATGCAGCGATGACCATTTTGCTTGTCTACAAATTTCCTCCACAGACATGGTATGAATTTCTGTTCATGAAGCCACCACTTCCCTATTGGCGTGGACTCTGAAAATTTCTGCAGTGTCTTTTTCTTTTCAAATATAGGCCAAAGATATGTTTTTAAGCCGGAGTGCAATGGTCACCTTGGAGGCAGCCTCAATTTTTCATGGGCTGCTAAAGAGTACGAACAATTTTTTGACCTCCTAAACTAATTAGTGACCTCCAAATATCTATTGAGCAAATCCAGTGGTTGCAAAAGGTTAAACTCATCTCCACACTCTTCCCCTCTAACAGCCAGATGGAGAAGGGGCTGATTTACATGAAAATATGGAAACCATTTTTGGAACAAAAGAGGGAACCATGGGGCATCGAGACCCCTATCTCTGTGACGTATAAAAGAGGATCTTTACAAGACAGGACTTGAGTTCTGAAATTCTTCTAGCTAAAGCCACAGTGAGGAGCAAAACCTTCTTTATGGTAAGACCTTTGACAGTCACTCATTTCATGGGCTCAAAAGGCAGCAACCACCAAATTCAAATTCCACTCTGGCTAATTTGCTTGTACAGGAGGTCTGAGAAGAAGTACCCCTTTCGAAAAATGGGCATCCATCTTCAATTCCATGGCAGCTACCATGAAGTTCACTGACAGCGAGTACATATGTGACCTTTGGCTGATGGTCATCACAGTCTCAGAGTTTCAAATGTTGCTTGTTGTGGATGTCAACAAAGATTTGTCTATGTGTCCCAGACACAAGCTAGAGCTGCTTCCTTTACTTTTACAGAAGTTACTGCCAGACCTTTTGAGAACCATTCTTCCAGAAAAGCTAAGATGTTTACCACTGAAGCTTTGAGAGGAGAAAGTGCTCTTTCTCTGTACCAAATTTCAAATAAGAACCAAACTCTAGCTTATGCCAAATAAATGGAGCAATTTCTAGCATGAAGCAATGATGGAAGAGGTCATTTGCATCTCAGACAAAATCTCTCACAGGCCAAGCTATAAGACAAAATGGAGATGGATCCTCCCTGACCACCAGTTCCTACAGTAGAAGGCCCCTTTCCTGAGGTAACTGAAGCTAGATCCAACTGGAGTCAGATGTGAAAGCCAAGGTCTACTGGGCCAATCTGGAGCCACAAGAATCAGCAGTCCAGAATGCGACACTATCCTGTGAAGCATAAGACCCACTACTGGCTAAGGGGGGTGGGGGGGTGAGGGCACAGCAATCGTATAATCGTCTAGTAGAGCTATATAAAGTAGTAGTAGTAATAGTAGTAGAGTAGCTGTCCAGATCCTCTGAGTGAAAAACTGTTGCATATTGGAATTGCTCCTTGAAGCCATTGGCTGTAGCAGAGCCAACTCCAATGATTCTGAATAAGATGAAAAGCTCTGCCGACAACTTTCACTCCCCTGGATTGGGAGCATTACTGCCAAGATAGCTACATGTGCCGCTGAGAGTGCTGCTAGATGTGCCTCTGCCCAGTGGAGACGCAGAAGTGCTTCCTGCAATATGTCTATGCTCCTTGTGCCTCTTTGCTTGTTGATGTAGGCTACTGCCTCACACTGTCATATGCTCTGTGGCTTGCTCTGACCAGGGCTGTGAAGGCTTGAAGGACCTCTTGCACTACTCTCAATTGGTATGCGTATTCATTATAGTTACCAACCCCGATTCATAAAATGTGGGATACAAATGCAATAAATAAATAAAACACTTCAGCTTAGCTAACCTCCTATTCTTGCATATCTGACCCCCCCCCATCTCCCTTCGCGGATGCTGCTTTCTCTGGACCAGTGAATTCTGGTAGCCCTCCCCTGTGGATAGCCCCCTACAGACTTTCCGTAAATGTATTTCGGTCACAGGACACTATGGAATACACTCCCCTCTAACCTGTGAAAGATCCACGGTGTGAAATTTAAGAAAGCCCTAAAACCCTATTTTTTTGAACAGATATGTGGGTGTACAGCCTGCTAGAAGTATACCTCCCTGACTATTCCCCTTCCCTTTTTCCTAGCTCCTCCTTTCCAAACTTTTTCTGGCTTCCTATCGAAAATTGTAGCTCTTTTCCTATGCTTATGTTTTGTTTTTGACATTGTACACCGCTTTATTATTCTTCTTTTTGCAGGATACCAAATAAAAGCAACCTGAGCTATCTGGCTATTTGCTGTTTAAAAGCTCCAAAGAAGAAGCTTCCACCAGATAACCTATGAATTGCTTAATTAGCCTTGCCATTACAGAGCTCTTACTGCATATATTACATCTGTCCTGCTACAATTTAAGCTCATTGTCCTTCCCTCAGTGGAGGCAAAGAACAAATGAGCACAATCTTTTTAACATTCATATTGCTAAAATTTGCAAAACAAACAGTACAGATCCAGAAGAGAATGTTATGGGAAATTAAATTCAACCAAAAAAAGGTAGATTTAAATTTATTTTTCACCAAATTACCAGAGCTGCAGAATTTCAGACAAACTCTTCTGCCTCAGAGGTTGTTGACAGGTTATCAAGAAGGGAGAAAAAAACAACAAAAAAAAAAAAAAGAAAAAAACTGTGTTCATCCATGATTACCTGTCTAGTAAAACCTGAGGTATTCAGAGCAGTCCTGCTGGGATCTAGGTGTGAACCATGGTGGTCTGGAAGCCTCAAAGAAAATCTGAGGAGCATAGGCCTCCCTCTGTTGATAAAAGGCGACAAAAATCAGCTACACAACTATCGAGTATAATTCATTAAGGGCATTACAGCTCGTGCTAAATACTATAACTTAGGGATGCACATAGTGAAAAAATGTTTGCTCTTTTCCGGTTTGTTTGGGCTTTTCCACCAATTTTTTTGGACTTTTTCAGTTTGGTTCATGCATTAATTTGATAAACTTTTCACACAGGTTAGAATTTTTTTAATATGCGCTAATTGACTTAACACACAGTAATTCATAAGTTAATGCACATTAAAATCAATTTAGCATGCAGTAAATATAATGAGCAGGAATGATCAAGAACCTGCTAATGAACGTGCAGGGAGCCGATAGTAATGGACGCCCAAAATGGCACCAAAATGAATAACCATATTCACCAACAGTGTATTTGTAATACCAGCTGCTGTTTGAGAGGCACTTCATATTTAAGGATATGATGATGATTTTTTAAAGTGATGAAGGAAGGGAATACACGCATTTGACATCAACATTATCTTTTTAACCCAGACAGAACACTGCAGAATCAGGGATTATTCTTTAAGGGTGGCCCATTTTGCTGGAACGCACAATTGTGAATTGTTGACAACCAGGGCTAGATTATGGAATTTGTTGCCAGATCCAATGTCTAACATCTAACTGCTGACTTTAAAATAAACAAATAAATAAATTAAAAACTGATTTTTGTCAGGCATTTAAAGTAGACGGATTGCAACTGGAAGGCCATGATGGCTACACTAGGGTTTGTTAGGATGTGTTCTGCTATGAATAATGTAAGATTCGTCCTTGACAATAGGTATGTTTTTATTAGCTAGAAGGGGGCAGGAGTTGATATAACGCCTTTCTGTGGTTACAATCAAAGCAGTTTATATGTTATATATAGGTACTTATTTTGTACCTGGGGCAATGGAGGGTTAAGAGACTTGCCCAGAGTCACAAGGAGCTGCACTGGGACTTGAACCCAGATCCCTTGGTTCTCAGGTCACTGAACTAACCATTAGGTTACTCCACCACTTCTGTAATTACGGGATCTGTAGAAGACCAGTAGCAATCAGATGAATATATAAATAAATATATGTAGGAAATATTTTTCACAGAGCTGGACATAATCTAAGTTTTAGAGCACAAGAGGTTTACATTAAAAAGACAAACAATGTATTTACGACAAAAGCAAAGATACTTACCTGTAGCAGGTATTCTCCAAAGACAGCAGGCTGATTATTCTCGCAGATGGGTCAACGATCCGTGTCTGCCCGGAATCGGTATAATGCATAGCAAAATGAAAAAGTTTTGCTAGAGCCTTCTGGTGCGCATGCAGCCGCATCGCGCATGCACAGAGTGCCTTCCCGCCTGCTGCGCATTCAGTTAAGTACTAAAGCATAAAAAAAGCAACAACTTCAAGGGGAGGTGGGCGGGTACTTCAGATGGCAGGAATTCAGCTGCTCAAATTAGCTTTCATCAGCTGGGTGAGAACGACGTTGAGATCCCATGGTGGAGGTTTGACAGGGGGCTTTGACAAAAGCAAACCACTCATAAAGCGAACAATTAAAGGCTGTCCAGAGATAGGCTTACCTTCTTCACGCTGATGATAAGCACTAATTGCATTAAGGCGAACTCTTACGGAGTTGGGCTTGAGACCAGACTCTGATAAGTGTACAGGTATTCAAGCAGGGTCTGTGTAGGCCAAGAAAGAGGATCTATGATCGTGCTGTCAAACCAGACAGCAAACCCCTCCATTTGAAAGAGTAACACCTCTCAGTGGAATCTTTCCTGGAAGCAAGCAAGACCCGGGAGAGACCCTGAAAGTCCTAAGGAAGCAAATTCTAGGCTCTCAAATCCAGGCCATGAGAGCCAGAGACTGGAGATTGGATGTAGAAGCGACCCCTCATTCTGAGTGATGAGGGTCGGAAAACACTCCAATCTCCATGGTTCTTCGGAGGAGAATTCCCAAAGAAGGGGGAACCAAATCTGAAGCAGCAAGTAGGGCGCAATCAGGATCATGGTTCCGCGGTCTTGCTTGAGTTTCAGCAAAGTCTTTCCCACCAGAGGTATGGGAGGATACACATAAAGAAGGCCTGTTCTCCAATGTAGGAGGAAAGGCATCTGACACTAGTCTGTCATGGCCTGAAGCCTGAAACAGAACTTTGTGATTGATTTGAGTGGCAAAAAAATCCACCGATCTTGTCAGCAATACCCATATTCAATGACCACTCGTGAGGTTACATAGTAACATAGTAATGACGGCAGATAAAGACCTGTACCGTCCATCCAGTCTGCCCAACAAATAACATTTACATGGTATGTGATACTTTATATGTATATCAGAGTTTGATTTGTCCTTGCCTTTCTCAGGGCAAAGACTGTAGAATTCTGCCCAGCACTGTTCTTGTACCAAGTTCTGAAGGTAACGTCGAAGCCCCTTAAAATTTACACTCCAGCCAATCCCTATCTATTCAATCACGATCAGGGCATAGACTGTAGAAGTCTGCCCAGCTCCCATTTTGTTTCCCAATTACCGGCGTCACCATCTAATCTCCACTAAGATTCCGCGGAACCATTCCTTCTAAACAGGATTCCTTGTGTTTATCCCACATGTTTGAATTCCACTACCATTTTCATCTCCACCACCTCCCACGGGAGGGCATTGCACATATCCACCACCTTCTCCATGAAAAAATACTTCCTGACATTAGTCCTGAGTCTGCTCCCCTTCAACCTCAATTCATGTCCTCTAGTTCTACCGCATTTATGTCTCCGAAAAAGGTTCATGTGCGGATTACTATCTTTCAAATATTGAACGTCTGTATCATGTCACCCCTGTTTCTCCTTTCCTCCAAGGTATACATGTTGAGGTCGGCAAGTCTCTCCTCGTACGGTTTGCAATGCAAATCCCATACCATTTTCGTTGCTTTTCTTTGCACCGCTTCCAGTCTTTTTACATCTTTAGCAAGATATGGCCTCCAAAACTGAACACAATTCTCCAAGTGGGGCTTCACCAACGACTTGTAAGGGGTATCAACACCTCCTTTCTTCTGCTGGTTATGCCCCTCTCTATGCAGCCTAGCATCCTTCTGGCCATGGCTGTTGCCTTGTCTCTTCACCTTTAGATCCTCAGACACCAACACCCCAAGGTCTCCCTCCTAAGTCGAGCTTACTAATCTCTCCCCTCCTATTCAGTATCTCTCTTTTGGGTTTCTGCACCCCAAGTGCATCACTCTACACTTCTTGGCATTAAATTGTAACTGATTGCAAAACACTCCAGCTTGTTTTAATAGCAAATATCTTTATTGAAAAATGAGCTTTTACCCTAAGCACTTATCATATTTAAAAACATAATACCCACTCACTCATTCCCCATTCACTCGTAGTACCTCACTAACATCACTCCAAATTCTCTTGCTAAATATCAGGTTATGATGTTACACTTAGTTATTACATTCTACTAAAGTATCAAATTGCTAATAATTTCCTCTTAGATTTCTCGTCCCGGCTTTCCACACGGGTACTCTATATATTTTGACTCTGAATTTATCACCAATAAATCGGTGTATGATAGTCTATGAAGCAATCCTCCATCCAGTGTGATATAAAAAAGACTGCACAGGTACACGATAAGAAATGGGTTAGTTACTCCTGGATTTGTCATCAGCTGTTTCCTTATACAAATGCCGGTTCCCCAATGCAGGACCGCATTTCGCTCACTTTGTCAGGAGGAACCACCACACCATTTTGTTCAATTCAATTCATCTGCTGCACGCCAGAATGAGACATCTCAGCTCGGGAGCCAACACCCGCAGTTTCAGTGTCGAAAGTCGGTGGATAGTTGGATGACATCTTCTAGATTCCCCACAGCTTGAAACCACAAAGCTAGGGTCCACTAAGCAGATCTCATATGCAGACGTACAATGGGTGTAACATGAACTGTGGAGGCCATGTGCCCCAAGAGTCTCAACATCTGCCAAGACCTGCTGAGACACCCAAACCGTGGACACCAGAACAGAAGGTTTCTGCCTGTGCCTCGGGAGATAAGCCAGAACTGTTCTCGTGTCCAGCAGTGTTCCAATGAACTCCAATTTTTGAACAGGAGATGGGACTTGGTGCAATTTATGACGACCCCAGTAGCTCCAGCACCTAAATAGTCATCCACATGGACTGCAGAGCACCTTCCTTCGAGGCGCTCATCACCAGCCATCGTCGAGATAAAAACACATGCACTCCCAGTCTGCGTAGCGGCGCTGCGACTACAGTTAGGCATTTTGTAACACTCTGGGCGCAGACGCCAGGCCAAAAGCAGTACAGGGTACTGAAAATGCTGTGTTCCCAGCCAAAATCGAAGATACTTCTCGTGAGCTGGAAGTATCGAGATGTGTGTGTAAGCATCCTTTAAGTCCAGAGAGGATAGCCAATCGTTTTCCTGAATCATGGGAAAAGAGTGTTGAGGGAAACCATCCTGAACTTTTCTCGGATAAGAAATTTGCTCAGGGCCCTTAGGTCTAGGATGGGACGCATCCCCCCCCCCCCCGTTTTCTTCTGTACAAGGAAGTACCTGGAATAGAATCCCAGCCCTTCTTCCCCTGGTGGAACAGTTTCGACCGCATGGGCCTTTAGAAGGACGGAGAGTTCCTCTGCAAGTACCTGCCTGTGCTGGGAGCTGTATGAATGAGCTCCCGGTGGACAATTTGGAGGTTTGGATTCCAGACTGAGGGTGTATCCTAACCGGACTATTTGAAGAACTCACTGGTCAGAGGTTACAAGAAGCCATCTTAGGTGAAAAACATTAACCTTCCCCCAACCGGCAAGTCGTCTAGTACGGACACTTTTAGTTTGGCTATGCTTTCTTGCAGCCAGTCAAAAGCCCATCCCTTGCTTTTGCTGGGGAGCAGTAGGGGCCTTGGGCACACACTGTTGACGAGAACGAGCGCGCTGGGGCAGAGCCTGAGTAGGCTGGCGAGACGCTGGAGTGTACCTATGCCTGGAATAGGAAATGGGGGCACTCTGTGGTCCACCAAAATACCTCCTAGTTGAGGAAGTGGTAGCAGAAGGCACATGGCGGGGACCGAAGCCATAGCATCTTTGTGCTTGTGCTTCTTGATCTGGTCAACCAGATCTTCTACCTTCTCTCCGAAAAGATTATCCCCTGGCAAGGAACATCTGCTATTCTCTGCTGGACCGAATGGCCCAGGTCAGAAACATGCAGTCATGAGAGTCTGCGCATTGCTATACCTTGAGCAGAGATTCTGGATGCCACCCCTGGCTAGAAATTTACAACACACCTTCTGCTGTCTGACCAGCTGGCGAAAGGGTTCGGCCTTCTCCGGAGGGAGGACATCGACCAAACTAGACAGCTGCCGCACTGAGTTCTGCAAGTGGATGCATGTGAAGAGCTGGTATGATTGAATACGGGCAACAAGCATAGCGGCCTGATACATCTTCCTCCCAAAAGAGTCCAAGGTCCTAGCTTCTCAGCCTGGGGCGCCGAAGCATATTCCCTAGAACTCTTGGGTCTTTTGAGGACAGAGTCCACCACCATGGGTTATGGGGTAAACAGACCTCAACAACCCAGGTTCACTGTGGATCTAATTCTGGGATTCTGTCTTCTTAGGGATCACGGAACCAGACAGAGGGACGCAGTTCCGCATAAGGACTTCCTGGAGTACGTTATGCAAAGGAGCTGTCACTGCCTCTTTAGGTGGAGAGGTGTAGTCCAGGACCTCGATCATCTCAGCCCTAGGCTCATCCTGCACATCTACGGGGAATGGAATGGCCTGAGCCATTTCCCGTACAAAAGATGAGAAGGAGAGGCTCTCATAAGTACATAAGTAATGCCATACTGGGAAAAGACCAAGGGTCCATCGAGCCCAGCATCCTGTCCACGACAGCGGCCAATCCAGGCCAAGGCACCTGGCAAGCTTCCCAAACATACAAACATTCTATACATGTTATTCCTGGAATTTTGGAGTTTTCCAAGTCCGTTTAGTAGCGGTTTATGGACTTGTCCTTTAGGAAACCGTCCAACCCCTTTTTAAACTCTGCTAAGCTAACCGCCTTCACCACTTTCTCAGGTGGAGACAGTCTCTTTCAGGTGGAGTGGAAGGTTCAGAGGGAATCCCAAAGGACTCATCGGAGGAGATGTACCTGGAATCTTCCTCTGACTCCCATGAGCTCTACTCCTTGTGTTGGAAAGCACTTCCCTGAGTGACCTTGAGACCGAACCCGCCTTGAGGCCGAAGACCCGTGGTCTTGATGGCGATGTCAAGGGGCCAACTCCCGCATGGACTGTTGTGAAGCTTCCTCCACAGACGTCAATGGGGTCGACCTGGGTGGCAAGTGGCACCGAGCTCGGGGACCTCACCACGGGTGGAGGGCCAGAGACAGCAGCAGCAGCGCGCGGTAGGCGCAAGCACTCAACGCCAATCCAGATGTACATAGCAGTCCCTCCAGAAGCTCTGGAAGCAAGGCCCAAATGAACTTGTCGAGAGCCACCATCGGAAGAGGTTGCGGGGCCGGTGGAGCAGTCAGTGGCAGAATCGTCTGAGGTTCAGGATCAGGAAACGAGCTGCCGAGAGACTGACGTGTCCACCTCTTGTGTGGAGGGGGAGTGATCCTCTTGGCGTCAATGCTTCTCGGGTGCCGAATCCCTCAGTGCCCCCGGCACCATGCATTGAAGGAGAACGGTGTCGGTGCTTCTTAGCCTTTGCTCGATGCACCTCAATGAGGTGCCAACATCAAATCCCCAAGTCGCCTCGGGGTCAGGTCCGACGATGGATGGTCCCGGTGGGCCTGCACAGCAGGAGGCCTCGAGGTAGGTGGAGACCCACTCGATGCCTCACTGCTCCCAGAGTGCAGTGCCCTCTCAGCAGCCATGTCTATCTCCACTCCCGACGTCGATGTGTCCCTCGATATCAATGCTGACGCCGCTCCAAAATGTTTCTCTCTCTGGGCTTCTCGAGCCAGTTGAGTCCTTTTCTTCATACAAAGACAAAGAGCACAACGAGATGGATTATGATCGGGCCCAAGGCACTGATTACACCACGAATGGGTATCAGTGCCTGAGATGGTCCGGTTGCACAGAGTACAGCATTTGAAGCCGCTGGGAGTCTTCAATAACATGGAAGGGAACAGCACCGGCTAAATCAAAAGTCTTGATTGTGTCAAGAAAAAAGGCACAAAAAGAGGGAAGGGCCCGGCGAGAAGCCTAAAAATGGCCACAACGGAACGGGGGGGGGGTTAAGAAACTAAGAAGAAGGACATTGGGGGGGGGGGGGGGGTGGGGGGGGGGGGGGGGGGTGGGGGGGGGGGGGGGAAGAATCACAAAAAAAAAAAAAATACGTGAAGAATCTTTCCCGGGCACACAGAGGAACCACAGAAACACACCTGCGCGACAGGCAAGGCACTCCGGCACTGCACAGTGCGGCAGAAGGCTCTAGCAAAATCTTTTCATTTTGCTATGCATTATAACGATTCCTAGAAACACACGGATCGTCGACCCATCTGTGAGAATAATGCAGCCTGCTTGTCCTCGGAGAATAAATAAACCATTTTGGGAGCACAGGATAAGGATTAAAAGCATATTTGTCCTGTTAGAACAATCAGATGCTAAAAGAAACCACTGCCAGGAGACAATAGTAAAACACAAAGAAAAATTAAAGCTAACAAGCAGCATAGACAGTTGTTGTGCATAGGTTAAAAGTCCATACCTTTCTGACCACCTTTCTGCTGTATTATGTTCATTTCATAGTAGCCGCTCTGCTCTACAGGACTATTCCTAAGTTCCACCAATGGAAGCATCTATTCTGTCACTTCACTCAAATAGAAATGGGAAAAAGGGACATCCTCCAAAGTTATGCCATTGTCTGATGATCTGGGCAAATGGAAATGCCACAGGGATGTAACTAGCATCTTCTGATTTTTCAAGGCAAATGCTTGTCTGTCCAGGATTTTTCTTGTTTTCCCAAGGAATCAAGAGTCTGGGCAATGTCCCATCATAGCACCCCACACTGCCAAGGTAAGAATTATAACCAATGTGTTTTTAAAATAAAGATGCATACCTGAGTGTGGCCCAAAAATGCAATAGATGCTGCAATTTCTTCATTAGCGAGTTGCACCCATTGAGATTTAAAGAAAGCACGTGTCTCCTGAAACTGAAGTTATGTAATAAAACAGCTCATTTTTATGTTCCAAATAAAGTTTTCAGAGTTATCCAGGCTCAACAGTGCTACTAGAACTATTCACTATAGCATAAAGGGACCAATTCTATAATAATCATTACAATTAATGCAACAATTATGTCCCTAAATTTTTAGAATATAGCATCTATGTATGTATGTATACATATGTGCAAACTGCCAAAATGTGACCTAAGAGCTATTCTGTAAATATCCAGTTAGCAGGAACTGCAAGGGTGTACACATGGGCAGGGATCAAACTTACACGGGTAACTTACAGAGTACTATAAGTTACATGGGTATCTACAGCACTTCGATGCTAACACACTGCTGGAGTACGCAATAATTTGTGCCTAAGGACCCTTTTACAAAGGTGCATAGGTGCCTAAGCGCGTCCAATGCATGCCAAATTGGCGTTACCGCCTGGCTACCACGTGCCCCAAGCGGTAATTCAATTTTTGACGCGTGCCCAAAACACACAGTAGAAATACTTTCTATTTTCTACCACATGGCGCTTACCCGGTAACTGGCAGTTTACTTGCGCTGGCCGCTTACCACCCGGTTAGCGTGTGAGACCTTACCGCAAAGTCAATGGATGGCAATAAGGTCCAGCCCGAAAATGGACATACGCTGGTTTTAATTTTGTCACACGTCCATTTTCTGGCACACACACAAAAAAAAGCCTTTTTTTCTAGGCACACTGAGCAATGGACATGCACGCATCCAAAACACGTGCCTATACCACTTTTAGACACGCCTTAGTAAAAGGGCCCCTAAAAACATGTATATACCCAGTTAGGCTAACATTCTACAAAGGAAAGTAGGCCCACAGCTCCTCCCAGGTACCATGTTATAGAATTGCCCTGAAACTGGTGATATGCTTGAGAATAAAAGGGGAACTAGAATAAAGAAAACACATCAGAATGTCCTTTATTTGCTACGGCTACCAGCTTACTGCACAATTATGGCTTCAGTCAAGTAATAAGGACATTAGTCATCTATGTCATAAGATGTTTTGCTTCAATAGTGCCAAAAAAAAAAAAGTCAGATGCATGGCTATTAATATTCATGCATTCTAGTTACCCTTCACTGAATTTCTGGCATGGTAAGAACATTCCTGCCAGCTTTATGCCCAGTGACATGTGCTGCATCTAACAGATGCTTATTTGTCAAACCTAAATTAAGTGTAGTTCATGAACACCTTTGGGAACTGAACACACAGACATTAAAAAACTGATAAACAATCCTGCAAACCTGAGCAGGGATGCGTACTATTAGGCTTATTTGAGGAGGACCACTTTTAAACTGCAGTTAAGCACCTATCCCACTTACAGTTACATTAGTTACAATGGATCTGCATAACCAATGCATATATTTTACACCCTCATTTAAGAGGGCAGCGTATCTGTGTATATTTTTATCTGCATAACCACCTAATCTTCAACTCAGATGAGGTCACACTACTTTTGAGTTGAATATCAGGCCGCTTTGTCTGAGCTGAAAAATCTGTGTTTACTTGGTGCCTTTTTCAAAAACGTATCCTTTTATGTCTGAGAGGCAACATTATTTCTGAGGAAAGGAAGCTCCAGAAATGAAGGAATCAGAATACGAGACCAAATGGGGTGAGGTAAATCAAGTAGCTTAAGGAAGCAATTCCTCACCACAAAAGGAATGGGGATGCACAGAATTGCTTTCCAGTGGAGTGGGAGAGGCAAACCCATGATTAGAACTCAAGACAGTATGGGACAAGAATAGATGACCTTTCCTGGAGAGGAAATGTGGACAAATCTGGAGATCAAGTAAGGCTTTGCAATAGATGGAGGTGAGAGAATAAAAATATTAGCAGACAAGATGCGCTTTCCATTTTTACATCAGTTATCATATTTGTTTCTAGATAATGGCAAAATGGCAACTGGTACTCAAAAGTAGCCTGTCCCACCCTCTCTCCAGGGGCTGTTATACTATGCCAGCATCACTTTTCCAGCTATTCTTTAAAACAGCTCAACTGGCCACAACATAAAGCCTCCATGATCCCGCTAAGTCCCCATTACCTCCAGCATATTGTGCTTAACTTAGCTAGCTGAACAAAGCTCGCAATCTTGGTAAGACTAAATGATCCAACTGCATGACAGGCGATATATTTCACAAAAGGGTTACAATTTTAAACTTACTCTGTGGCCATAAAAAGCGCCTGTATAACACTGTTCATATAGCATGTATTTCCCAGGTTTATGAGACCTGTTTTCCCGGTTTCAGATTTTCCAGAAAGCCTAGATAAACAAGATGCCAGCGAATTGGACTGAGATGTCCAGGCACTTTGATTGAGAATCAACTTAATCTTCTCTTCATTGGGTTTAGGTAGTTCCTGTAAAGGAGGAGGGGATAGAAGAAAACAAATTAAACAAAGACATATTGTTAAAGAAGTCTTACTAGTTTAGAGCTGTTTAATTAAAAACATTCTTTCCCATTCTTCAGTGCCCTGACATTCTGCAGTTTCTCCTCTGTGCCTGAAGGATATGGAATACAGTTGTCTTTGAAATCAATGCCAGTAACATTCTTTGGCTACCCATCAATGGACTACCCTACAGTTACTTCACAAATTCTCTTCCCAGCCAATTCTCCACAGATTCTGACAACTCTGATACAGGACCTGAGATACCAAGCCCATTTCTGAAGTCTTCCACGGTGACTGTGCCATCAGCTTTAAAGCATTATTGACAGCCCTCTGAAACAATTCTCCATCTTTGATGAGCTAATCTAGCACAAGTGTTCTCCATAGACAGCAGGTTTAATCAGGCACACAAGTGAGTGATGTCATCACATGGTGACAGGCTGATAGTTCTCCCAGAGCACAGAGATCTCGGTTCCACAGCTCAAAGAGTAATACAACTTTCAACAAGGTAAGAGGGAGTCTAATTAATCCTGTTTATAGAGAACATATGTTACAGAAAAAAACCTTTCTTTATAAACATGCTAGATGTAGAATTTGTCTGAGTATTCACTTTTGTTCTCTCCATCAATGAGCAAGATATAATCAGGCATAAAAGTGGATGATACCCAAGCTCAGGGTTGCCCCAGTTCCCATATTAAATTTTCTCAGTGTTAAGGAGCAACCTGATCAAATGATGTGAAAGTTGTCTAGATTACAAAGACAAATTGGCGAGTACTGCTCAACTAAATGCATCGTCTCTGAGGACTGATTCAAGCTACAGTGTGAAATGAATGGATTATATGAGGACCTGCTCATATCTGCTTTGCAGATGCTTGCCAGCAAAACAGATTTTAAGAAAGCTACAGCAACAACAGTGGTTCTGATCTGATACGCCGATTAGACGGATACCAGTCTGCTCATAAGAGAACTGAATACAGAATGCTAGCCAATAAGCTACTATATGCTTTGCCACTGGATTTCAAAGTCTTTTGGGGATCAAAGGAGGGAACAACTGTGTAGCCTTTCTGATGGATTCTGTTTTTCTAGGAAAGTGAGAGCCAGTTTGCAGTCCAGAATACGGAGGGACCTCTCACATGGGAGTTTGTGTTGTTTAGGATATATTGTAGGCAGTACCATTTCTTCATTCACATGAAAGGCATAACCACCTTAGGCAAGAAATTAGGGCGAGTACAAAAGACTATCTTATTATGAAACCGAGTATAAGGTTTATATGAATGGTGTCTTGAAGCTCAATAAATCTGGCCAAGTAACTGCAACTTGAAAAAGCACATTCCAGGTCGGATTCTTGAAAGAATGATAGGGTCGGATTCTTGAGAGAATGATAGGGACGCAAACAAAACTGGGCAACACGATAATTATGGACGCAAACAAACTGGGCAACACGATAACGGGTGATTTCAATTACCCCGATACTGACTGGGTAAATGTAACATCGGGGTACGCTAGGGAGGTAAAGTTCCTTGATGAAATCAAGGACAGCTGTATGGAGCAGCTGGTACAGGAGCCGACAAGAGAAGGAAAAATTCTAGACCTAGTCCTTAGTGGAGCGCATGATCTGGTGCAGGAGGTAATGGTGCTGGGGCCGCTTGATAACTGTAACCATAATATGATTGGATTTGATAGTAGCTTTGAAGTAAGTATACATAGGAAATCAAATACGTGAGCGTTTAACTTTAAAAAAGGAGACTATGATAAAATGAGAAGAACGGTGAAAAAAAAAACTTAGAGGAGTGACTGCGAGGGTCAAAATTTACATCACGCGTGGATGCTGTTCAAAAACACCACCCTAGAAGCCCAGGCCAAATATATTCCGCGTATTAAAAAAGGAAAGGCTAAAGTGGCTACGGCTCTTCAGCTTGGAGAAAAGGTGGTTGAGGGGAGATATGATAGAACTCTATAAAATGTGTGGAGTTGAACGGGTAGATGTGAAGCGTCTGTTTACGCTTTCCAAAAATACCAGGGGGACATGCGATGAAGCTACAATGTAGTAAATTTAAACGAATCAGAGAAAATGTTTCTTCACTCAACGTGTAATTAAATTCTGGAACTCGTTGCCAGAGAATGTGGTAAAGGCGGTTAGCTTAGCAGCGTTTAAGAAAAGGTTTGGACGGCTTCCTAAAGGAAAAGTCCATAGACCATTATTAAATGGACTTGGGAAAATCCACTATTTTTTTTTGTTACATTTATACCCCCGCTTTCCCACTCATGGCAGGCTCAATGTGGCTTACATGGGGCAATGGAGGGTTAAGTGACTTGCCCAGAGTCACAAGGAGCTGCCTGTGCCTGAAGTGGGAATCGAACTCAGTTCCTCAGGACTGGGATAAGCAGTATAAAATGTTTTGTACTTTTTAGGGATCTTGCCAGGTATATTGTGACCTAGATTGGCCACTGTTGGAAACAGGATGCTGGGCATGATGGACCTTTGGTCTTTCCCAGTATGGCAATACTTATGTAGATGTAATGACAGCCTGGTCTCATGGAACAGGAGTCTTTTATTCAACATTTACAGAGTGGCAAAGCTCCTGGATCGGATGGGTACACAGGGCGGCTTCATAAACTTTGTGGGAGGGTGGGGGATCTCCTGGTAAGCGTAGGTAAAGAGTGCTGGAGGGGAAAGCTTCATCTATGGTTGAGGCAGGCATCACAGTACTGCCAAAGCCTGGAAAAGACTAATCAGTCTGTGGAGCATATAGGCCCATTTCTCTTCTTAATGCTGATGCAAACATTTTGGCTAAGGTCTTGGCTAACAGGTTAGGTAAGGTTCTACCGCACCTCCTTCATTTGGACCAGTCAAGGTTCATACCGCACAGAACAGTGGGAGATAATACGTAGAACTCTGCATTTTCTTTGGGCTCTCAGCAGTTGACTCGTGTAGCCTTTCTGGCATTAGATGCCGAGACGGCATTCGATAGGGCGAGCTGGTCCTTTGTAAAGGAAGTAATGAGGAGAATGGAGCTGGGGGACAATTTTTGTGCGAGGATTACAGCTTTTAAGTGGGTCCTAGGGCATATCTCTGTATTAACTGTTCGTATACATCTTTCTTCCCTATTGATAGGGAACCCGTCAGGGATGTCCCATTGCCCCTGTTGTTCATGCTTTACATGGAGCCATTGGCTATTTGTCTCCATGAACACGCGGATATTCGGGAGGGGGGGGGGGGGTACTAGGAGAGGTGGAACAGTGGGTGGCCTCTTCGCAGATGATGTTTTATTATATATTTGCGACCCAGGATTGACCCTGCCAATCACCTTGGAGGTCTTTCGTGAGTTTGGGAAAGTAGCAGGGTTAAAAATTAACATGGACAAGAGCGAGTTGTAAGATGTTACTACTTCTGGAAAAGAAGAGGAACGATTGCACAGGGCCTTTCCCTTTCATTGGGTGCAGACTCACATTCGTTACTTGAGCATTCAGATTCCTTGTGATTTGCAGTCTTTATAGTCTTAACTATGATAAGATTTTGTCGTATTCAGGCAGATTTGGGGAGATGGAAGGGGTTATGGCTATCTTGGTGGGGCCGTATAGCAGTGGCGAAGATTAATGTACTACTGAAGCTTTTCTTTTTACTCCAGACCTTACCAGTTCAGAGTCCAAGTAGATTGTTACGCCATATGCAGGCCACTATGTCCCATTTTATTTGGGAGAGGAAGCGCCCACGCCTGTCCAGAAGGATGTTGTGAGGGGCTGTGGAACAATGGTAGAGCAGTTCCTAATTTAGATTGGTACATAAGTAATGCCATACTAGGAAAAGAGCAAAGGTCCATCGAGCCCAGCATCCTGTCGCCCGACAGCAGCCATCCAGGTCAAGGGCACCTCCTGGCAACCTACCCAAACGTACAAACATTTTATACATGTTATTCCCAAAATTGTGGATTTTTTTCAAGTCCATTTAGTAGCGGTCTATGGACGTATCCTTTAGGAAACCGTCCAACCCCTTTTTAAACTCTGCCAAGCTAACCACCTTCACTACGTTCTCCGGCAACGAATTCCAGAGTTTAATTATGCGTTGGGTGAAGAAACATTTTCTCCTATTTGTTTTAAATTTACTACACTGTAGTTTCATCGCATGCCCCCTAGTCCTAGTATTTTTTGGAAAACATGAACAGACGCTTCACATCCACCTGTTCCACTCCACTCATTATTTTATATACCTCTATCATGTCTCCCCTCAGCCGTCTCTTCTCCAAGCTGAAAAGCCCTAGCCTCCTTAGTCTTTCTACATAGGGAAGTCGTCCCATCCCCGCTATCATTTTTGTCGCCCTTCGCTGCACCTTTTCCAGTTCTACTATATCTTTTCTGAGATGTGGCGACCAGTGGCGTTCCTAGGGGGGCTGACACCCGGGGCGGATTGCCGATGCGCCCCGCCCCCCGGGTGCAGCGCCCCCCCCCCCCGGCAAAAGAACCCCCCCCCCCGGGTGCACGCCGCTGGGGGGGGGGGGGGGGGTGCCGCGCGCCTGCTGGCTCTTTGTTTTCATGCTCCCTCTGCCCCGGAACAGGAAGTAACCTGTTCCGGGGCAGAAGGAGCATGAAAACAAAGAGCAGACAGGCGCGAGGCACCCCCCCAGCGGCGTGCACCCGGGGGGCACCGCCTCCACCCTTGGTACGCCACTGGCGGCGACCAGAATTGAACACAATACTCAAGGTGCGGTCGCACCATGGAGCAATACAACGGCATTATAACATCCTCACACCTGTTCTCCACACCTTTCCTAATAATACCCAACATTCTATCCGTTTTCCTAGCCGCAGCAGTACACTGAGCAGAAGGTTTCAGTGTATTATCAACGACGACCCCAAGATCTCTTTCTTAGTCCATAACTCCTAACATGGAACCTTGCATGACGTAGCAATAATTCAGGTTCTTTTTTCCCACATGCATCACCTTGCACTTGTTCACATTAAATGTCATTTGCCATTTAGCTGCCCAGTCTCCCAGTCTCGTAAGGTCCTTCTGTAATTTTTCACAATCCTCTCGCGAGTTAACGACTTTTAATAACTTTGTGTCATCAGCAACTTTAATTACCTCGCTGGTTACTCCCATCTCTAAATCATTTATAAATATATTAAAAAGCAGCAGTCCTAGCACTGACCCCTGAGGAACCCCACTAACTACCCTTCTCCATTGTGAATACTGCCATTTAACCCCACTCTGTTTCCTATCCTTCAACCAGTTTTTAATCCTCAATAGGACATTTCCTCCTATCCCATGACCCTCCAATTTCCTCTGAAGCCTT